>NC_142477.1:76600866-76921495 GCF_049115385.1 Moschus berezovskii
AAGTATATTTTTACATTGTGCCAGGATTATACAGATGTTTTCACATTTCATGACCTAGTATGTTATTTTCACAACCTTCAGTTGATCCTGTGCTCTAAGCATACATACACATTGTTCTGAAACCCCAGTATAAAAAGCATTGAAACCAGGCCAACACTAGCCTTGCTCAGGAAACCTGCAGGTAGCTTGATTGCAAGGAAACCTAGGCATCTGCAAGCACTACATAACAAGAACAAGAGCTTGAAACTATGTCCAAGAGAGAAGAGCCTATAGAGAGCCCCGGAGCACCCCACCCACCCTCGGGATGGAAAGCGTGTGGGATGTGGTGTAGCAGGGGCATTATTCACCTCCTAAGAGCAGCTAAGCTGCCAGCAAACTGCATTTTCAGAGTAAGATAAACGTTAATTACAGATGTCAAGATTAGAGTTTGCTTTTTCTGCAAATTCCATGGGGTCTCTAAGCAACTTGATCTTTGAATTCCCAAGGTACTAAAAATCTGCACAGAAGAGATTATTATCTTAATCTTGCAAGAATCCTCACCTTGAGGGCTGCCAAGTAAAAATCTAGCTTAATGACATAGACTACAGGGAATATTTCTGGGTATTTTTTAGAGGGCTGACATTTAAAACACAATTTAAGCAGATAATTGTAACTATAAACTCTTCCAAAATTCTACAACTATATAAGGTGCCACGCCTGAACTTAGAGAAACAACTGTGTGATCACTAAAATTGGACTTTTATTTTAGAAAGCTTTCCCACATGCTCTGTTTAAAAGGTATTTGTCACTTTAAAAGTGTCATTTTAACAGAGAAGCACTTCCCAGACACTTTGCTGACAAAGGTCTGTATAGTTAAAGCTAAGGTTTTTCCAGTAGTCATGTACAGATGGGAGAGTTGGACCATAAAGAAGGCTGAGTACTGAAGAATTCATGCGTTTGAACTGTGGTGCTGGAGAAGACTCTTGAGAGTCCCTTGGACTGCAAGGAGATCAAACCAGTCAATCCTAGAGGAAATCAACCCTGACTGATTCATTGGAAGGACTAATGCTGATGCTGAAGCTGAAGCTCCAGTACTTTGACTACCTAATGCCAACTCAATTAGCTGCCTTATTGGAAGGGACCCTGATGCTGGAAAAGTTTGAAGGCAGGAGGAGAAGGGGACGACAGAGGATGAGATGGTTGGAAGGCATCACCGACTCAATGGACATGCGTTTGAGCAGACTCTGGGAGATAGTGAAGAACAGGGGAGCCTGACATGCTGTAGTCCCTGGGGTCACAAAGAGTGGGACATGACTTAGCAGCTGAACAACAACAGTGAGTGCCCAGATAAGGAATTTGGCTGCTGGAGGCAAAAAGCTGAGTCCTCATATTTGATATTCTTACATGTGAAGCCACCTTCTCCTCCCTTCTTGCCCCAGTCAATTAATACTGATGGCTAAGGATTCTTGGGAACAGGATCCAGATTAATTACAAGTGTCCAAGGTTTGAAATGTTATGAATATCCAGGCAATATCTGTTTGTTATGTTGCTGTTCTGGTATATAGAATCTCAGGCCACAGAAACACAGGTGTAGAAGAAGTGTAACGCTTTTTTTTTTTTTTAACACTGACACTCATCTCAGTGTTACATCCCTTTTCTCTTTCTGTTGAGCAACATAAAATACAAAATTAGTCATTTGTGGGTAAACTCAGCTTTTCCAAGTTTAAAATCAGTAAGTTGAGTTTCTTTCTCCATCCTTCTTCCTGGAGTAGCAGATCACATCGTGGCATCAGGGAGATGAGCCCAGTGCTGCCTGTTTACAAATCCCCCTGAAGCACTGGAAATGATGCGGACCTAGCTGCTTTGCTCTGCATGGGTAAAGTGATTAGCTTTGTCATATCCTCTTGGCCTTCAGCACTCCACACAGCCCTCTCTACCTTATTCCTCCAGGCAAGGCTACTGCCTCCCAGGAATCCAGATGGAAAGAGAGTACAGGTCCCCTGTTCTTCCACATCTGAGCATTATATCTTTTGTCCTTTTGCAACAAACACCCCTTTGCTAAAAACCATTGATCAGTACCTCGCTATTTTGCTCTCCTTTCTGATTCTGTCTCTCTTCTCCTATCTCAGAAAAGTGTGTTAATTTTGAAAACCTTAACCTTCAGGAACATTGTAAGATTAATATAATGAATATCTGTCAACGTTTTTATCTAGACACATCAACGGTTAACCTTCTGTCTCACGTTATCTCTCTGTCTATACTCACACTCACACGTATGTTATCTCTCTGTCTACACACACACACACACACACATACACATACCCCCCCTACCTGAATCAATGAAGAGTTAGTTGCCTACATCATGCCATTTAACCCTGAAATACCATGTATCTCTCAAGAACAAGGCATTCAATCTTATCACATTTGGAAATTTAATATTGTCGCATACTTTTACTAGTATTTCTACTTTCTGTGTCCAAAAATTTCTAGTCATCCCCTCAATGTCCTTTACAAATGTTTTTCCCTCACTAATCCAGGGTCCAGTTCAAGATCACTAACTGCATTTAGTCATCAAGGATCTTTCCTCGCCTTTGATTGAGATTATTAGCTCAGAGAATTGTTACCTTGTTCAAGTACATGGAGAGAGAGAGGAGGTAAAAGTAGGGAGGGGAAAACTTACTTTGATTTTTAGCTTAGCCCTTGGTTTTTAAAGTTCAAAAGCCAAGAGATCAATTCTTTGGTCACTCTTTGCATTTTTGCTCGTAGATGCCTCTCTTGTGAGCAAAGAGTGCCAGCAAAGGAGAGCTGAAGGAAGGATAAACCGTACTTGTTAATATTACACTTCACATTATTATCTTGCTTCAGTACCATTACAAACATATGAGTTTTTGCCTTCCATTAAAGTGCATTTTCTCTTTGAGAATTTTTGATCGTTCCTCCAGTGTCATCTTGTTCTTCCTTATGGAACTCAGTCTTAGAGAATGATGTTCTTCCCTTTTGTCTCTCTCTCTCTTGATCTCCTGATTCCTTTTTCAGTTCAGTTCAGTTGCTCAGTCGTGTCTGACTCTTTTCGACCCCCTGGACTGCAGCCCGCCAGGCCTCCCTGTCCATCACCAACTCCCAGAGTTTACTTAAACTCATGTCCATTGAGTCAGTGATGCCATCCAATCATCTCAGCCTCTGTCATCCCCTTCTCCTCCCAGCATCAGGGTCTTTTCAAATGAGTCAGTTCTTCGCATCAGATGGGCAGAGTATTGGAGTTTCAGTCTTAGCATCAGTCCTTCCAATGAATATTCAGGACTGATTTCCTTTAGGATTGACTGGTTGGATCTTCTTGCTATCCAAGGGACTCTCAAGCGTCTTCTCCAGCACCACAGTTCAAAACCATCAATTCTTAAGTGCTCAGCTTTCTTTATAGTCCAACTCTCACATCCATCATGACTACTGGGAAAACCATAGCTTTGACTAGACGGACCTTTGTTGGCAAAGCAACGTCTCTGCTTTTTAATATGCTGTCTAGGTTGGTCATAACTTTTCTTCCAAGGAGCAAGCGTCTTTTAATTTCATGGCAGAAGTCACCATCTGCAGTGATTTTGGAGCCCCCCCCCAAATAAAGACTGTCACTGTTCCACTGTTTCCCCATCTATTTGCCATGAAGTGATGGGACCGGATGCCATGATCTTAGTTTTCTGAACGTTGAGTTTTAAGCCAACATTTTCACTCTCCTCTTTCACTTTCATCAAGAGACTCTTTAGTTCCTCTTCGCTTTCTGCCATAAGGGTGGTGTCATCTGCATATCTGAGGTTATTGATATTTCTCCCAGCAATCTTGATTGCAGCTTGTGCTTCATCCAGCCCAGCATTTCTCATGATGTACTCTGCATATAAGTTAAATAGGCAGGGTGACAACATACAGCCTTGACGTACTCCTCTCCCAATCTGGAACCAGTCTGTTCCATGTCCAGTTCTAACCATTGCTTCCTGACCTGTGTACAGATTTCTCAGGGGTCAGGTCAGGTGGTCTGGTATTCCCATCTCTTTAAGAATTTTCCACAGTTTGTTGTGATCCACACAGTCAAAGGCTTTGGCATAGTCAATGAAGCAGAAGTAGATGTTTTTCTGGAACTCTCTTGTTTTTTTGATGATCCAGCAGATGTTGGCAATTTGACCTCTGGTTCGTCTGGCTTTTCTAAATCCAGCTTGAACATCTGGAAGTTCACGGTTCACGTACTATTGAAGCCTGGCTTGGAGAATTTTTTGAGCGTTACATTTTACTGTTGTATTATTACAATTGATGCCACAGAGAAAATATGTTTAGTTGGTGTCTTGAAGGTACATTTTGGACACTGACTAACCTTAAGACAGTTGGTGGATCAGGTATGAAGTCACTGATGGAGATGAAAATCTGAAGGACCCTGTACCAAAGGAAATTGCTAGCTAAAAGGACCAGAAGCAGCCTCAAGTTTAGTGTAGCAAGTTAAGACAGCCTTTACATTCTGATAGTCTCTGAGGTTGTCTTTTGGAGGATGAGCTCAGTTTATTCATTAGAGCTGATAACTTGTGAACTTTAAATCAGTTGCAGATTTCGAACATGACAACCTTGCTTCTTTTGAGAGGCTGACATCATAAAGCCAAGAATTTTATGACAGTGAACTTAGGGCCTTTTGTGCTGTTCTAGGCAGTATTTTACTTGACATTAGGAAGATGTTGTGTAAATACTTCAGTGATAGAAGTGCAGAAGAGTAATTATTCTTGTTCAAATAACAGCATAAACAATTGAGCTCAGATTCTGGGATTTACTCAAAACATGGTTTGCTGCTGCTGGAAAGCGTGTGGAAGTTACTCAGTCGTGTCAAATTCTTTGCAACCGCATAGACTGTAGCCTGCCAGGCATCTTTGTCCATAGAATTCTCCAGGCAATAATACTGGAGTGAGTAGCCGTTCCCTTCTCCAGGGGAATCTTCCCAACCCAGGGATTGAACCCAGGTGTCCCGCATTGTAGGTGAATTCTTTCCCAGCTGAACTACCAGGGAAGCTGGGATGTAAAGAAAAAAGAAAAAAAAAAATCTTATTATTTTTTTTTTTTAAAGACAAGTCACAGACTGGGAAAAAAATATTCACTATGCATCTATATCTAGGTTGGTCATAACTTTCCTTCCAAGGAGTAAGCATCTTTTAATTTCATGGCTGCAATCAGCATTTGCAGTGATTTTGGAGCCCAAAAATATAAAGTCTGACACTGTTTCCACTTTTTCTCCATCTATTTCCCATGAAGTGATGGGACCAGATGCCATGATCTTAGTTTTCTGAATGTTGAGCTTTAAGCCAACTTTTTCACTCTCCTCTTTCACTTTCATCAAGAGGCTTTTTAGTTCCTCTTCACAACCAATCCATTCTAAAGATCAGTCCTGGGTGTTCATTGGAAGGACTGATGCTAAAGCTGAAACTCCAATACTTTGGCCACCTCATGTGATGAGTTGAGTCACTGGAAAAGACTCTGATGCTGGGAGGGATTGGGGGAGGGAGGAGGAGGAGATGACAGAGAGTGAGATGGCTGGATGGCATCACCGACTCGATGGACGTGAGCTTGTGTGAACTCCGGGAGTTGGTGATGGACAGGGAGGCCTGGCGTGCTGTGATTCATGGAGTCGCAAAGAATTGGACACGACTGAGCAACTGAACTGAACTGAACTGAATTGGCACATCTATATGATAAAGAAGTTGTATCAGAATATATAAAGAACTATAACAGTTCAATAATAAGAAGGCAAATAATCCAATTAAAAATCAGTAAAAGATGCAAGCAGACACTTTGGTTCATGCAGACAAAAGGTACTCAGTAATACCAGTCATAAGTGAAATATAAACTATAATGAGATACTACTTCAGAACCACTAGAATTAATAAAGTTTAAAAGACTGCTAACATCAAGTATGAGCAACCCAAATGTCTATCAACATGCAAATACATTTGTATAATGGGATACTACTCAGAAAAAAAATAGTAATGAAGCAGCAGCATAGATAAATCTCAAAATAACTATACTGAGTGAAAAAGCCAGGCAAAGAAGAATATATGTATTGTATGATTCCTTTCATATAAAATTTTAGAAAATGCAAAGACAGAAAGCCATAGTAGTAGGTGCCTGAAGATGGGGCTGTACTGCAGGAGAGTGACATGAAGGAACTTTGAGAGACGATGTATTTGTTCAGTATCTTGATTGTGGTGATGGTTTCACAGGTGTATAGATATATCAAAAGTCATCAAACTGTACACATTCAGTATGTGCAGTTTATTATATGTCAGTCATACCTCAATAAAGCTGTTTTATCAAAAAGAAACATAGATTTGGAGAAAATATTTGCAATATATAAAACTAAAAAAGGATTAATATCCACAGTGTTAAAAGTTTCCACAGATCAATAAGGGATAAAAAGCACCTCAGTAGGAAAATGGGCAAATATTGCTAATGGATATATATGAAAAACCACAGTAGCAGGAATGTAAGAAAGCAGGAAGAAAGTAAATGATTTTACAATATTCTAACATCCTTGAGTTTCTTGGGAAGTGGAAAAGTATTCATTAGATTTAAACTCAGTAAGAATGAATATTTGTAATTTCCAGGAAAGTAACTGTAATATTAAAATATATGAGTGACAAGAGAAGAGAAAAGTGAAATGTAACAAATATCTTTTTTAAAAACATGCTTCCCATCCCGAAAGCTCTGAGGTTAAATCTTTCCTGTTCACTGTTCAAAAAAAGACCAATTTGTGGACTGTTCAGGTCTCTTACTTCTTCTTTTTTCTTTTTTCTAGATTGTGGTCAGGGTTGTGTGTATATGTAAATATAGCATTTGGTTTTTTATTTTTGCTGCTGATATTTATTACTACTGCTGTTGTTATTACTGTAACCAGTTATTTTCCCTATGCTAGGAGAAGGCAATGGCAAGCCACTCCAGTACTCTTGCCTGGAAAATCCCATGGATGGAGGAGCCTGGTGGGCTGCAGTCTGTGGGGTGGCTAGGAGTCAGACACGACTGAGCAACTTCACTTTCACTTTTCACTTTCACACATTGGAGAAGGAAATGGCAACCCACTCCAGTGTTCTTGCCTGGAGAATCCCAGGGACGGGGGAGCCTGGTGGGCTTCCGTCTATGGGGTCACACAGAGTCGGACGTGACTGAAGTGACTTAGCAGCAGCAGCAGAGAGAAAATAGTGAAGGAAAATTTAATCTGATGCTTACTCAAAACCAATGTAAAATGCTTAGCTGAGGAGTTTGAGCTTGTAATTTAAATGTACAATACATGTCTCCTGTGCTTTATCTGTGCTATCATGGTGTCCTTTGCAAGTAGATAACTGAGAGTTTGCTTTTAAATGTGTTACAGACACAGAGACAGATTCCTGCCCCACTTAGGTGTCTTGGCCACTAAATGCAGGCCCCTGCCCTTGAACCTCACGCTTGTTAGTCTACCTTGTCCTTTGACTGCTCAGTCAAGCCTAGGGGCTGCCAGAGGGCCAAGTGAGAGGCCTAAGTTTGTAGTATCTCCACAAAGTAAAGTATTACTGTTCTATCAAGTTAACATTTATTCTCATACTTACTTCTGCTATTTTTAAATATTACTTCTTGGTTCTCTGGTGCTTCAGTCTGACATCACTTTGCTTCCACTTTTGAATAACTTAATTTATTTTTTCTTTTATGATGAGTCTGCTGCTGACAATTTCCCTCAGTATTTATTTATATAAAATGCCTTTATTTTGCCTTCATTTTTAGAGGATATTTTTGTTGGGAATTGAATTATTAGTGATAAATGAACAGTTATTTCCCTTCAGTGTTTTCCAGAGATACTTTCATTGTTTTCTCACTTCCATCATTTATGTTGTCAGTATCATTTTTGTCTCTTTTGTTACTAATGGATCTTGTTTCTTTGTCTACTTTTCTTTTTATTTTGAAAAAATTCAAAACAATAGAAAACTTGAAAAAATAGTATAATGAAAACCTGTATTTTACCAATAGAGACCAAGTTTTAACATTTTCCACATTTATCTTCTCTCTCTGCCCATATATTTGCAGGCAGAGAGGAAAAAACCACACATACACAATAATACTCATATGTGTGTGTGAGTTTGTATTAGATCTTTAGGAATATATTGCAGAAGACGTCATTGTCAAAATTTGGTTTTGTAGGTTGGATTTCCTGGTAAACTGACTCTGAAGACTCAGACGGAATTTGTTATGCAGGATGTTTACTATAGGGTTCCTTTGTAATCAAGACCTGTGAAAGAGGAAAAAGAAGTAGGGCTAGGAAGAAGAGTGGCCTGAAACACACTTTTGCCAACACTGGAATGTGCGAATCAAACACTTTGAGGCTAGGGATTCTATCATAACTGTCAGCAAGGAGTCTTTATTTTCCAAGTGTTCCTTGCCTTACAGAATTGCTTAGGGAAGTAAAAATCATTGTAGAATTAGTCTTCAATATACGGTAATGAGAAGACCATATTTATCATCACTCAAAAATCTGTTCTTCTTAACAGTAGAATCTGTGTATCCTAATCCATTTTACCAACTACTCTGTCCTTTTTTTTTACCAACTGTTCCGTCAGATTTTTTGGATTGAGAGATTGTAATGCTAGGCAGGAGTCTTCTCAGAGGTCTCTACTCAGGGTCTCCTGAGTCTGAAATTACAGTTTTAGCTGAGACTGTGACCTCATGAGACTTGGAGTCTTCTTTCAAACTCATTTGTTGTTGGCAGGATTCAATGTCTTGTGATTATAGACTATTATCCCCATTTATATAATCCCTATGGTGCATGGGAAATAGAAAAACAGTGGAAACAGTGTCAGACTTTATTTTTTGGGGCTCCAAAATCACTACAGATGCTGATTGCAGCCATGAAATTAAAAGACGCTTACTCCTTGGAAGGAAAGTTATGACCAACCTGGATGGCATATTAAAAAGCAGAGACATTACTTTGCCAACAAAGGTCCATCTAGTCAAGGCTATGGTTTTTCCCGTGGTCATGTATGGATGTGAGAGTTGGACTGTGAAGAAAGCTGATCGCCGAAGAATTGATGCTTTTGAATTGTGGTGCTGGAGAAGACTCTTGAGAGTCCCTTGTACTGCAAGGAGATCCAACCAGTCCATTCTAAAGGAGATCAATCCTGGGTGTTCATTGGAAGGACTGATGCTAAAGCGGAAACTCCAATACTTTGGCCACCTCATGTGACAAGTTGACTCACTGGAAAAGACTCTGATGCTGGGAAAGGTTGGGGGCGGGAGGAGAAGGGGACGACGAAGAATGAGATGGCTGGATGGCATCACCGACTCTATGGACATGAGTTTGAGTGAACTCCGGGAGTTGGTGATGGACAGGGAGGCCTGGCGTGCTGTGATTCATGGGGTCGCAGAGAGTCGGACACGACTGAGCGACTGAACTGAACTGAACTGATGGTGTAGTCCCTTATTTCATGCTTTGTTGTCAGCAGAGACAGCTCTCAGCTCCTAGAAGCTACACTCAGGTGCTTGTCACGTGTCCCCATCCTTAGGCAGTTCACACATGGCTGGTTGCTTCTTTAGGGCCAGCAGGAGACTCTCAGTCCTGTCTGCTATGATAGAATCTCATAGAATATAACCTAACTGCAGGAGTAACTATCCCATCAGAGTTACAGTCCCCATCCACACTCAGAAGGAGGGAATTATATAGCACATGTTCATGAGCAGACAAGAATCTTGGATGCTGTCTTAGAGTTCTGTCTACTGCAGCAAGATTTAATGACAGTGATGAAAATGATGTTTGAAGAACTGCTTAATTCCCAGATCATATGATTGAGTAAACTGCTTAACAAATGAAAAAAACAAACAGATAAAGATGGTAGTATTTCAGAAGGGAATGATTTAGCTATCAAGGAATTAAAAAATTCCTTTGGAAAAAATTGTTAAATACCCTAGGTATTTATATATATATATATATATATATATATATATATATATTTAAAACAGTTCAGGTAATTAGCCTTGAAATAAGTTTCCCTGGTGACTCAGACAGCAAGGAATCTGCCTGCAATGCAGGAAACCCAGGTTCATTCCCTGGATCAGGAAGATCCCCTGGAGAAAGAAATGGCTACCCATTCCAGTATTCTTGCCCGGAGAATGCTATGGACAGAGGATCCTGATGGGCTACGGTCCATGAAGTCACAAAGAGTCAGACACGACTGAGTGACTTTCACTTTCTACTTTCCAAAGGATATTATATTATGCTCCCATAAAATTTGTTAAAGAAATTTTGTGTCTCTAAACATCATGAAAAGGCAATTCATTCTTTATCCTAATAATTAGAAGATAATTATAACTTAAATTATGTAAGTTATAGAAATAAAAATGGAGGCAATTTCATTTTAAAAAGTTAATTTTGTAAAGTAAATCCCCCAATCACATTTAGCCCTCGCTATTTACTGTGAAATTTTGGTCATGATTTTTAATTGATTTACTTTATGTGGGTTTTTTCTGAGCTCAATTTCCCTTGGTTAATGAAGGCCCGCAGTTGAGAAAAGCATCATGGCTGGGGAGATGATCAAATTTGGTCTGTGACATTCAGAGACTATTGCCATCTAATGGTTAGCTATCATTCAAAGATGCTGTGCAGTTACGGGACTGAGCTATCATTTTAAATATCTACAGACATTAGCTCAATTGGTTAGACTGCTCATGAAAGTATTCATTGAGCCATAGTCTTAGTTTTTCCCAGGGATGATATTCAGAATTATTTACAATCAAGAAGGCATGGGCACTGACCAGTCAGAATGAATGTTTTCCATAAACAAATGGTAGGGCCATAGTGGGGCATTTTATGAAGATAAACAAATGTCAGTGTGATTTGGATATTTCATTTCACCCTGGTTCAGTCGTCATACTGCATTTCTAATCTCAGCTTACTTTATACATGACTGTGCTAATATCACACTAGCCAAAGGAAGAGGGTAAATTCCCATCAAACTGTTTGAGGGTCTAAAGCTTAGTACTCAAGCATTTATTTATTTTAATTGGAGGCTAATTACTTTATGTTATTGTATTGGTTTTGCTATACATTGACATGAATCTGCCCCAGATGTACATGTGTTCCCCATATTGAACCCCCCTCCCACCTCCCTCCCCATCCCATCCCTCTGGTTCATCCCAGTACACCAGCCCCGAGCATCCTGTATCATGCATTGAACCTGGACTGGCGATTCATTTCACATTTCTGCTTCATTGACTATGCCAAAGCATTTGACTGTGTCGATCACAATAAACTGTGGAAAGAGTTTCATTCTGAAAGAGATGGGAATACCAGACCACCTGACCTGCCTCTTGAGAAACCTGTATGCAGGTCAGGAAGCAACAGTCAGAACTGGACATGGAACAACAGACTGGTTCCAAATAGGAAAAGGAGTGCGTCAAGGCTGTATATTGTTGCCTTGCTTATTTAACTGCTATGCAGAGTACATCGTGAGGAATGCTGGGCTGGAAGAAGCACAAGCTGGAATCAAGATTGCCGGGAGAAATATCAATAATCTCAGATATGCAGATGACACTACCCTTATGGCAGAAAGTGAAGAGGAACTCAAAAGCCTCTTGATGAAAGTGAAAGAGGAGAGTGAAAAGGTTGGCTTGAAGCTCAACATTCAGAAAACAAAGATCATAGCATCTGGTCCCATCACTTCATGGGAAATAGATGGAAAAACAGTGGAAACAGTGTCAGACTTTATTTTTTTGGGCTCCAAAATCACTGCAGATGTTGATTGCAGCCATGAAATTAAAAGACGCTTGCTCCTTGGAAGGAAAGTTATGACCAACCTTGATAATATATTAAAAAGCAGAGACATTATTTTGCCAACAAAGGTCCGTCTAGTCAAGGCTATGGTTTATCCCGTGGTCATGTATGGATGTGAGAGTTGGACTGTGAAGAAGGCTGATCGCCGAAAAATTGATGCTTTTGAACTGTGGTGTTGGAGAAGACTCTTGAGAGTCCCTTGTACTGCAAGGAGATCCAACCAGTCCATTCTAAGGGAGATCGATCCTGGGTGTTCATTGGAGGGACTGATGCTGAAGCTGAAACTCCAATACTTTGGCCACCTCATGCGACGAGTTGACTCACTGGAAAAGACTCTGATGCTGGGAAAGGTTGGGGGCGGGAGAAGAAGGGGACGACTGAGAATGAGATGGCTGTATGGCATCACCGACTCTGTGGACATGGGTCTGAGTGAGCTCCGGGAGTTGTTGATGGACAGGGAGGCCTGGCGTGCTGTGATTCATGGGGTCGCGGAGAGTCGGACATGACTGAGCGACTGATCTGAACTGAACTGAATATACATGTTTCAATGCCATTCTGCCAAATCATCCCACCCTCGCCCTCTCCCACAGAGTCCAAAAGACTGTTCTATACATCTGTGTCTCTTTTGCTGTCTCATATACAGGGTTATCATTATCATCTTTCTAAATTCCATATATATGCGTTAGTATACTGTATTGGTGTTTTTCTTTCTGGCTTACTTCACTTTGTATAATAGGCTCCAGTTTCATCCACCTCATTAGAACTGATTCAAATGTATTCTTTTTAATTGCTGAGTAATACTCCATTGTGTATATGTACCAAAGCTTTCTTATCCATTTGTCTGCAGATGGACATCTAGGTTGCTTCCATGTCCTCGCTATTATAAACAGTGCTGCGATGAACATTGGAGTACATGTGTCTCTTTCAATTCTGGTTTCCTCGTTGTGTATGCCCAGGAGTGTGATTGCTGGATCATATGGCAGTTCTATTTCCAGTTTTTAAAGGAATCTCCACACTGTTCTCCATAGTGGTTGTACTAGTTTGCATTCCCACCAACAGTGTAAGAGGGTTCCCTTTTCTTCACATCCTCTCCAGCATTTATTGCTTGTAGACTTTTGGATAGCAGCCATTCTGACTGGCGTGAAATGGTACCTTATTGCGGTTTTGATTTGCATTTCTCTGATTATGAGTGATGTTGAGCATCTTTTCATGTGTTTGTTAGCCATCTGTATGTCTTCTTTGGAGAAATGTCTGTTTAGTTCTTTGGCCCATTTTTTGATTGGGTCATTTATTTTTCTGGAATTGAGCTGCAGGAGCTGCTTGTATATTTTGGAGATTAATTCTTTGTCAGTTGTTTCATTTGCTATTATTTTCTCCCATTCTGCAGGCTGTCTTTTCACCTTGCTTATAGTTTCCTTTGCTGTGCAGAAGTTTTTAATTTTAATTAGGCCCCATTTGTTTAGTTTTGCTTTTATTTCCAATATTCTGGGAGGTGGGTCATGGAGGATCCTGCTGTGATTTATGTCAGAGAGTGTTTTGCCTATGTTCTCCTCTAGGAATTTTATAGTTTCTGGTCTTACATTTAGCTCTCTAATCCATTTTGAGTTTATTTTTGTGTATGGAGTTAGGGAGTGTTCTAGTTTCATTCTTTTACAAGTGGTTGACCAGTTTTCCCAGCACCACTTGTTAAAGAGATTGTCTTTTCTCCATTGAATATTCTTGCCTCCTTTGTCAAAGATAAGGTGTCCGTAGGTGCATGGATTTATCTCTGGGCTTTCTATTTTGTTCCATTGATCTATATTTCTGTCTTTATGCCAGTACCATACTGTCTTGATGACTGTGACTTTGTAGTAGAGCCTGAAGTCCGGCAGGTTGATCCCCCCAGTTCCATTCTTCTTTCTCAAGATTGCTTTGGCTAATCGAGGTTTGTTGTATTTTCATACAAATTGTGAAATTATTTGTTCTAGCTCTGCAAAAAATACCGTTGGTAGCTTGATAGGGATTGCATTGAACTTATAAATTACTTTGGGTAATATGTTCATTTTCACAATATTTATTCAAGCATTTAAAAAGACTCTTGAAAACTCTTTTCTTCCCCCTCATAAACAGTCTCTCCTTTTTGTTGTTTTTTGTTTTGTTTTGGTCAGTCCAACATTCCCAAACAGAAGAGTGATAGCTAGGACAAGAGTGGGACTTTAGTTCGGTCTGCATTCTGGGAGACTGCACCTAGGATGCATTAGACTAAAATTCCAGGTGGTAAAAATCAATGGTTAAAATCAATTAAGTTATTATTATTATTTTTTCTTTAAAATGGGAATGAAGAGAGAAAAAAGTCTATATTATACAGTCCAAGACACTGGCTTTCTATAGTATTGTCTCCTAAGGAGCAGGCCCTGTGACGATGTTTCCAGTGTAATGTTAGACCAAGGCCAGGCCTAAGGATTGTGCAAGGCGTAACCCTAAAAGTGAATACCTCCTTCAGTTTTTTGCACTAGCCACCTACTTGTCTTATCTTAGTCTTGACCTGTGCTAGATCAATTCCCTTTTCCTTGGAAACACAGATAGTTAAAACACTGCCAACATTCACTTGTTCAAAGTTGTTTTCACTGTTCTCGTTGCTTCTTTACTTGTCTACTTATTATATTTTCAAAAGTATATATTTTGAAAGTACATAAGTAACACGTAATTTTGTGTTTGTAAAACAGCTCGTCAACTGCAGAATATAGAGAAGGAAAGTGAAGATGTCCTTGCAGGTCCTTCTTTCATCCAGTCCTATTCCTTCTCTAGAGATAGTTGTTGTTATTGTCTGGTCCTTTAATGCTTTCTTCTGTGCGTTTATATATACCCAGATGTGTGTTTGCCTGTATACACTAAAAATTAAGAATCACCCTTTCCATATTGTTCTGCAACCTTTTTTTTCATATCACAGTTTACTTTGCAGAGTTTTCTATGGCAGGAATTAAAGCTGTATTCTATTTTTTTTATTTCTTTTTTTTGACTATTATTTTTTATTATATAATTTCAAGTGTACACCATTATAGCTCAACATACAGAGTAATCAGCACCACAAGCCTATTTACCATCCATCACCACACAGTTGACCCCTTTTGTGCATTTCACCTACCCCCACGTCCCTCTTCCCCTCTGGTAACCACTAATCTGCTCTCTGTATCTGTGAGTTTCTTTTTATTTTATGAGTTTGTTTTTTGGTTTTGTGGTTGTTGTTGAGGCATTTTTTAGATTCCACATATGAATAAAATTATATGGTATTTGTATTTCTCCTTCTGACTTATTTCACTTAGCATAATACCCTTCCCAGATGGTAGGATTTTATTCATTTTATGGCTGAGTAGTATTCCATTGTGTATGTATACTACGTCTTTATCCATTCATGCATTGATGGACACTTAGGTTTTTTTTTTTTTTCTGTATCTTGGCTATTATAAGTAATGCTGCAGTGAACACAGGGGTACATATATTTTTTTGGCTTGGCATTTTTGTGTTCTTTGGGTACAGAAGTGGAATAGCTAGGCCATGTGATAGTGCTAATCTTGAATTTTTGAGGACTCTCCATACTATTTTCCATAATATACACCAGTTTACAGTCCCGCTAATAGTGTTAGGAGGGTTCCCTTTTCTCCATATCCTTCTTAACATTTGTTATTCCTTATTTTTTATATAATAGTTATTCTAACAGGTATAAGGCTCATAAAGTTTTGATTTGCTTTTCCCTAATAGGGCTTCCCTGGTGGCTCAGAGGTTAGAGCGTCTGCCTCCAATGTGGGAGACCCGGGTTCGATCCCTGGGTCGGGAAGATCCCCTGGAGAAGGAAACGATAACCCACTCCAGTATTCTTGCCTGGAGAATCCCATGGACGGAGAAGCCTGGTAGACTGCAGTCCACGGGGTTGCATAGAGTCGGACACGACTGAGCGATGGAACGGAACGGAATAGTGATGTTAGACATCTTTTCATATGTCTATTGGCTATCTGTGTGTCTTCTTTGGAAAAATTTTTATTCAGATCATCTGCCTATTTTCAAACTTTTTTTTAGTTGTATGTATTTTTTCTATATTTTGAGTATTAAAATATAGTACCTTATTGGGTATGTGACATACAGATATCTCCCTCCCAGTGCCTTTTCATTTTTAATTAGACTATAATTGCTTTACAATGTTGTGTTAGTTCTTGCTGTACAGCAGTGCGAATCAGCCATTTGTATACATATTTCCTTTCTCTCTTGAGCCTTCCTCCCACGCTCCCCACCCCACCCATCTAGGTCAGAACAGAACCATGAACTGAGCTCCCTGTGGTCTACAGCAGGTTCCCAATAGCTGTCTGTTTACTCATGAGAGTGTATGTATGTCAGTGCTACTGTCTCAATTCATTCCACCCTCTCCTTCCCCTGTTATCTCCACACGTCCATTCATTCCCTCTGTCTGTGCCTCTCTTCCTGCCCTGCAATTAGGTTCATCTGTACCACTTTTCTAGATTCCATATATATGATATTTAAAAACCAGGGTGTGTGATACTGCCAGCCTTGTTCTTATGGATCACATTCTTTTTAAATGCAGAATAATCGTGTGTTCAAAATAAGAATCAGGCTAACAAGAAATGAATACCTGGTTTGTGTCACACAATATTCTGGCTTTTTGGAGTGGTATCACAGTTGATTCTAACAATAGCTCTACAAAAATGGAAATGTTCATCTTCTTTTTACCATTAGGGAAAACAATCACTGAGCAGCTAAGAAATTTGGCCAAGGTCACATAGCTGGAAAGCAACAGAGCTATGATCCCAAGTAGTCTGGGTTTGGAGGCCATGTTCCAATCATTACACTTTGCTCCTAGTATAGGTATATCATACTTTATTATGATTAGCATTGCCCTATTCGTGGACATTTAGGTTACTCCAATATTAGATTATTTTACATGACACTGCATTCAAAAACCCCAGTTTAGGTGTCTTTGTGTGCCTGTGCAAATATGTCTGCAGATTGAATCCTAAAAAGACATTTAAAAGTGTGATAGTTCACATTTTTAAAGCACATTTTAAAAGTGTGATAGTTCAAGTAAGAGGAGACCAATGTATTTGGTTAATTATTGACCCTGATCACAATCAAATTCAGAGCAAGAATGACAGGTAAACCTTCAGGATTTGACAAACGTCTGAGCTCTCAAGCTATTTATCCTTTTATACCATGATCTCATCCTTTGCTTCATAGACCCTTCAAGACTCCTCCCCTTATCTGTCTCATGGAGAGGTTGCCTAGTCCATATTCTTACTCTGGCTCAAATTCCAGTTTATTTCATTTGCATTTGACTCGTCTCATAATAATGCGGTCAGCATGCAGAGGAAGTCCAGTTACCTAGGGGACTGTAAGTAGGGAGCACACTTTCATGTCATTGGGATCTCCTTGGGTCATTTTTGTTGTTTGGACGCTTAACAGAGCTCTTGGATTATGCTTATTCTTATGCTCAAAAAAATATAAATATCTCTGACTTTTAAAATTTAAAGGTCTCATCTGCCTATATTCCTTTTTTCTATAAATTTTCTAGTTTACTTTTTGCTTTTATTCACTAATCTTGTCACCTGTCTCTGCTCCCCTATGACACATTCACTTTCTGAACAATATTGAACACTCAACACAGATGTCATTTTTTTCAAGGTCCTATGTTTATGTTAAGTGTCTCATTTAGATGGGTGCCTTAACTGAGTCCAGGAGGGGAATTTCTAAGTAATAAGGTATCTTTGCCTTGATTTACAGACCTGGAAATGGAAGCAGGGGGTCACTTCTTAGTGAGCTTGGACACAGAGTAAGCAGAGGGTATGATACAGAGAAGCCAGGATCGTATTTAACATGAAACTCCTTTTTCTTGGGAACTGCATGAGAGGTCCAAACCAGTATGAGCAGAGGACGTTTTTACAAGGACTGTACTCTGATAATTTTCCGAGAAGACAGAATTTGAGCTTGTAGGTTGTGTTTGTAGGTAGAATTATATTCTGCTTTCTGGACAAATACTCTTTCTGTTTATACCTCAACACAGTCGATGCTCCATTAGGCTTTTAATAAATAGTAAATATTGCATTTTATTCTATGTACCTCTGGTAAACTTTGGTACATGCCTGCATGCTAAGTTGCTTCAGTTGTGTCTGACTCTTTGCGACCCTATGAACTGTAGCCCACCAGGCTCCTCTGTCCATGAAATTCTCCAGGCAAGAATACCGGAGTGGGTTGCCATGTCCTTCTTCAGGGAATCTTCCCAACCCAGGGATCGAACCTGTGTCTTTTATATCTCCTGCAGTGGATTCTTTACTATCTGAGGCAACTGGGAAGCCCAAACTGATGGTTCAGTTCAGTTCAGTTCAGTTGCTCAGTTGTGTCCGACTCTTTGCGACCCCATGAATCACAGTATGCCAGGCCCCCCTGTCCATCACCAAGGCCCGGAGTTCACTCAAACTCATGTCCATCGAGTCAGTGATGCCATGCAGCCATCTCATTCTCTGTCATCCCCGTCTCCTCCCGCCCCCAATCCCTCCCAGCATCAGAGGCTTTTCCAGTGAGTCAACTCTTCCCATGAGGTGGCCAAAGTATTGGAGTTTCAGCATTAGCATCAGTCCTTCCAATGAACACCCAGGATTGATCTCCTTTAGAATGGACTGGTTGGATCTCCTTTCAGTCCAAGGGACTCTCAAGAGTCTTCTCCAGCACCACAGTTCAAAAGCATCAATTCTTCGATGATCAACTTTCTTCACAGTCCAACTCTCATATCCATACATGACCACGGGAAAAACCATAGCCTTGACTAGATGGACCTTTGTTGGCAAAGTAATGTCTCTGCTTTTTAATATGCTATCTAGGTTGGTCATAACTTTCCTTCCAAGAAGCAAACGTCTTCTAATTTCATGACTGCAATCAGCATCTGCAGTGATTTTGGAGCCCCCAAAAATAAAGTCTGACACTGTTTCCACTGTTTCCCCATCTATTTCCCATGAAGTGATGGGACCAGATGCCATGATCTTTGTTTTCTGAATGTTGAGCTTCAGACCAACCTTTTCACTCTCCTCTTTCACTTTCATCAAGAGGCTTTTGAGTTCCTCTTCACTTTCTGTCATCACGGTAGTGTCATCTGCATATCTGAGGTTATTGATATTTCTCCCGGCAGTCTTGATTCCAGCATGTGTTTCTTCCAGCCCAGCGTTCCTCTTGATGTACTCTGCATATAAGTTAAATAAGCAGGGTGACAATATACAGCCTTGACGTATTCCTTTGCCTATTTGGAACCAGTCTGTTGTTCCATGTCCAGTTCTAACTGTTGCTTCCTGACCTGCATACAGGTTTCTCAAGAGGCAGGTCAGGTGGTCTGGTATTCCCATCTCTTTCAGAATTTTCCACAGTTTATTGTGATCCACAGATCCTGTGATCCAGTCAAAGGCTTTGGCATAGTCAATGAAGCAGAAATAGATGTTTTTCTGAAACTCTCTTGCTTTCTCCATGATCCAGCGGATGTTGGCAATTTGATCTGTGGTGCCTCTGCCTTTTCTAAAACCTGCTTGAACATCTGGAAGTTCATGGTTCACATATTGCTGAAGCCTGGCTTGGAGAATTTTGAGCATGACTTTACTAGCGTGTGAGATGAGTGCAATTGTGCGGTAATTTGAGCATTCTTTGGCATTGCCTTTCTTTGGGATTGGAATGAAGACTGACCTTTTCCAGTCCTCTGGCCACTGCTGAGTTTTCCAAATTTGCTGGCATATTGAGTGCAGCACTTTCACAGCATCATCTTTCAGGATTTGAAATAGCTCAATTGGAATTCCATCACCTACATTAGCTTTGTTCGTAGTGATGCTCTCTAAGGCCCACTTGACTTCACATTCCAAGATGTCTGGCTCCAGGTGAGTGATCTCGCCATCGTGATTATCTTGGTCGTGAAGATCTTTTTTGTACAGTTCTTCTGTGTATTCGTGCCACCTCTTCTTAATATCTTCTGCTTCTGTTAGGTCCATACCATTTCTGTCCTTTATCGAGCCCATCTTTGCATGAAATGTTCCCTTGATATCTCTAATTTTCTTGAAGAGATCTCTTGTTTTTCCTATTCTGTTGTTTTCCTCCATTTCTTTGCATTGATCGGTGAGGAAGGCTTTCTTATCTTTCCTTGCTATTCTTTGGAACTCTGCATTCAGATGCTTATATCTTTCCTTTTCGCTTCTCTTCTTTTCACAGCTATTTGTAAGGCCTCCTCAGACAGCCATTTTGCTTTTTTGCATTTCTTTTCCACGGGGATGGTCTTGGTCCCTGTCTCCTGTACAATGTCACGAACCTCCATCCATAGTTCATCAGGCACTCTATCTATCAGATCTAGTCCCTTAAATCTATTTCTTCCATTGTATAATGATAAGGGATTTGATTTAGGTCATATCTGAATGGTCTAGTGGTTTTCCCTACTTTCTTCAATTTCAGTCTGAATTTGGCAATAAGGAGTTCATGATCTGAGCCACAGTCAGCTCCTGGTCTTGTTTTTGCTAACTGTATAGAGCTTCTCCATCTTTGGCTGCAAAGAATATAATCGATCTTATTTCGGTGTTGACCATCTGGTGATGTCCATGTGTAGAGTCTTCTCTTGTGTTGTTGGAAGAGGGTGTTTGCTATGACCAGTGCGTTCTCTTGACAAAACTCTATTAGCCTTTGCCCTGCTTCATTCCGTGTTCCAAGGCCAAATTACCTGTTACTCGAGGTGTTTCTTGACTTCCTACTTTTGTATTCCAGTCCCCTATAATGAAAAGGACATCTTTTTTGGATATTCGTTCTAAAAGGTCTTGTAGGTCTTCATAGAACTGTTCAACTTTGGCTTCTTTAGCATTACTGGTTGGGGCATAGGCTTGGATTACTGTAGTATTGAATGGTTTGCCTTGGAAATGAACAGAAATCATTCTGTTGTTTTTGAGATTGCATCCAAGTACTGCATTTCGGACTCTTTTGTTGACCATGATGGCTACTCCATTTCTTCTAAGGGATTCCTGCCCACAGTAGTAGATATAATGGTCATCTGAGTTAAATTCACCCATTCCAGTCCATTTTAGTTCACTGATTCCTAGAATGTCTACGTTCACTCTTGCCATCTCCTGTTTGACCACTTCCAATTTGCCTTGATTCATGGACCTAACATTCCAGGCTCCTATGCAATATTGCTCTTTACAGCATCGGACCTTGCTTCTATCACCAGTCACATCCACAACTGGGTATTTGTTTTGCTTTGGCTCCATCCCCTCATTCTTTCTGGAGTTATTTCTCCACTGATCTCCAGTAGCATACTGGGCACCTACCGACCTGGGGAATTCCTCATTCAGTATCCTATCATTTTGCCTTTTGGTACTGTTCATAGGGTTCTCATGGCGAAGGAAATGGCAAACCACTCCAGTGTTCTTGCCTGGAGTATCCCAGGGATGGGGGAGCCTGGTGGGCTGCCGTCTGGGGTTGCACAGAGTTGGACACGACTGAAGTGACTTAGCAGCAGCAGCAGCAGCATGGGGTTCTCAAGGCAAGTATACTGAAGTGGTTTGCCATTCTCTCTCCAGTGGACCACATTCTGTCAGACCTCTCCACCATGACCCGTCCGTCTTGGGTGGCCCTACCCGGCATGGCTTAGTTTCATTGAGTTAGGGCTGTGGTCCATGTGATCAGATCAACTAGTTTTCTGTGATTATGATTTCAGTGTGTCTGCCCTCTGATGCCCCCTCGCAATACCTACTGTCTTATTTGGGTTTCTCTTACCTTGGTCATGGAATTTCTCTTCACAGCTGCTCCAGCAGAGCACAGCCGCTGCTCCTTACCTTGGATGAGGGGTAGCTGCTCTCGGCCACGCTTCTGCACCTGGTCGGTTGTGCCCGCCAGAGCCGGCGTCTCTCGCATCTGTGCCGCGATGGTAGAAACTCTAAATCAAGTGTTTAAGAGAAATTCAGTTACATGCCTCCTTTTATTTTTATGTACGCTATACAACTTCCTCAGTCAGATGCACACTTTTTTTTTTCATTTTATCTCTCCATTAATGTCCTGTTTAAATCATGACCTTTCTCATTCTCCATGAAGACAGACATTGATACAAAAGACTTACCGCTGAGTTAAAGTCAATTGCTAAAAGGTAACTCTGACCTCTTTCTAGATTCTTGTGAGACTCTCCCTTGAAATACTTCCCCATGCATGTGAGCTGGGGGACCAGGAGGGCAAGTCTCCCCCACTGAAGGGAGAATCTGCTGGTGAACTGTGCAATAAAGTAAACTGCAGTCAAACGTGAGCCTCCATGGTGATGGAGCTAATAGAATTGAAGGGTCTCCTGAAAACAGTGACTTCTGTTATCACCAGTTCTGCCAAAGCAGAGTAAGCCACAAAAGCATTTATGTTCTGGAGCATTTCCCAGATTTACTCCATCTCATGTGTTTTGTTTTTTTTTTTTTTTTGATAGGCAAATGCCCAAGGTTAAATAAACAAAATGCAAAAGCAGACTTGCTATGGACAATGAACTAGAGAGAGTAATTGACATTTTTCCATTTATTGATTATTAGATTTGAGACATGCAATCTGTTTCTTATTAAAAAAGCATTTTTTGAGAAAAAACTAGACAAAACATTAAGATATATGTTTCTATCTTCATCGAAATATCTACCTTCTACTCTCTTGGCCAATCAGTCATTGCTAGGCCAGATTAATTGAAAAAGGTGAAAGATGTACATCTCCTAGTTTCCTGTTAAGTTTCGGACTTGGCCCTTTTCTCTGATAATTAAAACACTATCATTAAGAGGCTGGTCTTGAAATTATTTCCATTTGATTGTTGAGAGCTCCCATTTTTCAAAGGAATGAAAAAGAGTCCTGATGAAAGGTAGATCATCATTATCATCATCCTCTTTGTTATCATGACAGTGCATTTTCACTGAGAAAAAGACCGTTTTGAGGTTGCAAGCATCTATGAATTTCTGTAGTTCTGCCTTTCAGTTTCCATATATATATTTTTAAAAAGGCATAGAAGTCTCCATAGGAGAGGCTAACTCTGCTTATCCTTTTGATGTGAGAGGTAAGCTGACTTTGTGGGAACAGATTTCTCTTATACTCCGTAATCATAGAAATATCATATCCCCATTTCCCTCTGGGATACAATTATATAGAAGGAAGCCACAGCAAATCTCTTACCATATGTTGATGTTATGAGCTATACTAATCATTTTCACGGCTCGCTATTAGTATCCTGCTCCCAAGTCAGGCTGAATCAAAGAAGTGTCTGAATTAATTCTAACTACTGCCACCACTGAGATTTCCTTTGAACTCACTGCTATATATTTATGAGTAAATACATTTTTTTGTTGCCTCTGGAAAATATTATTTAATAGGGAAGGAGCTTATCTGAGCCAAATTCCTTCAGGCCTGAGAACATATTCAATCACTGTGAATTCTGAATTGGTAGTATTTTTCAGGCTAAAATCCATCTAAACAGATGAAAAGATTTCTATTTCTATTTTATTTGAGTGTGAGATTTTATGATCGAGTTATTGGTTTCTTTAACCATGCCATCGAAAGAAATAGAATTTAAAGCATATGTGGAGTTTCTGTTTTGTTTTGTTTTTAGGATCGTCTATCCTAGAATGAGGTTGACTTCCCAAGCCACAAATAGAAATCACCTTCAGCTTCCTGCAGCATGTCACTGAAAATGGAGCTCCATTCTGATCTTGAGGAAGTTCAGTTGCTGCCCTGGTATTTTGCTGATCCCAGGCTCCCTAAAGCAACTGCATGCTGGACTCCTCCTTAAGTAGCTTGATCCCCTGGGCCCCCAACTGAAGAGCCTGCCCAACTCTAAAATATTGCATCTGCCTGGAGCCCTGTGCAGACAGGCTCTACTACCCTCCTTGATACCTTTATATATTAACCTAGATCTAGGCTGAATTTTCCATACCCTTTGGAGCCCCAGCTAATGAACTTCTGGCTTTGGGAGTCAGGTCTAAACTGCTCAATATTTGATAAATCCAGTCCCAGTTTCCTTCCTGGCCCATCAGCTCATGCCATTAGCAGTTAGCACCAGAATTGTGACAGGCGTTTCCTTTCCTCAGGAAAGGAAAATTGCAAACAACCTTAAATATGGAATCTCAACAACTCAATAAGCAAGTCTACTTCTGTAATCTATCAAAGTATTAACAAATGTAATGGTTCATTTTCTGTTTACAGTTTTATGTATCTTATATATTATGCACCTTTCTGTTTATATTGATAATTGAGAACTTATTAGACTCCCAGATGCATTATAATATGTAATTAAATTATAAGCCACTGGGTGTCACTCTTAAACTGTCCTAATGTGGCTTCAGTAGTGACTTTTCAATAGTGAATTGGAAATGGACAGTTAGAGATATAGCCAGGGATATAAACCATTTGAACTGTTTGGGTAGGTACATTTGCAGTGTCAGTGAACTGTGGCAGAGTTTGCCCTTAGGTTCCTATATATTTTCGCTGACTTATTTTTCAGTGGGAGTTAAACAGGACTAACAATTGGAAAAAATCCCCTCAGCATTAAAAAGACAAAAAGACTTTCATTAATCCATTCAACATATGTATTAATCACACACACAAGTAGGATATTGGACTAATGAACTCTGAGATTATAAGAAAATGTGAATTTGCATCATGCATGAAAGTGAAAGTGGCTCAGTCGTGTCCGACCCCATGGACTATACAGTCCATGGAATTCTCCAGGCCAGAATACTGGAGTGGGTAGCTGTTCCCTTCTCCAAGGGGTCTTCCCAACCCAGGGATCGAACCCAGGTCTCCCACATTGCAGTCAGATTGTTTACCAGCTGAGCCACCAGGAAAGCCCAAGAGTACTGGAGTGGGTAGCCTATTTCTTCTCTAGCAGATCTTCTTGACCCAGGAACTAACCGGGGTCTTCTGCAGTACAGGCTGATTCTTAACTTATTGGAATGCAACTATGATAAAAGAAAATTCTTCCTGTTATTCCTCTCAATGAATTTGTGCCTCAGATTAATTTTCCTACTGCCCATCAACCATAGGCCCAAGCTTTTGCATTCTGCTCTGTGACACTGGATCTGGGACTATGCAAGCTACTATGCAAGCTATTACACGGACTTCTTTGATGGCTGGTTTCTGGTTAGGGTCTGGCCACTAGAGGCATTGGCTGGAGGTTATAAGTTAATAAGAAAGCAGAAGGAATATTCTTCTTGTTTTCAGTTGTAGTCAATTTCCTTCATTTGTTGCATTCATAAAAGGTTCCAGCCTCCACCTAATCTCAGCATTTCTAGCATCGGTTCTACTGTGACTCCTTTAGCAGTGCCATACTTCCTCTTAGAACTCCTATCAGAGGACAGGTAGCAGTCATGTGTTGTCTTCCTCAGACCAGCTGAGTAGTGGTACTTTGCGGGTCTGAGCATCTGCTCTGTGGAAACATTCCCCGCAAGCTCCCAGGTTTTGGTAGACCATTTCTTCTCTTTTACACTTCCAGCCCCAAGAGTGGTAGCGCTGCTTCCCAAGCTACTAATACCAAGGTTATCTTAGAAACCTTTCCCCCTCTTTCAGCCTTCTAATCCTGTGTAACTGTTCCCCTGTATTAAATCATCTCTCTCTGAAACACCTAGCATGGCTTCGGACAGAGTTCAGACTACAGTGAGCATGAGATGAGACATACAAATGTTCTCCTTCTTCATTCACTGTCAGATTGTGTGTGCTTCTCATGGTTGAGAAATATTTTGTAATACTGAGAGTCTAGTGTTCACTATTAATAATGTGTTTTTCAATCAATATAGGTCCTCATTACAAGCCAAATGGTCAACCGAAAAAAAGTCGATAAAAAGGCTTCACACAAATAAAGGATGTAACGATATGCTGACTGTTCCAACACCAGGGGAAACCTGGCCATGTTGGACTTAATGAAAAATGATCTCCAAATTGCCCCTTTCTAGGAGATTTCCCAGGATTACTTGACCATATAATAGTTTTACCTTTCATGTTGACTTTAAAAACTAAACCTCTCATAACATGTCTCGATAGTATATAATCTTACCAAGTTGAGTAGGACAATTGTTGTTGCCTTAAGGAAGTTACAAACTAGTATAAGAAATCAGATCAGATCAGATCAGTCGCTCAGTCATGTCCGACTCTCCGCGACCCCATGAATCACAGCACGCCAGGCCTCCCTGTCCATCACCAACTCCCGGAGTACACTCAAACTCATGTCCACAGAGTTGGTGATGCCATCCAGCCATCTCATTCTCTGTCGTCCCCTTCTCCTCCCGCCCCCAATCTTTCCCAGCATCAGAGTCTTTTCCAGTAAGTCAACTCGTTGCATGAGGTAGGCATGTAAAAACAGAGAAAACCATAATGTGCACTGTAGTGTTCATTGGAGCATTTACAATAGCCAGGACATGGACACAGCCTAAATGTCCATCAACAGAAGAATAGCCCATGGAGTTGCAAAAGAGTTGGACAGAGCAACTAACACTTACATGCAATATCTTTTTAAAAGGGTCCAAATAAACTTATCTGTAAGACAGAAGTTGAGTCACAGATGTGGCAAACAAAGTTGTGAGGTTAGAGGGTGGGTGAACTGGGAGACTGGGATTGACGTACACACACTATGTATAAAGTGAGAAACTAACGGGGACCTACTGCAGAGTGCAGGGAGCTCTGCTCAGTGCTCTGTGACAGCGTGTGTGGGGAGAGAGTCTGTACAAGAGTGAGGGTGTGTATGTGTGGAACTGGTTCACCTGAAAGTGGCTACATGCTAAATCAACTATAGTCCAATACAGCTTTTAAAAAACAGAGAGACAATACACATCAGTGTTTGATAGGAGCAATATATAGAACAAACCCATTTGTCATCTGTTAGTAGTGAGACTTCATGAAATAGGTTGAAAGATAGAGGGGAGAATAGGGGACATGATGCTATAATTGAACAAGCACTAGATGCTAGAAATTTCATTCCCTCCCCTGCTTAGAGCAAGAAATTACTATGGTTATTGTTAATACGATTACTTCCAGTAGCTTTAAAGACCTATTGGAAGAAGAGTCTTACTAAGTTTTTCTTAGTATATAATGTTTTCTTCTCTTGCTGTAATTTGGTGTTATTTTATTTTATTGTTCTCAGTGACAGTGGAGAACATCTGATTCCTTCTTTAAGGCCCCTCAGTAATACCCTCTTTAAAGGAGTAACAGACTAGTGTTAATTCTTTGTTTTATGCTGTTAGAGTTTCTTTTCCAGTTTGTTTGATTTTTTTCCCCCCTAGAAAACCCGTGATTATATTCCCTGGTTCCAATTTCTGTTGGCCCCCATCCTTCATGTCTCACTTCTTGAGCCAATGAAATAATCATTGTCCTTTCAGCACAGAACACAGAGCTTAGTAAGACAGGAAAAGAAATCTCCCAGCTATAGTGCTGGGACCATCAGTCCATGGGAGCTTTGAACCCCGATACGTTTCATCCTCTTACCAGGTCATTTATCTTTGAAGGTGGTGACATACTAGGGTGAGAGATGACCTAATGATGGGGGACATCTTCACAAGTTATCATTTGAAGAAGTGGTTTTTGAAGAATAAGGAGAAGATGTGGGAGGGGGGTCTAACAGTGAACTCTTCAACTGCTAAATCTTTTGGGATTCAACACTGTTTCAAAATATATTTGCCTAAAATTCTTGAGGGATTCGTTTAAAGGAGAGGAGCAAGAGGAAAAGAGAGGGGTTTGAATCTGAGGAGAGAATATTTGTTGCTTTTTTTCCTCATGATCTGAGCTTATTTGAACAGTTTTTGTCCTGCCAAGTGACTTAGTTTGAGGGATCTTCCCCTTGTTTTGAATAGTGATGGGAGTGTAGAACACATTTTCCCCTGAAAATGCCCCTGCTGTTACTTTGAGCTATATCAAAGCACACTCCATGCATAATTCTTTGCATTTATTTCCTCTTTTATGGCAACTCATTCCAGATGAATGCAACAACCTGAGCGGTACTGACAATGGAAGTAATAAACTTATTTAAAATGGATTTTACTTTACCTTATAACAAAATATCTGTGTAACTGTAGCTTGCTGAGTAGAATGTAAAGCTTTTTACAAATGAAGGCTCTAATGAGATACTGATACGTTTTGAAAATTGGCCCAGGAGATTGTTAGAAGAACTTGGCAGCCTTACAACCTTATGGTATAGACAAACTTCTGCATGGAATAACACAGTTCATATACACCTTAATGGGAACCTCCTGGCTCTGACTCATAGCAAGACATGAAGCCAAACACTGTAGTCTGTAGTGCTTGTTCAAGTTCCTGGATGTAAATCTGGAGTCATATTTACTTTGTAATTATTTTCTGAAGTGAATGATATCAGGGTGGCCAGGATTTCAGGTAAGAAACACTAATGGATAGTTAGGAGACAGTTAACTTTCAAAAAAATCAATGTCAAAGTTACTTGGAAGGTAAGCCAGAAGAGACTATTTTCAAACAAAAAAACAAATAGGTAAGAGCCCACAGAAAGAAAGCCAGTGGAGGAATTTAGCTTTATTTAGAAGTCATCCAAACAAGTATGTGAAGAGAAATAAAGCTAGGTTCTAGACAAGGAAAAAATAATTAAGGGAGCTAAATCTTAGCCTGTACCTGAATCATAAGGGTATCTTAAAGAATTTCAAAATTACAGTCAATTAATTAAATAAAAATATCAAACCAACTGTTACTGTTATTATCATTTGGGTTAGACAGCTGATTGATTGACTAGTTATTTTGCTATCTTATGAAATGAAATTGAGAATCAGTATAATATTAGTCATATCTGTATAACATGATTAAATTACTTCAGGACAATCAAATTAATATGTTTTTCTATCCCCAGAACTGATTGTTTTAAAGGTAATTTGATCCACAGTGATGCAGCAAAACCTGCTTTTGAGATGGGCTTCCAAGGCTGGTTCAACTATAATTATTTTAGTTGTGAAAACAGTCTCAGTCTCCATGACCTAAGCAATACAGGTGTTGGGGCAATTCTCCAAGTACTCTAATTCAGCAAAAACATTGGCTCTTCTGGAAATTACCTGGGTCATTTGACATGTGTTTTGCTTGAGCTCATTCAATAATTTTCCCAATTGTCTACTTTGGTTTTGCCAGAGAGAGACAATCTTATGATGTCTGGACACACATATAAGCTGGAGATGGAGAATTTTCTTTGCTATTGGGCTTAAAGGATTTTTCTGAGTTAGCAAGTGCAGTCTCATCTAAAATTAGGGGAAAATTGTGGGTCTAGGTCTGTGCACTGGAAATGTGTGGCGTGAAATAACAGAGATCTGTAGATGTTCCAGGTTAGGAGCCGGAATGCCACAACACTTAGCTTTACGATCAGACTTACAGATACAGGATTTTCCATACCAGTGTTCCTCAAAATTTTTGTTAATCATTCTTTCCAATAATCAGGATTCTGCTAACCTAGAAAAAGTGTGTATTCTAAAGAAAGAAATTTGTACGATTATAGTAGGAAATTACAAACTTAAAATGCTAGGACAAGATGTCATTTAAATGCCTGAGTGTGAGATGATACGGAGTGGTGGAGACTGGCAAGCTGGAACATTCATGCTCCTTCTAAAGGTGGCATCCATTACTCAACTTCAGCCAGTGTGTACAGTGTGTAAACATGGTCCCAGACTTGCCAGATCTTCCATTTTTCAACAAAAGTCAGGAACCTAGATCTTTATATTAAATTCCCCAATGTTTATATGTTAGCAACCTCTTGGACTTCTTTGGACCCAGTTAATAACACCTCCTCTCATCTCCTCTTGATTTCATTACCAATAGAGAAATGACACAGAATTAAGACAGCTGCAAATCAGGATGTCAACATTATTACTGACAAAGTTGATGGAAGAATAAGGCTGAAATGTATTTTCTAATTACCACTCTTCTCAGAAGAAACCTTGGGTATGCAGAAGTGTTTTGTCAGGGGAGAAAGGATGAAAAAAAGAGGAATGATAGTGCTCTCAGATTGTTAATAGAGTAACTCTATCCAATTAAGAAATAAGGACTGATGAATGTCAGACCTAAACTTCTACTCGTCAGAGAACTAGAATGGAAGTCCCCACTGCTGTCCCTGTCACATGCACATTAAGATATAAGGTATAAAGAAGGCCAGGGAAGGAAAGTCCTACCATCTGCTGTGCTGTGCTTAATTGCTCAGGTGTCCAACTCTTTGCAACCCGAAGAGCTGTAAGCCCACCAGGCTGCTCTGTCCATGGGATTCTCCAGGCAATAATACGGGAGTGGGTTGCCATGCCCTCCTCCAGGGGATCTTCCCAACCCAGGGAAGTCCATAGAAACGACTCATTCATTTTATAAAATGTTGTGCAAGGCAAACACAACTTTACTCAGCCTGCAGACACCCAGTTTGCAAGCTCTGGTCTGCACTTACTCTGTTTTTAAATTTGTCAGTTAATTGTACCTTTTAGGACTAAAAATTTGCAGCAATATTACTGTAGGCATAAGTATTAAAAATAAAATTTTCTCTACTTTTACAGAAATTCAGCATATCAGTTAGGATACTTTTTGATGGTTTTATGCAATTTAATAGTTGTGTCTTCTTCCATAGATTAGATTTTCCTGAAAATGTGTGTTGGTAAATAAATTTCAGTTGCTGTCCAGTCCTGTACTCCTTTCAGGCTTCCCAGGTGGTGCTAGTGGTAAAGAACCAGCCTGCCAGTGTAGAAGGCGTGAGATGTGGGTTGGATCCCTGGGTCTGGAAGATCCCCTGGAGGACGGCATGGCAGCCCACTGCAGTATTCTTGCCTGAAGAATCCCATGGACAGAGGAATCTAGCGGGCTACAGTCTATAGGGTCACAGAGTCAGACACAGCTGAAGTGACTTGGCAGACATGCAGGCACACCTGTACTCTTTTTATCTATGTGACCCCACAAAGAAAGGCAGTATTTAAGGTTCACAGCCCCAGTTCTGACTTCACATTTCTCTTTCACTTACGCTTTAGTTTCATATCTGCTCAAACTGTTACTTACTTTCAATTTCTGTCCTTGCCTCATCCTTCTGTTGATATTTTAACATCTGAGGTTGTTTGCCTGGTGACTGTTTTGACTTCTCTAGGATTCTGGTTCCTTCTCCCCTACCCATTTCCAGCCATGCTCCCTCAAGTTGCTTTGAGTAAACACTCCTCTAGTTCCAGCACCAGAGATCCCCCACACTGTGTGGTTCTCCCATTAGGCTTGCTTCAGACCCTTCAACAGGAAATAGCATTCATAGTTTTTCCATTCTTGGTGGTTCTGGAAATGTTTATTAAATACATTTTGCAATGAGTGGACCATTGGCTGGGCAATGATATTTGTCATAACAGGATTGGTCTTGTTCTAATGGTTTGGCATTGTAAATGGGTTTCTAATTCAGCAGAGAAAGAAAACAAAGTCATCCTTGATGAAAATATCTTAAGAAAAAATATTTCCTCTCTGATGTGACTGAATCTCAAGAAGTATTTTTAAAATATAGCTTCATTTTTGTAAAATTCCCTTCTTAGAATCATAACTGACTAAAAATATTTTTAATTTCATTGTAGCAATGGTCTGGGTGTTTTGGATATGTAGACCTAATTTACTGCTTACACTTTAGTGTGTTTTTTATTATTCAATAACTTTTTTTTTTAGGCAAAAAAAACACACTTTAGTGTGTTTTTTATTATTCAATAACTTTTTTTTTTTTAGACATCCACATATCAAAATGATGACCCTTTCCTTGCATAGTATTGTGGAAATTTCCTCCTCTGGAGCTTTCTCCCACCCATGTTCAAGAGAGGTTTGGGGGTCAGAGTGCTTTGAAGTGGGTACTAAACAGGATACAGGAATCCATGCCTGGTATTGTTCCTTTTTGTTCTAAGATGACCCTACTGGATAGATTTGCTTTCTATCTGTGGGGGAATGGGGGGAAATCTTAGCTCTGGCTTCTCAACCTGTTCAGCTATGGGCCTTGAACCTCTGCTCCTGCCAGCACAATCCAGTAGGGAAGTTAGTCTGTACCAAGGCAGGCAAAAGGCCAGAAGACTTGGCCCTGTTAGCCATGATCTATGCATGATCAGGCTGGAAGCCACAGGTTCTAACTAGGGTGAACCCTAGGCATGCAACATCCATAAAATCTTGGCTACCCCATGACTTCCATTTATTGAGTGCTTGCAATGACTTTGTAACTGTACTGTTTTTCATATATTACTTCTTTTAATTTAATCCTTGCAATATTCACAAGATAGGGATCCTCATGGATGAAGCAACTCAGGCTCAGAGTTGTTAAAAACATGCACAAGGTCACATAGCTAGTTAGTAGCAGAGCTACGATTTTAAGCTGGGTATCTGACCCATTGCTCGTCAAACATGGCCCATTGGTCTGTCACTGCTGTTTTGCTTTTACCTAGGCATTCTGTTCCGCATTCCAGTTCTCCATCTGGCTGGGAACCATGGCGTTTCCCCCAGCTTTTAATAAACTCTACCCAGGTAGATATAAAGCTGCTATGCACAGGGTGTTCGAATGTATCTTTTACCCTGAACTCTCAGAGACTTAGTTTGCTAGAATTGTCATAACGAAATACCATAGACTGGGCAACTTAAAAAACAGAACTTTATTTTTCTCCTGGTTCTGGAGACTAGAAGCCCAGGATCAAGGTGTTGCAGGTTTGGTTTCTTCTGAGGCCTCTCTCTCCACTTTGCAGATGGCCGTCTTCTTGCTGTGTCCTCTCACTTCGTCCTCTTTCTCTGTGTGTGTGTCCTTGGTGTCTGTTTGTCCTGATCTCTCCTAATTAGGACACTGATCAGATTGGACTCAAGCCCACTCTAACAGCTTTATTTTAACTTAATAACTGTTTTATAGGTCCTATCTCCAAATACAGTCCTTTTCTGAAGTACTGGAGGTTAGTGCTTCAATACATAAATTTAGAGGGTGACACAATTCAGCCTATAACAGGTATCAAGAGCTATCACCCCTGTCCCTGCTAGAACACACAGCCATAGGAGGCGACCCCTGAGAGTTGTCAAGCCAACTGGAAATTGAAACCATAGTTTTTGTACTCCATTGCTCCATATCCTGATTTCTGCCCATTCCTCACTGGCCATTCCACAGAGAGAGAGAGAGAGAGACTGACTTCAGAACACCTGTTTCTGTGCCCATGACTGAAAAGACTGGTGTTTAAGGCCATTCTCTTAATATGGAAATTTCTCCTTGGGCTCTAATCTTATTGAAGATTAAATACATGTATATCTTTATTTGAGGGTCTTTATATTCATCTTAAGGCCACTTTTTCATTGTTACATCATAAAATGACCCTCATCTCTCAAGTAGACACCTTTATAGGTGATGAGCATTGAAAGTATCTTTTTGGGAGGTCCTAGCAGTAGAATCGGAGAAGGCAATGGTAAACCACTCCAGTACTCTTGCCTAGAAAATCGCATGGACAGAGGAGCCTGGTAGGCTGCAGTCCATGGGGTCGCTACTAGTCGGACACGACTGAGCGACTTCACTTTCACTTTTCACTTTCACACATTGGAGAAGGAAATGGCAACCCACTCCAGTGTTCTTGCCTGGAGAATCCCAGGGGCGGCAGAGCCTGATCAGCTGCCATCTGTGGGGTCGCACAGAGTCGGACATGACTGAAGCGACTTAGCAGCAGCAGCAGCAGTAGAATATAGTAGTTATGTATGCAAGCTCTGGGTTCTGATTGCCTGGCTTAGTATCTGAGCTCCATCTTTCCTTCATTATGTCATATTTTCCATATGTAAAGGGGAAAAATAATAGCATTCACTTACTGGATTTTTTGTTAGAATTAAATGAGTTAAACATAGAATGAAGTTTCAATAATGTCTGGCCTACATTAAGTACTCACACATTTTAGATCTAAATTTTATTATTAGTGTGTGAATTTATAGAAGTATCTTTATCCTCTAGTGTTATTTTATCCTGGGTAATGTTTATGAAATGCACATTTGTGTATCATTTATGGCATTTTTTAAGTCTACAAAAGATAAAAATTCAACCCAAATTGTCTTACACATGGCAAATAATTTATTGGCTCTTGTAAATCAAGTAATTCAAAGACATACCAGCTTCAGATATGACTTGAGCCAAGACTCAAAAGTTGTCTCCAGAATTTTCTTTTTCTCTACACATTTCTCAGCTGTGTTGCCTTGTGTCATCTCCATTCTTGCTGGCTCTCTTTTCCTGCTTGAACGGTGACTGTTGTCAGCTCTTGGAGCTGCATGCTTCTGTGTTGAAATTGAGCAGAAAAGAAGTGAGCATCTTTATCCTAGCATTTCCAAGGAATAGTCAGGGGTCAACTCTGATTGGACTGGGTAAGCCCATGTGCTCATCTTTGATTGGACTACTGATGCCATCAGGATGCAGGACTTTGGCCAGGTCTGGGTCATTCAACCCATTCTTGAGTTAAAGTTAGAGTCAATTTCATGAGAAGCGCATAAGTTGAAAGTGGAGGAAATTAGGATATAGCTACTAGACGCTTACTCCTTGGAAGGAAAGTTATGACCAACCTTGATAGTATATTAAAAAGCAGAGACATTACTTTGCCAACAAAGGTCCGTCTAGTCAAGGCTACAGTTTTTCCCGTGGTCTTGTATGGATGTGAGAGTTGGACTGTGAAGAAAGCTGATCGCTGAAGAGTTGATGCTTTTGAACTGTGGTGTTGGAGAAGACTCTTGGGAGTCCCTTGTACTGCAAGGAGATCCAACCAGTCCATTCTAAAGGAGATCAATCCTGGGTGTTCATTGGAAGGACTGATGCTAAAGCTGAAACTCCAATACTCTGGCCACCTCATGCAACGTGTTGACTCACTGGAAAAGACTCTGATGCTGGGAAAGGTTGGGGGCTGGAGGAGAAGGGGACGACAGAGAATGAGATGTCTGGATGGCATCACCGACTCTGTGGACATGAGTTTGAGTGAACTCCGGGAGTTGTTGATGGACAGGGAGGCCTGGCGTGCTGTGATTCATGGGGTCGCGGAGAGTTGGACACGACTGAGCGACTGAACTGAACTGAACTAGAAAAAAGATACAAATATTATAGACAGCACAATAGTGAATGCTTTTAAATGTATTTGGAGGATTTTGAGTATAACTATGAGGACTCTGAGGTTGTTGGTATTTCTCCCAGCAATATTTATTCCAGTTCGTGATTCGACAAACCTCAGAAATATCATCAACCTCAGATATGCGGATGATACCACTCTAATGACAAAATGAGGAACTAAAGAGCCTCTTGATGAGGGTGAAAGAGGAGAGTGAAAAAGCTGGCTTAAAACTCAGCATTCAAAAAACGAAGATCCTGACATCTGGTCCCATCACTTCATGGCAAATAGAAGGGGAAAAAGTGGAAACAGTGACAGATTTTATATTCTTGGGCTCCAAAGTCACTGCAGATGCTGACTGCAGCCATGAAATTAAAAGACACTTGCTCCTTGGAAGAAAAGTTATGACCAACCTAGACAGCATATTAAAAAGCAGAGACATCACTTTGCTGACAAAGGTCCAATTAGTCAAAGCTATGGTTTTTCCAGTAGTCATGGATGGATGTGAGAGTTGGACCGGAAAGAAGGCTAAGCACCAAAGGGTTGATGTTTTTGAACTATGGAGTTAGAGAAGAGTCCCTTGGACAGCAAGGAAAGCAAACCAGTCAATCCTAAAAGAAATCAGTCCTGAATATTCATTGGAAGGACTTATGCTGAAGCTGAAGCTCCAGTACTTTGACCACCTGATGAGAAGAGCCAACTCATTGGGAAAGACCCTGATGCTGTGGAAGATTGAGGGCAGGAGGAGAACAGGGTTACAGAGGATGAGATGGTTGAATGGCATCACTGACTCAATGGACTGGTTTGAGCAAACTCCAGGAGATAGTGAAGTACAGGAAGGCTGGTGTGTTACAGTCCATGGGGCCACAAAGAGTTGGACATGATTTAGTGACTTGACAACATTGAGGACTCTAGTACATACCTAAATTAAGACCAAGCTCATTATGTTGGATGACTAATTATGTCTAGCATTATATAAAAGACAACACTAGTGTTAATTAGAGAGAATTTCCTACATGAGTCAAGTCTATGTGTCTGTGTGTTAAAATACATAATGCTAAGGCATAAAAATTTTTCACATTTTGTTTTCTAAAAATGGAGAAGGGGTTTTTGACTCCTCTTTTTCATTATAGCCACTTCCCTCCACCTGCAAAAAGGGACCACTTTGAGTGGATCACTACATGATTTAAGAATTCATCTTTTCTCCTTTGGGGTGATATTCTGGCCTGGTCCCACTACACTGGGGGAAAATCTAGCCATCTCTCTTTCGATGCTTCTTCATCACCAGATCCTAAGAATTCCAGTTCAGGCTTAGGCACTGAAAACTTTGCAGAGATAAGCACTCAAATTTGCCAGGCTTTGTTGAGACAGAATAGCCTTTCTACTTGCTTCTAGTCCATTTAAACCTGTCTCACTTGGCTTCAGGAGCTCTCTATGGATTTGAGCCCAGCATGCTTGAATTCTACTTTGTCATTTGGGGTCAAAGCCCCTGTGTTTTGCTTCCTTTGTTTAATATATCCCTTGTAAACATTATAAAAGAAGTAGTGGTGTGCCCAAGGCGAGAATTCAGGTAGTGCTAGGGCGCCTGACTGAAATGCCATCATAATATCTTTATACCAATACATAACTGCACCTAATTGTACATTGCAAACAAAACTTTTGAGAACATTTAGATATAATATTATTGTCTCTGAATTCCAGAATTAAAGTTCCAAAGAATGAATAAAAGAGAAATCAAAGACTCATTATATGGCTCACATGCTTGAAGAATATAGATCAGTAGTCTGAGCTGGGCTGTCAAAACCCCTCGTTAAGAACAAAGGAATCTGGCTCAGAGAACCAAACTTGAGTAAAACATCTTAATGGAACCAACTGTTTACTAATATGATTTCCATGGGAGGAATCTGGCCCTAACTCAAAATTTTTTTAATACAAATTAATCTACTAAGGGTATTTGTTTTCTTAACCCAAAGCCTGAAAATCATTTTTGTGAAGTGCACCACTGTATACAGGGTGACTGTTTGTGCATTCCTCCTTGTTAGGAGGAAGAACGGAAAACATCAAATCTTGTCAAATGAAGCAAAGGGAAAAAATTAGTCTTTCATTTGTAGGAGAGAAAATAACACTATGGAGACTCAAATGCCTGCTTTGTATTACGAGGCAGTATCTAATTGAGCCCTCCTTCCAAAATCCAACTTCACAACTTATTTCTTAGAAATTCCCTCTAATTTAAACTGCTCAACAGTTTACCATCTGAGAATGTCCCCTTCTGAGCTGGAAGTACTAATGATCAAAAAGAAACATGTGAGATATAAAGATACTTAACTTCTCTCAAGCGAGTTCAGTGATTTAGAAGAGATTGATATGCCAGTTTTTCCTTATTTTAATGACCTTTCCCGCATGTGGCCTCCCTGATTCCCGTAATAACACTTTGTTTATACAGATAATTTTCTCTCCAGCAGGAGCTCTTACATGCTTTAATAACCTTTTCTCATAAATCAGCTCAGTACACTGAAGTTTGATGAGGTACAGGGGCTAGAAACGTTTCCCTCAAGACTGCCAACTGGGCCTCTGATTGCTCCACTGCCCCCTCCTGCACCTCCAAGTGGTCTGATATTATTGTAGGAACCCGGAGGTAGGACTTGACTAGGTGGGGAAGTCACCCCATAGTAGCCCAGGAGTGAGTGCAAACTCTGAAAAACAGCAGTGTTTGAGAAGTTCCCATGTGAAGGGACACTAAGAGTTGGATCCGATTTAGCGACTGAACAACAGCAGCATGTGAAGAAACAAAAATCTGAATTTTTAAAAAAGAATTTATTTTTATTGATTGATTGATTAATTTGGAGAAGGAAATGGCAACCCACTCCAGTATTCTTGCCTGGGAAATGCCATGGATAGAGCATCCTGGCTGGCTACAGACCATGGGATCGCAAAGAGTCCTGCACAACTGAATACACACACACACTTTTGTTTATTTATTTGCTTGTTTACTTATCATTTGTTTTGGCTGTGCTGGTCCTTTGTTGAGGCACTTAGGCCCAGTAGTTGCAATGCTCGGGCCTAGGTGCAGCATGTAGGATCTTAATTCCCTGATTAGGGATCAAACCCAGGCCCCCAGCATTGGGAGTGTGGAGTCTTATCTACTGGACTGCCAGGGAAGTCCCCCAGATCTGAATTTTTATCCAAATTGAGTGAGTCTTGGGTCAGAGATTCTAGGTTTGGACTTTCATTATCTCTAAGGAATTCCATACATTTTCCTGATCCAAGCCTTCATTTACTGGGTTGTCCAAAATGTTTGTTTGAGTTTTCCCATAACATGTTACAGAAAAATCAGAATGAACCTTTTGGCCAACACAATAGAAATGAAAAAAATATCTTCCCTGGATGATTTGGGCGAATTAGATGGTATCCATTTGGTAGCATGAGACAGAAATAGCACTCAAATTGGCACTGACACAAAAGAAAAATTAATGGATGATGCTGTTGAGATACCCAGAGAAGGACTTCAGGAATAATCTAATCGAGGGTATCAAATGATATTAAGGTGTTTTTTTTCTTTTTCTAACCTCTTGGCTTTGGTTCCCACTAGACGATCTCAGCCAGATTTTTTACACATAGTGAGAAAAATGGCAGTTAGTCCTAATCTTAATAACTTAGATCCAAAGGAATAGAGAAACCTCCTTTCTCTTGGCATGTCTATATCAAACTTCATAGTTTACATTGGGATTCACTCTCAGGGTTGTATATTCTCTGGGTTTGGACAAATGCATAATGACATGTACCCACCATTATAGTGTCACGCAGAATACTTTCACTGTCCTAAACATCTTCTGTACTCCACTACCTTGCCTCCACCTCTTGCATTGATATTTCACTGTCTCCATAGTTTTTCCTTTTCCAGCATATCATATAGTTGGAACCATAGACTGTGCAGCCTTTTCAAACTTCTTTCACTTAGTAAATGCATTGAAGGTTCCTCCATGTCTCTTCATGCTTGACAGCTCATTACTTTTTCACCCTGAATAGTATTGCATTGTCTGAATGTTCTACAGTTTATGCAACCATTCACCAACTAAGGGACATCTTGGTTGCTTCTTCAATTCAGTTCAGTTGCTCAGTCATGTCCGACTCTGCGACCCCATGGACTGCAGCACACCAGCCCTCCCTGTCCAGCACCAGCTCCTGGAGCTTACTCAAATTCATGTCCATTGAGTTGGTGATGTCATCCAACCTTGACTCCTCTGTCGTCCCCTTCTCCTCCTACTTTCAATCTTTCCCAGCATCAGAGTCTTTTCCAGGGTGTCAGTTCTTTCCATCAGGTGGCCAAAGTTTTAGAGTTTCAGCTTCAGTATTAGGCCTTCCAATGAATATTCAGGACTGATCTCCTTTAGGATGGACTGGTTTGATCTCCTTGCAGTCCAAGGGACTCTCAAGAGTCTTCTCCAACACCACAGTTCAAAAGCATCAATTCTTTAATGCTCAGCTTTCTTTATAGTCCAACTCTCACATCCATACATGACTACTGGAAAAACCATAGCTTTGACTAGATGGACTTTTGTTGGCAAAGTAATGTCTCTGCTTTTTAATATGCTGTCTAGGTTGGTCATAACTTTTCTTCCAAGGAGCAAGCGTCACCATCTGCAGTAATTTTGGAGTCCCAAAAAATAAAGTCAGCCAGTTTCCACTGTTTCCCCATCTATTTACCTTGAAGTTATGGGACCAGATGCCATGATCTTAGTTTTCTGAATGTTGAATCTTAAGCCACCGTTTTCACTCTCTTCTTTGACTTTCATCCAGAGGCTCTTTAGTTCTTCTTCGCTTTCTGCCATAAGGGTGTTGTCATCTGCATATCTCAGGTGTTTGATGTTTCTCCCAGCAGTCTTATTTCCAGCTTGTGCTTCATCCAGTCCAGCATTTCTCATGATGTACTCTGCATATAAGTTAAATAAGCAGGGTGACAATATACAGCCTTGATGTACTCCTTTCCCTATTTGGAAACAGTCTGTTGTTCCATGTCCAGTTCTAACTGTTGCTTCCTGACCTGCATACAGATTTCTCAGGAAGCAGGTAAGGTGGTCTGGTATTCCCATCTCTCTAAGAATTTTCCAGTTTGTTGTGATCCACACAGTCAAAGGCTTTGGTGTAGTCAATGAAGCAGAAATAGATGTTTTTCTGGAACTCTCTTGCTTTTTCGAAGATCCAGTGGATGTTGGCAATTTGATCTCTGGTTCGTCTGCCTTTTCTAAATCCAGCTTGAACATCTGGAAGTTTGTGGTTCACGTACTGTTGACACCTGGCTTGGAGAATTTTGAGCTTTACTTTCCTAGTGTGTGAGATGAGTGCAATTGTGCAGTTATCTGAATATTCTATGGTGTTGCCTTTCTTTGGGATTGGAATGAAAACTGACCTTTTCCAGTCCTGTGGCCACTGCTGAGTTTTCCAAATTTGTTGGCGTATTGAGTGTAGCACTTTACCAGCATCATTTTTTAGATTTGAAATAGCTCAGCTGGAATTCTATCACCTCTACTAGTAATGCTTCCTAAGGCCCACTTGACTTCGCATTCCAGGAATCTGGAGCTCTAGGTGAGTGATCACACCATCGTGGTTATCCAGGTCATTAAGACTTTTTTTGTATAGTTCTGTGTATTCCTGCCACATCTTCTTAATATCTTCTGCTTCTGTTAAGTCCATACCATTTATGTCCTTTATTGGGCCCATCTTTGCATGAAATGTTCCATTGGTATTTCTAATTTTCTTGAAGAGATCTCTAGTCTTTCCCATTCTATTGTTTTCCTCTATTTCTTTGCAGTGATCACTGAGGGAGGCTTTCTTATCTCTCCTTGCTGTTCTTTGGAACTCTGCATTCAAATGGGTAATATTTTTCCTTTTCTCCTTTGCTTTTTGTTTCTCTTCTTTTCTCAGCTATTTGTAAGGCCTCCTCAGACAACCATTTTGCTTTTTTGCATTTCTTTTTCTTGAGGATAATCTTGATCCCTGTCTCCTGTACAATGTCCTATCCTCAGGCACTCTGTCTCTCAGATCTAATCCCTTGAATCTATTTTTTACTTCCACTGTATAATCATAAGGAATTTGATTTAGGTCATACCTGAATGGTCTAGTGGTTTTACCTACTTTGTTCAATTTAAGTCTGAATTTGGCAATAAGGAGTTCATGATCTGAGCCACAGTCAGCTCCTGGTCTTGTTTTTGCTTACTGTATAGGGCTGAAAGACGAACTCCCCAGGTCAGTAGGTGCCCAATATGCTACTGAAGATCAGTGGAGAAATAACTCCAGGAAGAATGAAGGGATGGAGCCAAAGCAAAACAAATACCCAGTTGTGGATGTGACTGGAGATAGAAGCAGAGTCCAATGCTGTAAAGAGCAATATTGCATAGGAACCTGGAATGTTAGGTCCATGAATCAAGGCAAATTAGAAGTGGTCAAACAGGAGATGGCAAGAGTGAATATCAACATTTTAGGAATCAGCAAACTAAAATGGACTGGAATGGGTAAATTTAACTCAGATGACCATGATATCTACTACTGTGGGCAAGAATCCCTTAGAAGAAATGGAGTAGCCATCATGGTCAACAAAAGAGTCTGAAATGCAATATTTGGATGCAATCTCAAAAACGACAGAACAATCTCTGTTCGTTTCCAATACAAACCATTCAATATCACAGGAATCCAAATTTATTCCCCAGCCAGTAATGCTGAAGAAGCTGAAGTTGAATGGTTCTATGAAGACCTACAAGACCTTCTAGAACTAACACCCAAAAAGATGTCCTTTTCATTATAGGGGACTGGAATGCAAAAGTAGAAAGTCAAGAAACACCTGGAGTAAGAGGCAAATTTGGCCTTGAAGTACAGACTGAAGCAGGGTAAAGGCTAATAGAGTTTTGCCAAGAGAACACACTGGTCATAGCAGATGCCCTTTTCCAGCAACACAAAAGACTCTACACATGGTTTCTTCTAAGTTTTGACAGTTATAATAAAACTGCTGTAAATGTCTATGTGCAAGTATTTACATGGACTTAAGTTTTCAGCTCCTTTGGGTAAATACCAAGGAGTGCCAAAGGCATTTTTTTAACATGAGGAGATACCCAGAGGCTAGCTTTTCCTGTTGGTTAATTCAGTGGCTCAGGACTACAGTATCATGACTGTCCCACAAGCATTTTCTGCCCACTTGGTGAATTGATAATGTGAGCCATCATGACCATGGAATAGCTGTAATGATTCCAGAGGTCACAGGAAGAAATGAGGATATGCAGTGAGGAAAAGTAAGATGATTCCTCCTGCATACCTTTTATTAGGGAGTAAAATCTTCATAGAATCCCAGCAGATCCTGCTTAGTTCTTATGGACCAGAATTCAGTTCAGTTCAGTTCAGTCGCTCAGTCGTGTCCTACTCTTTGCGACCCCATGAATCACAGCACGCCAGGCCTCCCTGTCCATCAGCAACTCCCGGAGTTCACTCAAACTCATGTCCATCGAGTCGGTGATGCCATCCATCCATTTCATTCTCTGTCGTCCCCTTCTCCTCCTACCCCCAATCCTTCCCAGCATCAGAGTCTTTTCCAGTGAGTCAGCTTGTCCCATGAGGTGGCCAAAGTATTGGAGTTTCAGCTTTAGCATCAGTCCTTCCAATGAACACCCAGGATTGATCTCCCTTAGAATGGACTGGTTGGATCTCCTTGCAATACAAGGGATTCTCAAGAGTCTTCTCCAAAACCACAGTTCAAAAGCATCAATTTTTCGGCTATCAGCTTTCTTCACAGTCCAACTCTCACATCCACACATGACCACTGGAAAAACCATAGCCTTGACTAGACGGACCTTTGTTGGCAAAGTAATGTCTCTGCTTTTTAATATACTATCTAAGTTGGTCATAACTTTCCTTCCAAGGAGTAAGCATCTTTTAATTTCCTGACTGCAATCAGCATCCGCAGTGATTTTGGAGCCCAAAAAATAAAGTCTGACACTGTTTCCACTGTTTTTCCATCTATTTCCCATGAAGTGATGGGACCAGATGCCGTGATCTTTGTTTTCTGAATATTGAGCTTCAAGCCAACCATTTCACTCTCCTCTTTCACTTTCATCAAGAGGCTTTTGAGTTCCTCTTCACTTTCTGCCATAAGGGTGGTGTCATCTGCATTTAGAAAAGGCAGAGGCACCAGAGATCAAATTGCCAACATCCGCTGGATCATGGAGAAAGCAAGAGAGTTCCAGAAAAACATCTATTTCTGCTTCATTGACTATGCCAAAGCCTTTGACTGTGTGGATCACAATAAACTGTGGAAAAATCTGAAACAGATGGGAATACCAGACCACCTGACCTGCCTCTTGAGAAACCTGTATGCAGTTCAGGAAGCAACAGTTAGAACTGGACATGGAACAACAGACTGGTTCCAAATAGGAAAAGGAGTACGTCAAGGCTGTATATTGTCACCTTGCTTATTTAACTTATATGCAGAGTACATCATGAGGAACGCTGGGCTGGAAGAAGCACAAGCTGGAATCAAGATTGCCGGGAGAAATATCAATAACCTCAGATATGCAGATGGACCAGAATTAGGGCACACAAAAATGCTCTAGCTGGGAGAGAGGTTGAAAGTGAGCACCTGTTGTTTGTAACCTCTTACAGAAACAGCAGTCACTACCAGCTAACTTCACCTGACAGACCTCAGTCTGAGCCTGTTTCCTCCCTGTTAAGTAGGGATAATAACAAGTATTCTTGCAGAGGTCTTGCCACAGCTAAATGAGATAGGCGATAGAAGATGCCCAGCATGACGTGAGGCACTTACTACACATTCTCTAAAAGCAGGCTTGCCTTCCTGTTGTCTGGCTGGCTGTTTAAGGTGACTGCCTGCTCGACACAACAGGATGCTGCTCTTGGTTCACTGAGATGTATCTGGGACATCAGAACTCAAAAATCCTGCTCTAGCTCACAGAGATCCATTTACATGGCCCTTTTTTTGGAGCATTGTCAATGATGGTATATTATTTAGTCACAAAAACTGTGAGAATGTCATTTTCACCTTCTTCTGAATGTGGGGATTGAAGCACTGAGAATGAAAGACTGGGCACCCCGGTCTTCAAGGTGTTTATCAACATGGGTTGTAAGTCTGCAGCTGTGGGGACCATTCCTTCTTTGAGAATGAATCTGTACTCCCACAGAGATCTTTCCAGGAATAACATAGACACCCATTCTGTGGCAAAAAAGCTTCCTTGCTCAAGTCTCAACCAGTGAATTTTTCTTGACGGTTCCTGGAAGAAATGTTTCTGCAGACAGTTGCAAATGTACTTCTCTATAGCCCAAGAACATCATTATTTCCATCTCTGCCTTTTGAGGTCCACTCCCAGCCTTTTCCCTCCACTCGAAGGACCAGCTTTGAATCCCTTTTGCTTCTGGTTAATTCACTAGCATGTTGGAAGCGTTGAGGAGAAAAGGAGGCTGCTAGAACTGAGGCAATGCGTAATGCAGGATATATGCTGAGATACAGCCCAGAGCAGCCCCCAGGACAGGCTTCTCAGCTTGTTTGGAGGCCCATCTGAGGGTGTGGTGCTACAGCCTGGTGGGGGTATTGAGAGATGAAGAACTAGGGTAGCAGCCTTCTCTTCCCTTGATTTTGCCCCATGTGTGATGCACACATCCCTCCTGGAACGGGTTGTTAAGTTCACACGCTTCTTTACCCATAGTGTATCACAATGCAATGAATATTCAGATTGGTTAAGTGAGAGGTAAATTATCAATTTGCCTTGACTTCAAAGCATCACTCTGAAATTTGCAGGAGTTCCCTAAGGTACAGTTTCCTCTTCCTCCTTTCCCAAGATAGTGTAGCTTTGCCTTTTGGGAAATGTTGTCTTTCTCTTTCAACCACAGAAACTGTTGGAATGCAGCGTTTTCTCAAACCTGAGGAAAGGTATTAACATCCTGAAGAACTGTTTAGGTGCAGTCTCTGTATGTGTATGAGAGAGAGAGAGGGAGATGAGTTAGAGGGAAGGCAGTAAATATCTTTTCTAGGACAGTGAGAATTTCTCATTTATTTGCAAAAAGCTGAAGTCCTTAGAGTGAGCAGAAGCATGCTCTTGCTATTTTTTATGAAGCCCCCCAAGTGCCTCTCCACAGTTGGTGCTTAGAAGACTGCTGCACGTCTCTGGCTGTGCTTGGATGGGGACGAAGAGGGCAGGAGGTAGAGGGGCCCTAGTTCGTGAAAAGCTTCCCACGTCCACTCCGTGGAACTTGGAACCCAGCCAGCTGTCTACGGAATCTGCAGGAAGTGTTATCAGGAAGGAAGTTATTGACAGGTGAATATCTAACTGGTATTAAGACTGGTAATTGGTATTCTCCTTGTGCATGGCATGGTGGGATTATTGGGTGAGCTGTCATGCTCCTCTTTTCATTTGATTAAAATGCAAACAGCATCACCCAAGAAGTCAAAGGGATCTCAAAGCATTTTTATGAACAGTGGAGACAAAACAACAAATGCAAAGCATTTCCCATTCATAGAACTATATGTAAAAACTACTGGAAAAGCACTTAACCTCAACCTCTGACACTTAACAGGGTTAACTTTTCTGGTGGAATTATAGGATTGACTGCAGGGACTTCTTGTGCATGTTGGGGCAAGCTGGGATTGAGGAAGGATAGGAGCTGCTGCTGCTGCTGCTGCTGTTAAGTCACTTCAGTCGTGTCCGACTCTGTGTGACCCCATGGACTGAAGCCCACCAGGCTCCCCCATCCCTGGGATTCTCCAGGCAAGAACACTGGAGCTAGGTGTTCACTAATGACTGAGCTTTTTATTTTGTTTTGCAAATTGAAAGATCTTTTCTGTTGTTAAGACTTGATACATTTGTAGATGTATTTTTCTCTGTGTTGCATTTTAACCACAGAGTATTCACTCAGAAGAAACAGCTGATTTTGGAATTCTGGGCTTATGTGGCTCATTTTAAAGAGTCTGAATGGGGAGGGAGGTGGCAGGGGTTTCAAGATGGGGAACATATGTACAACTGGGGCAGATTCATGTCAATGTATGGCAAAACCAATACAATAATATAAAGTAATTAGCCTCCAATTAAAATAAATAAATTAAAAAAAATAAAGAGTTTGAAAAGAAAACCTGTGTCGGGGGTGGTGGAAAGAGTCTGTAAAGAATTGTTCTTCTTTACAAAATAATCATTTTTGGAGGGAAAGGTCAAATCTCAAATTTCTTTTAGTTCTTTTTCCAAGGAAGAAATTCAAAGTTGAACATGAATTCAAAATTTCTACGCTTTTAAATAGGTAATAAGTGCCAAAATTTTAATCTAATTGTTTCTCAGACTCAACAAACATGGGTCTCTGCACAGGAGATAAACTTTGATGCTCAATAGATGGAGGCAGGTGGGGTTGGGTGTGGGTGTTGATCAGGGTTCAGAAACTCTGATAGAGGGGAAAAGCTGTGCATTTCCCCTCTATCTGCCTCTGGCATCACTTCTCCTACCCTTTCCAACCTATTACAAAAGAATGCAGAGACCTTGCTGTGAAATTATGATGACACCAACCCCATTGACTTCTAAGAATTAAAATTGGCTTTTTTAAAGTGTTTAGCCTAAATATATGATACAATCACAAATGCTGTACTTTAGCCTAGAACAAATCCAAATTACTTTGCTATTAATGACAGATAAAAACCATTTTTTCATCTCTTTCTGCAACAAATAATATGTAGCCTAGTTCAGAACTACAGTGTATGAATAATCCCCAAGGTCAAAAATACTTCACCTCAAGTATTTGCTATTAAGAGCAATGCTCCATAAACATTTTTGCATTTGCCTGTGTCTTCTGGTACAAGTGTGTGATAGGTTGGTGCATCGACATAGAAGTAGTCCGTGCATTTGTTCAAGATTACAAAATAGCATCCAGTTGTTTTCCAAAGTGTTTATAATAATTTATACTACTACAAACAGTTCAGGTTGCTCCAAATTCTCACTGTTACTTGTATTATCAGAGCAATCAGCATTTGTCAAATAGCTGTTTAAATATTGAAGCAATAATATGGTGAAAAAAGTCACCAAAGATGACATCAGGTATATGTTTATATAAAGTTCATGAAAAAGACAATATGAAACAACATATTGTTTAGGAACACATACATAAAACATTTTCTATACAATGAATGATCAGTCTGTCTAAAACCTATAATGGATACTTTGGGGAGGCTTGTTCTTCCTACCCTATAGAGGCAACTAATATCACATTTGGGGGGGGGTCATCTTCCTCCTTTATGATTTGATACCTTTACCACACTTGATATGCTATAGACAATATACAGGTTGTATCCTTTGTTTTTAATCAACATAAATTGCATCATCTGTACACATTTTTCTGAAATTTCCTTTTCACAATTTTATTTTTGAAATCTAATGTTGATGCATGTAGGGATAGATAATGCATTACCATTGTAGCATAATAGGAATTCCACAATGTAAATATTCCATAATACAACTATACAATGTTTTATTTATCTGTTCCCCTACCAGTGGATATTTAGATATTTTTAATTTTTGACAATTATAAACAAGGCTGTAATGAACATCCTCGTAAAGGGTATTCTTAGCATGTTCTATATGCAGAGTACTTATATGCAGAATATATCATGTGACATGCTGAGCTGAATGAAGTACAAGGTGGAATCAAGATTGCCGGGAGAAATATCAATAACCTCAGATATGCAGATGACACCACCCTTATGGCAGAAAGCAAAGAGGAACTAAAGAGCCTTTTGATGAAAGAGAAAGAGGAGAGTGAAAAAGCTGGCTTAAAACTCAACATTCAAAAAACAAAGATCATGGCATCCAGTTCCATCACTTCATGGCAAATAAATGGGGAAACAATGGAAACAGTGATAGACTTTACTTCCTTGGGCTCCAGAATCACTTCAGATGGTGACTGCAGTCATGAAATTAAAAGACACTTGCTCCTTTGAAGAGAAATTATGGCCAACCTAGACAGCATATTAAAAAGCAGAGACATCACTTTGCCAACAAAGATCTGTATAGTCAAAACTATGTTTTTACAGTAGTCATGTATGGATGTGAGAGGTGGATCATAAAGAAAGCAGAGTGCCAAAAAATTGATGCTTTTGAACTGTGGCGTTGGAGAAGACTCTTGAGAGTCCCTTGGACTGCAAGGAGATCCAACAAGACAATCTTAAAGGAAATCAGTCCTGAATATTCGTTGGAAGGAAATCAGTCCTGAATATTCGTTGGACTCCAATACTTTGTCCACCTGATGCAAAGAACTGACTCATTGGAAAAGATCCTGATGCTGGGAAAGATTGAAGGTGGGAGGAGAAGGGGACAACAGAGGATGAGATGCTTGGATGGCATCACCGACTCAATGGACATGAGTTTGAGCAAGCTCTGGGAGTTGGTTGTGGACAGGGAAGCCTGGTATATACTGCAGTCCATGGGGTCGCAAAGAGTTGGACACGACTGAGTGACTGATCCGAACTGAACTAGCATGTTCTGCTGGTTAGACCTGTTACTTTCCAGGAGTACATGGGTCACTGTGGCATCAACTTTAACATCTTGGGCAATCAGCTACTTCTATGATCACACTGTAGTGTGCTGGGGCCAGCTTCTTTTATTTTGCAAAAGAAAGTTGTTAAAGTTTCAGGGATTTTGTGAGGCAGTTTTTAAAAAACGATCATTATAAAATGAAAAAAATTCTACAAATTTACAATAAAATAAAATTACCTTTTAATATAATAAATACTCAAAACTCATTCCTCCCTAATTATTTTACTGCACTTTCTGATTCTCAATGCTATTGAGATAATCTATGTTTATTATTTCTGTATGGTGGAAATACTGTATGATGGTGCCTGACTGTACATCTCCTCTCAACTTTACATTGTACTGTTAGCTTGAGATCAGCCACAAAGGGAATATTTGCACTATAGAAATCAGCAATGCTACAAAATCAAGGTATAATTTATTGTTTTGTTGCTTATATAGACCAAGAATTGGCAAACTCTTTCTGTGAAGACACAGATAATAAATGTTTAAGTCTTTGTTACTGCTGCTTCTCTTCTTCCTTCTCCCCTTTCTCCCTGTCCTCCACTTCATACCTTCCTCCTCCTCTTCTCCCTCCTCTTTCTTCTCTTCTCCCTCTTTCTCCTCCTCTTTCTTCCTTATAATCCTTTAAAAATGGGATGCGGGGGGAAGCAATGAGCTAATGAACTTATAAAAATAGGAGCCCATGGACTGTAGTTTGCTAACCCCTGTTCTAGTTGTAGAAAATGACAGAGAAAAGTCAGTAATGCAGGTTTAACTCGTGTGTTGTTTATGCAGTCTTTTTGCATTGTGAATAGCTGAAGGAAATTGATGAACTGTTCTTCCAGTGTTTGAAAACTATTATCTGATTTAACAGAGAAGTTACTCATCCTTTACAGACAAAGTTTTGACATATGTTCTTATTATTTATTTCAGTTTCATCTTGCTCATTAATGTAAGTGAAAATATCAAACAACATTCATCAGAGACTACACCTGTAAATCTCATTGTTAAACATTCATCAACACCACTGGATCACACGCATTGAATTATGAAGAAAAGAAACACTCACTCATCTAATTCAGATGCCTATTACACTTAATTTCATCTTCTCTCTTGCTTACACATATACACCCCACCCTATTCCTATAGTTGACACACTTTTTTTCTTATGTATGGTTTTCCAGTTTTCACTTAAAAGTATATTTAGATTATGAGTGTTATTAGTGTTATGAATCTTGTCCTCACCACTTTACATTTTGAACCCCACCGGTCTGTGCACTGCTCTCGGACAGGGACCCTGTTTCACTTATTCTCTCTGTGCTTCAGTGTTCTTGTCTGAGAAATAAGCTTAGTAATCACCACCTCGTAGTGACGCAGTGAGGATTAAATGAGGTAATATATGTAAAACACTTAAAGTGGTGCTTGACCTACTGTAATAAAAACTTAATAACTCTTAGCTCTGATAACTGTTGTTCATATTGGTGTTATTGGTTTTATTCTCATTATCCACAACATCATGGCAGCTTCAAACCCCAGAATAGTTCCCAGCCTATGGCGGGAACACTGCAAATGTAAAATTCATGAATGTGACCTCTTTTTAGAAATAAAAAAATTCAAACTATTAAATTTATTTCTAATGTATTTAGGACAAGATGCTAGATGCTATGATAATATTAAGATGTGTAAGGCATAAATGTAATTCCCTTCTTTAAAAAGTTGACAGTCTAATTGAGGAGACTCACCACCCTAAACAATACATGGAAAGTGCCAGTAAAATGGAACAGGTTGAGTCCCATGAGGATAAGAGGTCAGGGAATCCACTACTTTCTGCAATAATCAGGCAAGGCTTAGGGGTGAAGTGGGTCATGGACTGAGCTGTTTCAGAAGGGTAGAATTTCCTTTTTTGTGGGCTCCCTAATGCCACAAATTAATGTAGATCCTTTAAAAAAGAATATACCTGCCTCTGTTTTAAAAATCACTTTCTTCTGTCTATGAAATATCCTCAGTCTCTCTCCTATGTCTCTAAAGCATTTCACATCTGGAACAATAAAAGCAAACTCTTCTGTATGAACAGCTTTCTGCATCTTTGCAGACACGGACAGTATCCATACCTAAAAGCATTTGTAAATTCCTAACCACCAAAAACAGTATTCCCACATCCCATGAATCGCTGCAGCAAGCCACTGCAGGAACATTCCTCTTTTGTGTTAAAATTCTCAGACTCTGACAGGGCATCTGCTGTGAGAGGGCCTGACCTCCATCTTAATGGGGGTCTCATCATATGAAGCCATCCTATGGCGAACCAGGCTCCCTCTGACATGACCTCACCCAGCTGCAGGCCTTTTCTCTCCATGTCTGTTATGTTTCTGATCTACTAGGTGTTGTAGGGCTCTTATTATAAGCTTAGAAAGAGTCTGAAGAGGAAGCATGATGCCAAGAGTGATCTTGGAACATTTGTTAGCCTGCCAAAAAAGACTGCATGTTCTGCCATCTAGGATTCTAGTACTGCAAAGTCAAGCTGGTATCATGCAATATCTTTGTCTTTTCATATTAGCTTTTCTGAGGGGGTAATCAAATTCACTCTTTTCCCCTCTGAATTATAAGTCTTTCAAGAAATAGATATCCAAGTTATGTATCGGGCTCAAAACATCCAAATCATAATCGGTAAAAATGTAGAAGATGTGACCTGACAGTGTCTAGTGAGTGTTCTATTTTTTTACCCCCAAGTCTAGACCTTGGGATGAACTTGAAGTGAATCTGTCCAGCAGACACTCCACCAGCCAGTCACATGGATGGACACAGCCATACTCACATCCTGCTGAGGTCAGGGGACCAAAAGAGAAGCATGGAGAATGAGCCCAAGCAAACAGAGACTTCCAGTCGTTACCCTGCACCACAGCAATTGATAGACACTTGATGCTAGAGTCTGGTCACCTCATCAAGCAGATGAATCGCTTCTCACACAGGAGAACCAGGAGGAGGTAGAGAGGGCGGCAGAAGTCTCCCACCCCTCCCACAGCCCCTCATTCTAAGAAGCGGGTATTCCTATTTGAGGAGCAAGGTTTTGGAAAGAGGAACACGCCGAGGAATACCTCGCTCACCAAATAAACTGGAGATCAATCCCATGCAGCTACACAATACGGTGAATTGTCAGTGGCTTAGCGCTCTCTCTTCCCCCTCCCCTCCGTTTCCACCTCCCCTTTTTTCTTTCTTTTCACTGTCCTCCCCTTGCTTTATCATTTTCCCCCTTTCATTTTTCCTTTCAAGAAGTATTTATTGAGTGCTTAGTGTATGCTAGTGATAGAAAGATGAATAAGACCAATATAACCCTTACTTTCAAGGAACTTACATTCCGGCAAGCAAGACTGTTGAAATAATAAGTACTTAAGCAAATAGTAATTATGAGTCATAGCAAATGATATAAGGGAATCAGAATTTGATATAGAGAATAATGGGAGGCAGTTAGGCATTTATTTGGATCTCTTATTAGGTCTCTATGGAAAGGTGTTCTGAGACATGCATTTCAGCTGAGTCCTGCAGGGTAAGAAGACAACACAGGAGGAAAGGGTGCTGAAGACCTTTTCCTGTTGCTTTATAGGACTGGCCCCTGTGGAGCCCAGAGAAAGCCTGAACCAAAGAGCTGGCCTGTGGTTTTCCTCTCTGTAGTTGACAGTGGCTTCCTGGAGTGCTGTGTTGGCAAGGATTTTAAGATTCTTAAGGGCTCAGTAGTAAGGAGACCCATGGAAAACTGGTTGTATCTGTCATGGGAGTGGGAGGGGCCCCTGGGCCACATTTATTCCTATTCTAAAGGATTTTTCTTGTGATCTCATGTCTAGGACATGAGCTGGGAAGACTATGGGATGATTTACTTCCCCATTACTTCCCTTAAAATCAACTTACTCCACTCTAAGCCTTTCACAGCAGAAGTTTTGATAATTCATTCAGAAACCATATAGCCAGTGAGCTGTGGTGGAAGGTACCTGACCCCACCTTAATTTATATTTTTAAAATTATTCTGCAGCTCTCCTGTGTGTCACTTGCATCAGTCAAATTCCTAGAGAGAAGAAAGATGAGGAGTTGAACCCCCAATCCTGTTTTCCCATTTTAGAATTTTCTTGGAACTCTACCATACAGAAAATTAGATGGACTGTTTCTGTGAGGCTGGAAGATACTGAGAATTGATTTGGAGTTGCAGAACTACTACCTCTTAAATGAGATTTGTCTTGTTTAATAAATACTCACAAAACCTCAACTCACTTGGAATATATGCAAACCCACTCACAAGCCATTTGGATTTGTATTCCTTCAAGTATGATATGCCTACCAATGGTGGTATATGAGAAAATGTTAAGTGCTATTGGTATGTGAGAAAATGTTAAGTGCTATGCATGTGTGTGTGCTTAGTCACTGAGTCGTGTCCAGCTCTTTGTGACCCCATGGACTGAAGCCCACCAGGCAGGGTGGTATGAGGACTTTTTAATCATAATAATAGTTTTAATGTATAGTAGAGAAGCATTGGTTTATTATTTATAAAAGAGATCAAGTTACCTTTTTCAGTAAATCTATTTTGATAAGCCAGTTTGATTTTTAAATATTAAGGGGTTAATTGTATAAATGGTATATGAATATAGCAAAGGTATGTGATGATACATACACAAATAGTCAAACTTTGGGAAACACTGATTTAGAGTTTGTTATAGGTTCAGTTGTGTTCCCCTTTAATTTACGCTGAAGTCTTATCCCCTAGTACCTCAGAATGTGACCCTATTTGGAGATAGGGTCTTTTACTAAGTGTGGCTCCTAACCCAGTATGACTGATGTCTTTATAAAATGGGACCATTTGGACACAGAGATGTGCATGCATGGTGGGCAGATGATGTGAGGAGACATAGAAGACAGCCGTCTGCTAACAAGAAGAGAGGGAGGCCCGAAACGTCCTTCCCTCACAGCCCCCAGAAAAAGTAGCCTTACCCAGGTAATACCTTGAACGTCTAGCCTCCAGAACTACGAGATACTAAACTTGCATTGTTTAAGCCATACAGTCTATGGTACTTTGTTACAGTGGCCCTCACTAACTAATACAGAATTTGTTTCCATGCTGTTGTTGTTCTGTCCCTAATTCGTGTTTGACTCTTTCTGACTCCATGGACTGCAGCATGCTAGGCTCCTCTGTCCTCCACTATCTCTTGGAGTTGGCTCAAATTCATGTCCACTGAGCGGATGCTGCTGTCTGACCATCTTATCCTCTGTTACCCCTTCTCCTTTTGCCTTCAGTCTTTCCCAGCATTGTTGTTTTCATATGCCTGAAGCTAACTGCCTCCTGGACAGTTGTTGACATTTTAAAAATATGTGCTTCTACAGGGTAGAAACCTGTAAGTGCCTGTAATGCCCACTGGAAGGTGCAGAAGTGGGGTATCAAACTCTATTTTCACAGGTTTTGGTAAGTGTGAGGAAAAGGCAAGATATTTGTCAATATTCATGTCATTTAGTGGGAGCAGCACTGGTCTTAGTGTCCAAAGACCGGGGCTCCAGGTCTTATTCAGCCACAGACTGAGGGATTTGAAACAAGTTCCTTCACAGGTGGGATCCCATGGTCCGCATTCAGTTTTCCCATTTCCTCACTTCAAGACTCCATGTTTAGAAAGTATATGTCTCTAAAAGTTCCAAAATGTCAATCATCTCCACAGCTGGAGCCAAGGAGAGTCAGGGCAGGGCTCTTGGGACATGTGAAGAAGTTTGACTAGCTGTCTAGACAGACAACCTCAATGTGTAAACTTGACTGAACATCTGCTAATCATCTAAGATGCTCCTGATGCTGCGCCAGCCTGGAGGTGGTCACCTGGGTCCTGGCCACCAAAGTCTTTGTGTGATCATGGCAACTCAGGGGCTACAAGATAGTGAATTAATGTGAACAGTAAAGAGTTTGTATGTCGCCTACCTAGAATCCATTTCCTAAATGGTACTGGGAATTCAATCAGGGTACTAGCTCTGTTCTACCACAAATAATACTAAATTTTCCTTCTAATTGGCAGGAGTCCAGAACCAAAACCCCTCATCGCCAACTGTTTAGTCTGGATATAAGTGGATAAATTTTCTTCTCAAAAAGTAAGTTATCTAAATTGGAAAAAGCATTTCTTCTTTTAATCTTTATTCCAATAGAGGCCTTGTCTCCAGCCCCTCTCAACCAAGAAAATGCACTTATTCTAATATTAAAGTTTGTTTCCTAGGATGTGGTTGTTCTCTCTCCCTTGCATTTTGGGGAACTTGGAGTGAAAATAAAGGAATTTGAAAATCAATCAAATGGAATACAGTTACTCAAATCAAATCATATCAATCAGATAAGGGCAGTGTGCAGTATGCGTCCTTGCTGGCCCTGTCTTGGGCAATAAGAGTCAGACCGAGACCTCAGCTGGGTTAGCTTAGGGTAGCTTCCATCTCCTGTACAGTGATGATTCCTGAAGTAGCAAGGGAAATTCATTGCTGTCCCTCTGCTGTCTACTTAGCTTGCTTCAAATGAGGGGGAAAGTGATCTGGGGAGGATGAAGAGGGTACTAAGGCTTCTTCCAGTCTCTTCTCCAGTACCATAGTGTTGGCACCAATAGTAAATATTCTCTGAGACGCTGTGTTAGGCTTTGGGGACCCACCCATTAGCAAATGCAGTCATGGCTCCTGGCCTCTTGGAACCTGCCATCTAGTGACAGGAGGGGACCATGGCGTTTTCAGAGCAATAGGTGTGCTAGTAGTTTACATGGATTATCTCATTAAACGCTCCCAACAACCCTGTTGTTGCTACTATGATATCTCCTGCTCTTTGAAAACCTGAGCTTTGTCTACAGTCTGGTGATGGTGGCATTTGATTTCAGGCAGTAGGGTGGATAGGCACCTGTCCATCCTGCTCTCCCACTTCCCAGCACAGCTCCATAAGCAAAGTTATAGCTCTTACCTCCAGTCTGTTTACTTGTGTATTGGTGCTCTGGGAACCAGAACATATCCCTGGCCTGTCTTTGGTTTACTGACCCACAACTCGGTCTCTCTTGAGATCCCGGAGTTCAGTTTGGCATTCTTATTTTTAATTTCGCTCTCTTTCTCCCAAAGCGTGATTGCAGAATGTTGCTTCAGTTCTGCCATCCACTTTTCTCCCATCTCTCTTCTGATCCCTTCATTCTCTCATTTTTACACTAACAGTTTGATGAGGAAGTTATGCCTGATCCTGGGCTGGTTTTTATTCCAGATTTTGGTTCTGTATTTGAGGTTCTGGAATGCAGATTATCCTTTTTTTTTTTTTCAAGCAGTGGCAAACAGATACAAGGAACTTGAGGAAGATCAAATTCCAGGATCAGCTTATGAACCCCCAGTTTGGCCCCACTGAAACTGCTGGAATATACAGATTGATCTTGTTGTTATAATGGGGCTTCATGCTCCTTCCTCTTCCCCACACCCCAAGTTTAAACTCTGGGGTCTGTTTAGCCAGCGGGTTACCTGGAGGGCTGTAGATGGTAACTGGCAGACAGAACATCTGTGTCTCTAGGTTTTCCCTCGGAGGCAGAGTTGCAGCCTGACCTGATAAGCTTTCTGCCTGAGAACAGGAGCACAAAGTGCAGCCCTGCTGGTAGGTGGGTTGCAATGAGAGTTGGTGGCGCCTGCATGCCACCTTTATAGCAGTGTTTCCATGCACTAGACCCAGGATATGGCCTTTCTGGGAACTCGCTAGACAGGGAGGTGATGATCACAGGAGTCGGTGGAGAGAAGAACAGAATTGTTGGTGGAAGGCCCCCCCTTTTCTGAAAGAGTGAAGGTAAGAGGAATAAGCACTTCCTTCAGATGTCTGACATACGATTTCTCCAGGTAGTAGACTGTGGAATTCTTCTTTCTGGGTAGAAAGAGCGAGCCAGAGAAACAGTGCTGGAAGAGTCAAACTTTTTCATGTAGCATATGATAGAACTGGGCACCTGGGTGACTTGCCCAGGGGTACACATCTGCTCAGGAGCTGTATTAGGGAACCCAGGAGTCCTGACTCCCAGCCTAGCATCCCTCTGTTCATTGACTGAGGCTGGAATTTGGAAGCTTCTCCTTAAGAACACCCACATGCCCGCAAACAGTTTTCAGCTTACTCTTAACAGCTTCATATAATAGTTGAGGTCTCTTTGTTCAAGAGCTTTGATCAAGTGGCCTTAGGCAGTACATGGCTTATCCCATTCCCAATTCAATTGGCTTTGTCTGTTGATTGTCACCTTCTTGCCAGTAGTGACTGTTCTATACCAGGAACCCTAAGGGCAAGCTTAGAAAATCAAAGAATGATTCTAGGAGGTGCCTTATCTCTCTAGATCAGTTGGGACCAGGGAGAGATGTTTCCTAACCTGTCTTCCTTATCCTCACTACCTTTGGGAATTTTTAATTTGAATTTATACTTATTATACAAATAATAATATGAGAACTATAAAGAATGGATGTTCTTTCATCCAGAGAAGAATATGGGTAGAGCACAGGCTTTGGAGTGAAAGAGGCCTGGATACAGATTCTAGCTCTGGCACTATCGACTTGACACCAAACTACTTACTTAATAACTCTTAACCACCATTTCCCCATCTATGTGCTGTGCTGTGCTTAGTCATTCGTTTTTGTCCCACTCTTTGCGAACCCATGGACTGAAGCCCATCAGGCTCTTCTGTTCCTGGGGATTCTTCAGGCAAGAATACTGGAGTGGGTTGCCATGCCCTCCTCCAGGGGATTTTCCCAACCCAGGGATCAAACACAGGTCTCCCACATTGCAGGTGGATTCTTTACTGAATGAGCCACCAGGGAAGTCCAAAAATACTGGAGTGGGTAGCCTATCCCTTCTCCAGGGGAACTTCGTGATCCAGGAATTGAACTGGGGTGTTCTGATTACAGGAGGATTCTTTACCAGGTGAGCTACCAGGGAAGCTCTTCCCCATCTATCAGTTCAGTTCAGTTCAGTCGCTCAGTCGTGTCCGACTCTCCGCGACCCCATGAATCACAGCACGCCAGGCCTCCCTGTCCATCACCAACTCCCGGAGTACACTCAAACTCATGTCCACAGAGTCGGTGATGCCATCCAGCCATCTCATTCTCCGTCGTCCCCTTCTCCTCCCGCCCCCAACCTTTCCCAGCATCAGAGTCTTTTCCAGTGAGTCAACTCGTCTCATGAGGTGGCCAAAGTATTGGAGTTTCAGCTTTAGCATCAGTCCCTCCAATGAACATCCAGGATTGATCTCCTTTAGAATGGACTGGTTGGATCTCCTTGCAGTATAAGGGACTCTCAAGAGTCTTCTCCAACACCACAGTTCAAAAGCATCGATTCTTCGGCGATCAGCTTTCTTCACAGTCCAACTCTCACATCCATACATGACCACGGGAAAAACCATTGCCTTGACTAGACGGACCTTGGTCGGCAAAGTAATGTCTCTGCTTTTTAATATACTATCAAGGTTGGTCATAACTTTCCTTCCAAGGAGTAAGCGTCTTTTAATTTCATGGCTGCAATCAGCATCTGCAGTGATTTTGGAGCCCAAAAAAACAAAGTCTGACACTGTTTCCACTGTTTTTCCATCTATTTCCCATGAAGTGATGGGACCAGATGCCATGATCTTTGTTTTCTGAATGTTGAGCTTCAAGCCAACCTTTTCACTCTCCTCTTTCACTTTCATCAAGAGGCTTTTGAGTTCCTCTTCACTTTCTGCCATAAGGGTAGTGTCATCTGCATATCTGAGGTTATTGATATTTCTCCCAGCAATCTTGATTCCAGCTTGTGCTTCTTCCAGCCCAGCGTTCCTCATGATGTACTCTGCATATAAGTTAAATAAGCAAGGTGACAATATACAACCTTGACGCACTCCTTTTCCTATTTGGAACCAGTCTGTTGTTCCATGACCGGTTCTAACTGTTGCTTCCTGACCTGCATACAGGTTTCTCAAGAGGCAGGTCAGGTGGTCTGGGATTCCCATCTCTTTCAGAATGTTCCACAGTTTATTGTGATCCACACAGTCAAAGGCTTTGGCATAGTCAATGAAGCAGAAATAGATGTTTTTCTGAAACTCTCTTGCTTTCTCCATGATCCAGCGGATGTTGGCAATTTGATCTCTGGTGCCTCTGCCTTTTCTAAAACCTGCTTGAACATCTGGGAGTTCACGGTTTACATACTGCTGAAGCCTGGCTTGGAGAATTTTGAGCATGACTATACTAGCGTGTGAGATGAGTGCAATTGTGCGGTAGTTTGAGCATTCTTTGGCATTGCCTTTCTTTGGGATTGGAATGAAGACTGACCTCTTCCAGTCCTGTGGCCACTGCTGAGTTTTCCAAATCTGCTGGCATATTGAGTGCAGCACTTTCACAGCATCATCTTTCAAGACTTGAAATAGCTCAACTGGAATTCCATCACCACCACTAGCTTTGTTCGTAGTGATGCTTTCTAAGGCCCACTTGACTTCACATTCCAAGATGTCTGGCTCTAGGTCAGTGATCACATTATCGTGACTATCTTGGTCGTGAAGATCTTTTTTGTACAGTTCTTCTGTGTATTCCTGCCACCTCTTCTTAATATCTTCTGCTTCTGTTAGGTCCATACCATTTCTGTCCTTTATCGAGCCCATCTTTGCGTGAAAAGTTCCCTTGGAATCTCTAATTTTCTTGAAGAGGTCTCTTGTTTTTCCTATTCTGTTGTTTTCCTCTATTTCTTTGCATTGATCACTGAGGAAGGCTTTCTTATCTCTCCTTGCTATTCTTTGGAACTCTGCATTCAGATGCTTATATCTTTCCTTTTCTCCTTTGCTTTTCGCCTCTCTTCTTTTTACAGCTATTTGTAAGGCCTCCTCAGACAGCCATTTCGCTCTTTTGCATTTCTTTTCCATGGGGATGGTCTTGGTCCCTGTCTCCTGTACAATGTCACGAACCTCCGTCCAGAGTTCATCAGGCACTCTATCAATCAGATCTAGTCCCTTAAATCTATTTCTCACTTCCACTGCATAATCATAAGGGATTTGATTGAGGTCATATCTGAATGGTCTAGTGGTTTTCCCTACTTTCTTCAATTTAAGTCTGAACTTCGCAATAAGGAGTTCATGATCTGAGCCACAGTCAGCTCCTGGTCTTGTTTTCGCTAACTGTATACAGCTTCTCCATCTTTGGTTGCAAAGAATATAATCAATCTGATTTCGGTGTTGATCTATAGATGGGAATAATAAAGGCTTCCTGTGTGTTTGTTAAAATAATAATATAGATAAGGTCCTGCATATGTAAGTTTAATAAATTTTAGTTCTCTTCCCCTCTCCTTGCTCAGTATAACCATTTTTAACTTGTTGTACTTCTTTCAAGTTCTTATCCAAATGCAGGTATATTTTCACATAATGTAGATGTAATTTTGCATGTGTGCTTAGTCACTCAGTCGTGTCTGACTCTTTGCAACCCTTTGGATTGTAGCCTACCAAGCTCCTCTGTCCATGGGATTTTCTGGGCAAGAACATTGGAGTGGGTTGCCATTTCCTTCTCCAGGGGATCTTCCCTACCCAGGGATCGAACCTGCATCTCCTGTGTTTCCTGCATTGCAGGCAGATTCCATACCTACTGAGCCACCTGGGCTCTATACATTTTTTAGCTGTTATACCATCATCTGTCTTTCTCTGTTAGTCTTAGTTTGGATCATGTGAAAGTGCTGATATTCAACTATTTTGAGTTAGATAGAGCAGTTCACATATCCCATGTAATATGGAGTTTTCAGTGTCATCATTGTAAAAGAATGAATAATACTTATTGAGTCAATATGCTGAGATTTATATAAGGATACCCATTGTTGACTATTTTGATTATTTTTCATATTTTCCTATTAAAAACTGTTTTATAAGACTTCCCTGGCGGCACAGTGAATAAGAGTCCGCCTTCCAGTGCAGGGGACACAAGTTAGAGGACTGGTCCAGGAAGATTCCACGTGTCACCCATGGGGCAACGAGGCGCGTGCACCACAACTGCTGAGCCAGTGTGCTGCAGCTACCAAGCCCATGTGCTGCAATTACTGAAGCCCGCTCCACAGTAAGAGAAGCCGCCACAATGAGAAGCCCATGCACCCCAACAAGGAGTAGCCCCCACTTGCTGCAACTAGAGAAGGCCTGAGCAAAGCAATAAAGACCCAGTGCAACCAAAAATAAGTAAGTAAATCTTAAAAACAGTTCTATAATGAAAATCCTCACGTGTATAGATGATTTTTCTTCTTTGAATTATTTTCTTGGGATAAATTTCCAGAGGTAACTCCAATTTTATTTTGAGGCCCAGAGAACTGTATTGATTTTGCCCATAGTTATCACTTCTATAATCTTTTCCTTAGGTCTGGCTAGGATTGAAAACTGTTGGCAGAACCAACTCAGAAAACAATAAGAATTCTTGGAACCAGCACCTGGTATTTGTCAGGACTGAGGGAGAAGGGCAAAGAACAAAGATATAGCAGGAATTCTTCTCTGGAGGCCTGGTCAATCTCAGCAAGAAATTAAAAAAAAAAAAAAGACCTTTCATTCATTTTGAGCTGTCAAGGAAGTAAGGAAAAAAATGCACAAAAAGGAGAACCTTGAAAACCACTTCAGTGTCCATCAGTAGAAGGACAAATAAATCAATTGTAACATGATTCTTTGATGAACTATCATAAGCAGTTAAAAATGAACTAAATCTGTATAAAGCGATATGAAAAATTCTCAAAAAGAGTTAATGAAGAAGAGCAAAGTGCAATATAGTATACCATTTATGTCAACTTGAAAATCATCCATGACAGTGTTTTGCACTTGCATGGATACTAACACATGCATTTAAAACTATTAAAAATGAGCTGGAAAGAGGCACATTAAAAATCATGATTTTGACTGGAAAGTAGCAAAAGATAATTTTAATTATACCTATAACTTTTTTAATTAAAAAAAACAGAGAAGAAAATATTGCAATAAGTTAACAATAGTGAATTTTGGGATGCAGACACCTAAATGTTTGTTACATTATTCATGTTTTTTTTCCTGTATTTGTTAAATTTCTCATATCATCACCATCATTATCATCAATAACAAAAGATGTAAATATGAGAAGTGGCAGTGTCAGGGGTGATGGATTGGAGGAAGGGCCACCCAAGTGAAAACCGTCAGCTCTTCGAGGTGGTCATGGATCAGCAGATTAGTGCAGACTGTCTCCTTGTTTCCCTTTGCTAAGCCAATTTTTCTCACACAAGCGCTTCCTTGTTGGCTTTGTGATATTTCCAAGTGTTTGGTCAGCTGCTGTTTCTGGGAAGGGCTAAAACTTCAGGCTATCCTGTCAGTTTCAGCTAGAATAGATCCAGTGAAAGCTCAATTTCTAGAGAGGCCCTTCACTTGAGATTCTAGAAAATGTCTGATGAAATAGTTATTAATTCCAGAGTGAATGCTGATGAATTGGACACTGATTAGTTGCCAGGCCAGTAAATAAACAGTTTGGGGTTGTTTCTTTACAATAAGTGGAAGAAGAAACTGCCAGAAAGAGAGGACTTAGTTAGGACTCGATTTTTGATCTGCAGATGAACATGGTTAGTCAGGTCAGGCATTTAGGAAATAATAGCCAGAGAACAGAATAATCCCAGGCAGAGCTGAGTGTCAGGCACAGAGGTTGAAATGAGAAGGCCAACACCTCATGCTATCATCTTACCCAACACAGTGGTGAACACTGTGGTAACCCACCAGGCTCTGCCTTTAGGACCAAGCCAAGGAGTGTTGGCTCCTGACAGCTCCCAGCTGTATCCTTCCCCAGGAATTGCCAAGAAGAGCCTTGCTCAAAGTTATTACCTTCCCTCGGGTCCAGTACACATTCGAAGAGTGGTCTAAATGGATGTACCGAGACTTGGCCCTTTTGCTTCAACGACCATCCCAGTTCAGAGCTCCCCATGAACTTGACCGAAGATCTTCTTACAGTTCAGCCTCTCACTTTTTCCTCTGCCCAGTCCTCATCCTTCACCCATGTTCCTCATGTCCCAGAGGTGTTGATCCCAAGAGTAGTAACTTCCTGAGTACAAGTTTCAGAACAAAAGCAACAACAACAATAAAACAAAACACCAGCAATAAAAACCTCGGCATCTCACGGTATATTTTCCAGGGAACCTTATCTATAACCTACCAGTCTTGAACTCTTATCTTTTTCCTTATGCTTCGTTTGTCCTCATTTAATAAATTAGTCTTGTAAATTGACCTTCCAGGTTCTTGTCATCTCTAGTAGTTTATCATCTACTGTGCTTGCAAGAAGAGTCAGATACAAGTTGCAATTTGGAAGAACCTACTACCCAGATTGGAAGCTAAGACCTCAATTTAAAAATTAGCTAACCTCCCTCCGACTGAAATGTTGTTGCTCAGTAAAACTACATTGTGTCCAACTCTTTGGAGCCCCATGGACTGCAGCAAACTGGTTCTAAATCTGGAAAGGAGTATGTCAAGGCTGTATATTGTTACCCTGCTTATTTAACTTATATGCAGAGTATATCATGCGAAATGCCAGACTGGATGAAGCACAAGTGGGAATCAAGATTGCCAGGAGAAATATCAATAACCTCAGATATGCAGATGACACCACCCTTATGGCAGAAAGTGAAGAACTAAAGAGCCTCTTGATGAAAGTGAAAGAGGAGAGTGAAAACATTGGCTTAAAACTCGACATTCAGAAAACTAAGATCATGGCATCCAGTCCCATCACTTCATGGCAGATAGATGGGGAAATAATGGAAAGAGTGAGAGACTTTATTTTTTTGGACTCCAAAATCACTGCAGATGTTGACTACAGCCATGAAATTAAAAGATGCTTGCTCCTTGGAAGAAAAGCTATGACCAACCTAGACAGTGTTTTAAAAAGCAGAGACATTACTTTGCCAACAAAAGTCCATCTATTCAAAGCTATGGTTTTTCCAGTAGTCATGTATGGATGTGAGACTTGGCTATAAAGAAAGCTGATTGCTGAAGAATTGATGCTTTTGAACTGTGGTGTTGGAGAAGACTCTTGAGAGTCCCTTGGACTGCAAGGAGATCCAACCAGTCCATCCTAAAGGAAATCAGTCCTGAATATTCATTGGAAGGACTGATACTGAAGCTGAAACTCCAATACTTTGGCCACCTTATGCGCAGAGTTGATTCACTGGAAAAGACCCTGATGCTGGGAAAGATTGCAGACAGGAGGAGAAGGGGATGACAGAGGATGACATGGTTGGATGGCATCACCGACTCAATGGACATGAGTTTGAGTAAGCTCCAGGAGTTGGTGATGGGCAGGGAAGCCTGATATGTTGCATTCCATGGGGTTGCAATGAGTCAGACACGACTGAGCGACTGAACTGAACTGAACTGGACTGCAGCATGCCAGACTTCCCTGTCTTTCACTATTTCCTGGAGTTTGCTCAAACTCACGTCCATTGAGTCATTGAGTTAGTGATGCTATCTCAGTTGGTAAAGAATCCACTTGCGATGTAGGAGACCACCTGCAATGCAGGAGACCTGGGTTCGACCCCTGGGTTGGGAAGATCCCTGCGTCGGGAAGATCCCCTGGAGAAGGAAACGGCAACCCACTCTAGTATTCTTACCTGGGAAATCTCATGGACAGAGGAGCCTGGTGGGCTATAATCCATAGGGTCACAAGAGTTGGACACAACTTAGCGACTAACCCACCAACACCAATTTAAATAATAATATAAAATTATAGCTGAAAGAATACTGCAAATTTGCTTGCTTGGTAAATGGAACAGATGTGTTCTGTGAGCATGAGAGAGAGAAAATGTGGTGGTTAAGGAAGTTAGTGAAGAGATTGGCAGGTCAGCAAAAAATTTAACTGAATTAGAAAATTGGCAAAGATCCAGAAAGTTCACTAATTATGCACAGATATAATAATTATAAGATGGTTAGGAAGAGAATGGAGGTAAATTCATATCAGAGTTTGACAGAAGTGTGAAAGAAAGACTAGATGGAAGAATTGTGAAAAAAAGAAGGGGGAAGGTATACAGTTGGCCCTTGAAAAACTCCTGGCTTAGGGGCAAACAACCATCTCTGTGTAGTCAGAAATCTGCATATAACTTATAGTTGGCCCTCTATATATGCACTTCCTCTGTATCCCCAGTTCCTCTGTATGCATAGTTCTGCATTCTCAGAGTCAATCAACCCGAGATTATGTAGCGCTATAGTATTTACTGTTGAAAAATTCCACATATTAAGTGGACCCACAGAGTTCACACTATACTGGGAGATGCAACCAAAGGCAATTTAGAGTCAGATTGTAAAGGGCATTGAGTATGGGACTAAGAAATTTGGTTTCACCCTGAAAAGAATGGGGATATAGTTGAAATGGAGATGGACACTGGTGGTTAGGAAAAGGATAGAAACAAGAAGGCAGTAATGTTGAAAGCAGGTTGAGTTGGAGTAGATTGTATAAGATCTACTGGAAAGGAGGAACTCAGAGGCAGCCTGGACTTTGTGCCGAGTTCTGCCTTTAAGCTGTAAGGCAGAGAATAAGGATGATGACAAGTCTTCTTCCTAGACTGACTGATAAAAAATAATACAGCGCAGCCTGTGTCACAGTGGCTTCCACTTCTCTGATTTTAATGCTGTTCCCTCAGTAAACTCCGTCTCCCTCTGCTCATTCATATCCTGCTTATTCAACATGGCCCAGGAAAAGTCATGCCTTCTCCATGAAATCTTGTCTGGCCCCTTCAGTCCATAGTGACCTCTCTTTTCTTTGGACTACTACCATCCTTCAAACCAAACTATTTCATTATTTGTTCTATGTTTTACCTAAGTTAGTGCTATCGTGCAAGATACTGTTGAATCTTATAATTATATTAATACCTAGACAAGTCCAGGAAATAAACTATGTACCACTGTGTTTTCTTATTTCTTAAATAATTAAGTAGTTGGTGAATTTCTCTTCTTTGCCATCATCCCTACAAAATTATTTTCATCTATCTTTTCCTCTTTTGATTAAAGAGTGCTATTTTACACTTAAAATAGTGATAATTAAAATTCATTACTATATGCCGAATGCCATCCTAAGTGTTTTGCAACTATAACTTTTTAACCCTCACAGCAATCCTGAGAGATAAGACTTATCAGTATCCCTATTTTACAGATAGGAAAATTGAGGCAGAAGAGACTAAATAACTTGCTCAGATTCACATAGCTAGTGAAACGTGGAGTCACAGAGTTCTAAAGGTGGATACTGGAGTCATTATTTGTTATAAGTTTCATCTAAGTAATAATTCCACTTAGTTTTTACTCCACTACCCACCCACTTAACCCTTTCCCTATTCAGTAAGACACACAAGGAAGGGGTTTATGAATGTATGATTGAATGAGGATTGGATTGGACAGATTATATGTTCATGTAACACAGTCAAAGATTGGGTCCTTAGGGAAGGTGTTCTCTGAATATTTCCAAGAGAAGAAACTTTTATACTGTTCTCAGGTATTCTCACAGTGAGTTTAATTTATGTGTATAGGATGATCTTGACTTCTGAGGTCATGCCCAGTTCTTAAAGATTAAGAGACTGTAAAACCTTCTTTCACAAAGTATATTTAGATTTTAGGAATTTCTGCAAAGCATGTTTGATTGACTTTGATTGACTTAAATACATTTAAAATTAAGGCGCTAAACAAGTCATAAACCCTTTAAAGTATTGTTCATCTTAATCTGTAGCTTCAAATGCTCATAAACCTCTCCAGATACCAGATAGACCTGTAGGGTTTGGGATTCCTCTGAAGTTCAGTTAACTGTAAAAGACCAAGGAAAATGTATGGCCAGGGGTGTTTATCATTAACGCTCATCATTGTTTCCCACTTTCCTCTTTCTTATCAGAAGTCAGAGGCAACAGGGAAGATAATGTGGCTATCAGGGTTATCACTTGTTGCCAAGTGAAAAAGCACAGCTGAGTTGGATTTAGCTTGATGGCCCTCTGTTGAAATTCAGGATCGCTTATCTTTGCTTCCACTTCTCCAGTCTAGACTCTTAACAATGATTTGCAGGAAATTAAGGCACTTACCCCAGCAGAGAAGTCAGGGCTAAAACATTTCTAAATATAAAGTGTGTGTGTGTGCGCATGCGCATGTGCAGTGTAAGTTAATGTTAATTCAGAAGGAAAACAGCAATGTTTTTTTCTGTCTCTGGGGATGGGATTAGCTGACCATTAGGCACAGCTATGTGATTTTGCTTATTTTCGTTTTCTAGGCTTGTCCTTGTTATTTAGGCCACAAAACACAAGCCTCTTTCTTCTCTGACACAAGAAAATTGGAGTATCTTGTATTCGGCTATATTTTCTTTCTTTTATTTGCTTTCTTTTTATTTTTTTTTATGAGTAAAGATAGGAAAATAATTATATTATCTCAACAGCTGGTATCAGAACTTCTTATAATGAAACAGTGACTTTTATTGAGAAAATGCACTGATAAATTCACTTTAGAGTCTCAGTTCAGTTCAGTTCAGTTGCTCAGTCGTGTCTGACTCTTTGCAACCCCAAGAGTCACAGCACGCCAGGCCTCCCTGTCCATCACCAATTCCCAGAGTTCACTCAAGCTCATGTCCATCGAGTCGGTGATGCCATCCAGCCATCTCATTCTCTGTCGTCCCCTCCTCCTCCTGCCCCCAATCCCTCCCAGCATCAGACTCTTTTCCAGTGAATCAACTCTGCGTGTGGGGTGGCCAAAGTATTGGAGCTTCAGCTTCAGCATCAGTCCTTCCAATGAACACCCAGGACTGATCTCCTTTAGAATGGACTGGTTGGATCTCCTTTCAGTCCAAGGGACTCTCAAGAGTCTTCTCCAACACCACAGTTCAAAAAGCATCAATTCTTTGGTGATCAGCTTTCTTCACAGTCCAACTTTCACATCCATACATAACCACTGAAAAAACCATAGCCTTGACTAGACGGACCTTGGTCAGCAAAGTAATGTCTCTGCTTTTTAATATGCTGTCTAGGTTGGTCATAACTTTCCTTCCAAGGAGTAAGCGTCTTTTAATTTCCTGGCTGCAATCAGTATCCACAATGATTTTGGAGCCCCCAAAAATAAAGTCTGACACTGTTTTCACTGTTTCCCCATCTATTTGCCATGAAGTAATGGGACCAGATGTCATGATCTTAGTCTTCTGAATGTTGAGCTTCAAGCCAACTTTTTCACTCTCCTCTTTCACTTTCATCAAGAGGTTTTTTAGTTCCTCTTTACTTTCTGCCATCAGGGTGGTGTCATCTGCGTATCTGAGGTTATTGATATTTCTCCCGGCAATCTTGATTCCAGCTTGTGCTTCTTCCAGCCCAGCGTTCCTCATGATGTACTTTGCATATAAGTTAAATAAGCAGGGTGACAGTATACAGCCTTGATGAACTCCTTTTCCTTTTTGGAACCAGTCTGTTGTTCCATGTCCAGTTCTAACTGTTGCTTCCTGACCTGCATACAGGTTTCTCAAGAAAGCAGGTCAGGTGGTCTGGTATTCCCATCTCTTTAAGAATTTTCCACAGTTTATTGTGATCCACACAGTCAAAGGCTTTGGCATAGTCAATGAAGCAGAAATTGATGTTTTTCTGGAACTCTCTTGCTTTTTCCATGATCCAGTGGATGTTGGCAATTTGATCTCTGGTTTCTCTGCCTTTTCTAAAACCAGCTTGAACATCTGGAAGTTCATGGTTTACGTATTGCTGAAGCCTGGCTTGGAGAATTTTGAGCATGACTTTACTAGCGTGTGAGATGAGTGCAATTGTGCAGTAGTTTGAGCATTCTTTGGCATTGCCTTTCTTTGGGATTGGGATGAAGACTGACCTTTCCAGTCCTGTGGCCACTGCTGAGTTTCCCAAATTTGCTGGCATATTGAGTGCAACACTTTCACTTCAGGCTTGCGTTGCGTTCGGTCGCTCAGTCGTGTCCGACTCTTTGCGACCCCGTGGACTGTAGCCTACCAGGCTTCTCCGTCCATGGGATTCTCCAGGCAAGAATACAGGCTTAGGGCTGTGTAAAATATTAGTTTTTGCACAACACTCCCAATTGGTTGCAGAGTTGATCTGATTCAGTTAAAATAGCTAAACCAGTCAAACGGCTATTACTCAACTACATTATCTTTCATTCTGCAATATATTTAAGAGGAAAGATTTAAGGAAGAACCAGTCATTTGTGAAAAGCCAACATTCCATATATGATGCATTTTGTATAAGCTTTTATCTTGTACAAACTGGTAAGTTTGTTAGTTTGCTATGGCTGCCCTCACACATATCACAGACTAAGTGGGTTAAGCAGTAGAAATTTATTTTCTTACAGTTCTGTAGGCTAGTCTAATATCAAGACGTTGTCAAGGGTGATTTCATTCTGAGGTTTCTCTCCTTGGCTTGTGGATGGATGTCTACTCCCACTTCTTCACAAGGGCTTTTCTCAGTCATTGTTTCTGTCTTCCATTCTCCTCTTCTTGTAAGAAGTCCGGCCTCATTTTATCTTAATTACCTCTTTAGAGGCCTATCTCTAGATAGAATCACATTCTGACGTACTGGGTGTTAGTGTTTGAACATACAAATTTTGAGAGGATACGATTCAGTCAACAGTAAGGCGCCTGCAGTTTTCGGGAAATTTCTACACACATTTACTCACATACCTGCTGTCTCTGAAGATGCACATATTTTTAGCTGATACACAAAAACATACATGCATCTTAGTGCAGATTGAGGGAGTTCTGCCATTGCTGGAGGCATGGTGGCAGGGATATGCAGTAAATCTACCTAATACAGCATTATGTCACCCACCAGGAATGTTTCCTATTCTGCAGCACTCTTTACAATCACACTGGGGCTTCTTTCCTCATCTCTGTAAACTCCAAATGGTATTACTTCAAGGCATGCGGTACTTGTGAAACTCAGACCTTGACTTTTGTCTCCTGAAAGAGCTCATACTTTTTTGTTAAAACTCAGATCCTGGCTTTCTTTAGAACTTCAACAATTGCTCAAGCAGAATACTTCTAGTATTTACCAAGGAACAGGACCTCTAAATATATCCAGTGTGCCCATCTTTTATGAGAAACCTGTCAGCTCTGAAGGTGTCTAAGGATGTTCCCTATCCAGGTGGGGATGAAGAAGTTGGCCGTAGCATCTGAGTCCAGCTTTCGTTTGGGTGTCACCTCCCTTGGTGGCCATGTGCTTGAAGAAATGGGGTGCGGGGTGGCCTCCACTACAGAGGAACTTATGTGAGTAATGATTTGTTCAAGATAATTGTGATAATTTCAATTCCTCTTCCTGGTGATTAGTTTGAGCATGGAACCTTGGAGAAAGTCTGCTCAGTGGCTTCTGGAAAGAAGAGTGTATGGGAGACAACATCCTTTATTCCTGGTTGTCATTTTGTCAGTTTTGATATTTGGCATTGTTGCAGCTATCTTATGTCCATAAAGGGCCTTTATCTATTTCAATACAGTGGTATCTTATAGGAGTACTGAGAGAATCAACTGAGTTGAAATGCTTGTATAACATTTAGAACTGTCTAGAACATGATAGGAGTTCAACAAGTATTATTATTATAAATGTGATAAGCATATTATCAACCATGCTGAAGATGGCAGAGCCCCTGCCATGATGATATTGCTAAGATGCTGAATTAACTCTAACCCCAACGCTGTAGTTATCTACCATTGGGCATCTTATTTTGTGAGATAGTCCATACCTCCCTATTATTGAGGATACTTTAAGTTGGGACGTACATTACTTGCAACAAAAATCATCCTTACTGATGCATATCAATAGGCTCTTCTAAGTGGAGACATGGCACACATCACCAGAAATTTTAATTGTTTTCCAGCACTACTAAATTTGCTTGGAAAATTAGTCATTTGTTAAAGGGTTAACTATGCTTTATAGTCAAAGGCAGTATTTTTCGTCTTCCAAGGTATTCATGCCAGGTCCTCAGGGATTTCAAAAACAATAGACCAGGGAGAAGGAACAAGATGGTGGAGGAATAGGACGGTGAGACCACTCTATCCCCCACAAATTCATCAAAAGAACACTTGAACGCGGAGTAAATTCCACAAAACAACTTCTGAATACTGACAGAGGACATCAGGCTCCCAGAAAAGCAGCCCATTTTCTTCAAAAGGAGGTAGGAAAAAACATAAAAGATAAAAAGAGAGACAAAAGAGGTAAGGACAGAGTTCTGTCACAGGAAGGGAGGCTTTAAAAAGAGAGAAGTTTCCAAACACCAGGAAACACTGTCACTGGCTAGTCTGTGGCAAGCCTTGGAACCTCAGAGGGCCACATAACTGGGAGGAAAAAAGAAAGAAATATTTAAAACCCACAGATTACCTGCCAAATGGTAACTCCCAGGGGAGAAGAAGCGCAGGCGCCTGCATACCCCATTAGCAAGCAGGGGCTGGGCAGGGAGGAGCCAGCTGAACTGCTTAGAGAGAGGACTGGGCTTGAATGCCACGAAAACGATCTGAGAGATCTAACAGGAGATAGCAAAGCAGACTGGGATAGCTTCCCCACGAAAAGGTGGAAAGCTCTAACCTAAGACTCCGCCAGCCCCGCTCACAGAACAAAGGGCTGAGCTGAGTGAGCCGGCTGAGGTCGGCCCATCCCCTATCCCCCCGTGGAGACAGGGAGGGAGGTCAGCCAGAGCCAGAGGGGGCAATCGTGGCCCCAGAAAGGCATGCGATACAAACTGCAGGCAGGCTTGTTGCTAATCAAGACTTCTTGGGCTCGGGCCGGTCGATATCCACCTGAGAAGGTGCACCAGTTGTACACCTAGAAAACCGAGTGGCAGGGACTGGGGAGGCGATAAGTCGCAGTGACCACGCTCACCAAACACCTGGTCACCTGAGCTGCTCAGACCGGGGAAGGCACAAAACGCAGACCCAGCCAAGTCTGCACCTTTGTGGAGTACCAGAGAAACTGAACTTGAGACGCTCAGACCTGGGAAGTGCATACAACCCAGCGCCGGCCTCGGACAGTTCCCGGCAGAGCAACCTAGAGCCTGTGCAGTGTAGACTGGGACAACACATGCGCTGTGAGCGGGGGCAAACCCAGTGTGGCCGAGACGCTGCGAGCACTCCCCGCAGACGCCAGAGATATTTGTCTGCAGCGTTCCTCCCTTCCCAGAACAGGACTGAACAACTGAGACTTAAAAAGTGTCCACTTACCCCCTAGTATCAGGGCAGAAATTAGACACTGAAGAGACCAGCAAACAGAAGCTAAAACAGAGGAAACCACCTTGGAAATGACAGAAAGAGAAGTCTAGAGACTACTTCAAGAATAAGACCAAAAACCAGAGGCAAGAGGCTTAAGCCCGAATCCTGAGAACACCAGAGAACTCCTGACTCCAGGGAACATTAATCGATAGGAGCTCATCAAACGCCTCCATACCTACACTAAAACCAAGCACCACCCGAGGGTCAACAAGTTCCAGAGCAAGACATACCACACAAATTCTCCAGCAACACAGGAAAATAGCCCTGAGCTTCAATATACAGGCTGCCCAAAGTCACTCCAAACCCACTGACATCTCATAACTCATTACTGGACACTTCATTGCACTCCAGAGAGAAGAAATCCAGCTCCACCCACCAGAACACCAACACAAGCTTCCCTAACCAGGGAACCTTGACCCGTCCAACCCCACACACAGCGAGGAAACTACATAATAAAGAGAACTCCACAAACGGCCGGAAGAGGGAAAGGCCACCCCAAGCAAAGTAATATAAGCAAGATGAAGAGGCAGAGAAATACCCAGCAAGTAAAGGAACAAGATAAATGCCCACCAACACAAACAAAAGAGGAAGATACAGGGAATCTACCTGATAAAGAATTTCGAATTTTGATGGTGAAAATGATTCAAAATCTTGAAAGCAAAATGGAGTTACAGATAAATAACCTGGAGAAAAGGATTGAGAAGATGAAAGAAAGGTTTAATAAGGACTTAGAGGAAATAAAAAAGAGTCAATATACAATGAATAATGCAATAGATGAGATCACAAACACTGGAGGGAACAAACAGTAGAATAACAGAGGCAGAAGACAGGATAAGCGAGCTAGAAAATAGAATTGTAGAAATAAATGAAACAGAGAGGAAAAAAGAAAAAAGAATTAAAAGAAATGAGGACAATATTAGAGACCTCTGGGACAATGTTAAATGCTCCAACATTCGAATCATAGGAGTCCCAGAAGAAGAAGACAAAAAGAAATACCATGAGAGACTACTTGAGGAGATAATAGTTGAAAACTTCCCTAAAATGGGGAAGGAAATAATCACCCAAGTCCAAGAAACCCAGAGAGTCCCCAACAGGATAAACCCAAGGCGAAATACTCCAAGACACATATTAATCAAATTAACAAAGATCAAACACAAAGAACAAATATTAAAAGCAGCAAGGGAAAAGCAGCAAATAACACACAAGGGGATTCCCATAAGGATAACAGCTGATCTTTCAACAGAAACTCTTCAGGCCAGGAGGGAATGGCAAGACATACTTAAAGTGATGAAAGAAAATAACCTACAGCCCAGACTACTGTACCCAGCAAGGATCTCATTCAAATATGAAGGAGAAATCAAATGCTTTACAGACAAGCAAAAGCTGAGAGAATTCAGCATCACCAAACCAGCTCTCCAACAAATGCTAAAGGATCTTCTCTAGACAGGAAACACAGAAAGGGTGTATAAACTCGAACCCAAAGCAATAAAGAAAATGACAACGGGATCATACTTATCAATAATTACCTTAAACGAAAATGGGTTGAATGCCCCAACCAAAAGACAAAGGCTGGCTGAATGGATACAAAAACAAGACCCCCATATATGTTGTCTACAAGAGACCCACCTCAAAACGAGGGACACAAACAGACTGAAAGTGAAGAGCTGGAAAAAGATATTCCATGCAAATAGAGACCAAAAGAAAGCAGGGGTAGCAATACTCATATCAGATAAAATAGACTTTAAAACAAAGGCTATGAAAAGAGACAAAGAAGGAAACTACATAATGATCAAAGGATCAATCCAAGAAGAAGATATAACAATTATAAATATTTATGCACCCAACATAGGAGCACCGCAATATGTAAGACAATTACTAACAAGTATGAAAGGGAAAACTAACAACAATGCAATAATAGTGGGAGATTTTAATACCCCACTTACATCTATGGATAGATCAACTAAACAGAAAATTAACAAGGAAACACAAACTTTAAATGATACAATAGAGCAGTTAGACCTAATAGATATCTATAGGACATTTCACCCCAAAACAATGAATTTCACCTTTTTCTCAAGCGCACACGGAACCTTTTCCAGGATAGATCACATCCTGGGCCATAAATCTAGCCTTGGTAAATTCAAAAAAATTGAAATCATTCCAAGCATCTTTTCTGACCACAATGCAGTAAGATTATATCTCAATTACGGGAGAAAAACCATTAAAAATGCCAACATATGGAGGCTGAACAACATGCTGCTAAATAATAAACAAATCATAGAAGAAATCAAAATATGCATAGAAATGGAAGAAAATGAAAACACAACAACCCAAAACCTCTGGGACACTGTAAAAGCAGTGCTAAGGGGGACGTTCATAGCAATACAGGCACACCTCAAAAAACAAGAAAAAAGTCAACTAAATAACCTAACCCTACATCTAAAGAAACTAGAAAAGGAAGAAATGAAGAACCCCAGGGTTAGTAGAAGGAAAGAAATCGTAAAAATTAGGGCAGAGATAAATGCAAAAGAAACAAAAGAGACCATAGCAAAAATCAACAAAGCCTAAAGCTGGTTCTTTGAGAAGGTAAATAAAATTGACAAACCACTAGCCTCATCAAGAAACAAAGGGAGAAGAACCAAATCAATAAAATTAGAAATGAAAATGGAGAGATCACAACCAACAACACAGAAATACAAAGGATTATTAGAGAATACTATCAGCAATTATATGGCAATAAAATGAATAACCTGGAAGAAATGGACAAATTCCTAGAAAAGTACAACTTTCCAAAACTGAACCAGGAAGAAATAGAAAATCTGAACAGACCCATCACAAGCACGGAACTAGAGGCTGTAATCAGGAATCTTACAGCAAACAAAAGCTCATGTCCAGATGGCTTCACAGCTGAATTCTACCAAAAATTTAGAGAAGAGCTAACACCTATTCTACTCAAACTCTTCCAGAAAATTGCTGAGGAAGGGAAACTTCCAAACTCATTCTATGAGGCCACCATCACGCTAATTCCAAAACCTGGTAAAGACCCCACAAATAAATAAACTTATAGGCCAATATCACTGATGAACATAGATGCAAAAATCCTTAACAAAATTCTAGCAATCAGAATCCAACAACACATTAAGGTCATACATCATGACCACATGGGCTTTATCCCAGGAATGCAAGGATTCTTCAATATCTGCAAATCAATCAACGTAATACACCACATTAACAAACTGAAAAATAAAAAATCATATGATTATCTCAATAGATGCAGAGAAAGGCTTCAACAAAATTCAACATCCATTTATGATAAAAACCCTCCAGAAAGTGGGAATAGAAGGGACATATCTCAACATAATAAAAGCTATATATGACAAACCCACAGAAAACATTATCCTCAACAGTGAAAAACTGAAAGCATTTCCCCTAAAGTCAGGAACAAGACAAGGGTGCCCACTCTCACCACTGCTATTCAACATAGTTCTGGAAGTTTTGGCTACAGCAATCAGAGCAGAAAAAGACATAAAAGGAATCCAAATTGGAAAAGAAGAAGTAAAACTTTCACTGTTCGCTGATGACATGATCCTCTACACAGAAAACCCTAAAGACTCTACCAGAAAACTACTAGAGCTAATCAATGAATACAGTAAAGTTGCAGGATATAAAATCAACACACAGAAATCACTTGCATTCCTATGTACTAATAATGAGAAAATAGAAAGAGAAATTAAGGAAACTATTCCATTCACTGTTGCAACGAAAAGAATTAAATACTTAGGAATATATCTACCTAAGGTAACAAAAGACTTGTACATAGAAAACTATAAAACACTAGTGAAAGTAATCAAAGAGGACACTCACAGATGGAGAAATATACCGTGTTCGTGGATTGGAAGAATAAATATTGTAAAAATGAGTACACTACCCAAAGTAATTTATACATTCAATGCAATCCCTATCAAGCTACCAACGATATTTTTCACAGAACTAGAACAAATAATCTCACAATTTGTATGGAAATACAAAAAACCTCGAATAGCCAAAGCAATCTTGAGGAAGAAAAATGGAACTGGGGGAATTAACCTGCCAGAGTTCAGGCTCTACTACAAAGCCACAGTCATCAAGACAGTATGGTACTGGCATAAAGACAGAAATATAGATCAATGAAACAAAATAGAAAGCCCAGAGATAAATCCACACACCTATGGACACCTTATATTTGACAAAGGAGGCAAGAATATAAAATGGAGAAAAGACAGTCTCTTTAACAAGTGGTGCTGGGAAAACTGGTCAGCCACTTGTAAAAGAATGAAACTAGAACACTTCCTAACACCATACACCAAAATAAACTCAAAATGGATTAAAGAGCTAAATGTAAGACCAGAAACTATAAAACTCGTAGAGGAGAACGTAGGCAAAACACTCTCTGACATAAATCACAGCAGGATCCTCCAAGACCCACCTCCCAGAATATTGGAAATGAAAGCAAAAATAAACAAATGGGACCTAATTAAAATCAAAAGCTTCTGCACAGCAAAGGAAACTATAAGCAAGGTGAAAAGACAGCCTTCAGAATGGGAGAAAATAATAGCAAATGAAGCAACTGATAAAGGATTAATGTCCAAAATATACAAGCAGCTCCTGCAGTCAATTCCGGAAAAATAAATGACCCAATCAAAAAATGGGCCAAAGAACTAAACAGACTTTTCTCCATAGAAGACATAAAGATGGCTAACAAACACATGAAAAAATGCTCAACATCCCTCATAATCAGAGAAATGCAAATCAAAACCACAATGAGATACCATTTCACACCAGTCAGAATGGCTGCTTTCCAAAAGTCTACATGCAATAAATGCTGTAGAGGGTGTGGAGAGAAGGGAACCCTCTTACACTGTTGGTGGGAATGCAAACTAGTACAGCCACTATGGAGAACAGTGTGGAGATTCCTCAAAAAACTGGAAACAGAACTGCCATATGATCCAGCAATCGCACTCCTGGGCATACACACCGAGGAAATCAGAATTGAAAGAGACACATGTACTCCAATGTTCATTGCAGCACTGTTTATAATAGCCAGGACATGGAAGCAACCTAGATGTCCATCTGCAGACAAATGGATAAGAAAGCTTTGGTACATATACACAATGGAGTATTATTCAGCCATTAAAAAGAATGTATTTGAACCAGTTCTAATGAGGTGGATGAAACTAGAGCCTATTATACAGAGTGAAGTAAGCCAGAAAGAAAAACACCAATACAATATACTAACGCATATATATGGAATTTAGAAAGATGCAAATGATAACCCTGTATACGAGACAGGAAAAGAGACACAGATGTATAAAACAGTCTTTGGGATTCTGTGGGAGAGGGTGAGGGTGGGATGGTTTGGGAGAATGGCATTGAAACATGTATATTATCATATGTGAAATGAATTGCCAGTTCAGGGTCGATGCATGTTACAGGATCGAGGCTGGTATGTGGGGATGACCCAGAGGGAGGATAAGGGGAGGAGGGAGGTGGGAGGGGGGTTCGGGAGGGGGAACTCATGTACACCCGGGGCAGATTCATGTCAATGTATGGCAAAACCAACCATTATAATATTGTAAAATAATTAGCCTCCAATAAAAAGTAAAAAAGAAAAAGAAAGACAAAAACAATAGACCTTGTATTTCTTGGAGACAAGAATTTTGTAGCAAAAAGGGCTTAGAATTTGTAGTTTCAAATAGTTGTACTTGAAAGTACTAATATGTCACTTACTGGTTCTGTGACCCTGGGCAGTTTGCTTAATATGTATTTGTCTGAGTTTATCTGTACAGTGGAAATAATCTTCATGTCCCATGGTTATAGAAAGGACTGAATAAAATTACACATGCAGTAATAATATTGAAGTTTTCCTCTGTGCCACCATGTACTATATTAAAACTAATGTATTTTCTCCCATTCATGAATCTACCTAAAACTGTATTAAACAATTCATCAAAACAGAGTTCCATTTTATTCACAGCTGCTTAAACTACCCCGAATGAAGATCTTGACAGTAGGGCCCTTGAGCACTGGAGTGATTCTAGTTATGGATGAGCCTATTCATAGTTATTGCCATTTGTGAAACATTTGAAAATGGACATTTGATTTTCAATAATGTGCTGAGAGAAATGATGGAAATTTCCTCTGACTTGACACAAAAGCTTTAAAATGTTCTTTCTCATTTCACAGAAAAGCACTTACTTGATTTCAGTGTCCTTGAGACTATTCCCAAACAAAAGGCCATGGATCAGAATGATTTGCATTGAACAGAGCCCTAAACAGGCTAAAGGAATGCTTGCCAGACACAACTCACCTGGGAAAATATGTGTCAAGGCGGGCTCTCTGTTGAATGCCCAAGTAACTGGTGTGCTTCGCATTCAGATGAAGTGAGTGAAGATGTTTCCATTATGTTGGTCGTTATTCCTCAAGATACTTATAAAGAGTCCTGATTTCATGCTCTTCTCTTTAGGCAGAGAACAGTATGCTTCTTTTATATGGTCATAATGATATTTGGGAAGATCCCCTGGAGAAGGAAATGGCAACCCACTCCAGTACTCTTGCCTGGAAAATACCATGGAGAATCCTGGTAGGCTATAGTCCATGGGGTCGCAAAGAATCGGACACAACTGAGCGACTTCACTGACTCACTGAATGATGTTTACTTTTTATAACTTAATTGCCAGATATCCCAGAGTGAAAATTTTGTGTTTAATAGCAGTAAGTATCTTTAGGCAAGTGTTTTGGTCAAATTATAGTCCCCTTCTCCACCATTACAAGGCTGTTGATCCAGTGTCCTTAAAGTTGTCAGCATATACTTTATAGTGAGCCACCTCAAATCTTTTTCTGAAAGTAAATATAATCTGTTCATTGACTTATTCACACAATGATGTAACAGATATTTATGGGTATTCATTATATACATGACCCTGTGCTGTTTGCAGAGAAACCAGAGGCAAATAAGACCCTCTACCTCTGTTCTCATGATTCTCATAACCCATTGGGAATGATAGATATTAAATATCTTTACCAGTGATTTTTTAAATTACCAAAAAGGAGAAACAAATGATCTTATGAGAACATGAAATAAAAAGTGCAGGAATAATGATCCTCACATATTCTGGAGAAAGCCTTCCTAACACTCAATGAATCTAAACTGCAGATCTCACAGACTTTTTGGCTGATTTGTATAGACAGACTGAAAGAGATGCTTTAGATATAAATAACTGGGCTATCATTATTATTTGTCATTTAAAAAAATTATCCATATTAGGTCATGATTATCATCAATAAATAATAATCTTCAAAATCCCCAAACCATAATATATACTCTAAAAATTTACTTGGCATACGTTTTTTCAACATCTGGGTTCTCTTGTCATTACTGCCTTTCCCTCTATCTCTGCTGATAACAGTTAGTGAATTGTAAGTTCCCAGAGGAAGGTTCTACATTTTTCTATATTGTTTTGCAACATATAATGCAGCCAATATGCACGCCTGTTTTAAATAGACATTTTGATTATTTTATTTTGAGATAATTTTTCTTGACCACTAAATCTTTGGAAACTTTGTGGGCAGAATTCACAGCCAAGTGTGTATGTTGACAGATTCATATGGGAAATGGTCCAAGAATTTAGAAATGTAAAATATCGGAACTGAAAGGACTGAAGACATTATCAAGGCCTACTCCTTCATTTGTAGATGGGGAAAATAGTGACCAGATAACAAAAGGGATATATCTAAATGCCATATTTCTCCAGATACTCCTTATATATTTTGTTCTTGGTAGGTTCATCATCACTTGTGATAAGTTTTACTCTAATTGCTGAACCGACAAAGGGGCAGCTGGGAGTGGGGAAATGGAATGAGGGGCAAAGGCATTCAAATGATATTAGGCTAAGAAAGCTGCATTTCACTGCTATATTTAACTTCTTTTCAGGCAGTTTCTTCCTCTTTATCCATATAGAAACCAGCATGCAATAGATTGAGTACAAATGTAAAAAACGGAAGTTTGTACCAAGAAGTATATATCTAGGAAAAGTCCAGGAAATCACTTTATTCATGTTTTGGTTTCATCTGGATGCACATGGTTAGAGCACAATTTATGTGGAGAAAATAAAATGTGACATTGTTCATTTTGAGGAAGGATGTGCCCTCCAAATCCAAGGCAGTGCACTGACTATTCTTTTTCAAACAAACCTATTTAGTGCAGCTGAGGAACCTGCTGTTTCTCCCTACCCTTTGTAAAATTGCTGTTTAATGTAACCTAATGGAAAATTGTATTGTTTTGCATCAAGAACTTCTGTAGCCTTTTCACTAACAGGAAGTCAAGGTCATGAAATGTTTATATCTTCCAGAAATACTGGAAGATTCTGAAATACTACTCTGAAATAACTTAAACTTTTGAAGCACAGTGGCTCTCAAGATGTCCATCAAGGTAGTTTTGTTATTTTTTAGTTACAAGGAAAAAAAAAATTAGGCCACCATGATATGAAGTTTGCTCTAGGAAGTTTGTTTCGATAGATGCTTTAGAGCAATAGTTCTCAGTGCTGACTGAATATTCCAATAACCAAGGGAGACTTTAAAATAATGTAAGTCTACAGACATTCTGATTTTCTTAGTCATAAGTAGGGTTAGGAGGCTCAGATGGTAAAGAATCTGCCTGCAGTGCAGGAGACACGGGTTTGATCCCCTGGATGGGCATAGCAACCCACTCCAGTATTCTTGCCTGGAGAATTCTGTGGACAGAGGAGCCTGGCGGGCTGTAGTTCATAGGGTTGCTGTAGTTCATAGGGTTGTAGTTCATAGGTTGTAATTCTATATAGTTCATAGAATTACAGTGGGCAGAAGCTTTTATGAACCATCTTAGTTTCTCTTAATCTCCTTCAACTTTCTGAAGGCTCTCCCATCTCTGACCTTGTTCTACCACTTTTATTTTTGCTAGATCCTTGTGGAACACCCCACCCACACCACCTCCATCTCTTCAACTCCCACCTCCCTTGCCCTGGCTGGCACTCAAGATAAAATCCCAAGAGGCAAGAATCTCATGACCCATATGCTGAGTTCCAGCTGCTGCAAGTCTCTTCTCTTTTTATGTAGATTTAAATAAATGCCAAACTTCAGGGCATGGGATATGACTTCTTGAAGTAGCCGTGGGCTGGATGGGTGTTGTTGTTCAATCACTCAGTCATGCCGACTCTGCGACCCCATGGACTGCAGCACGCCAGGCTTCCTTATTATTCATCATCTCCCAGAGTTTGCTCAAATTCATATCCATTGAGTCAGTGATGCCATCTAAATATCTCATTGTCTGTCATCCCCTTCTCCTCCTGCCTTCAATCTTTCCCTGCATTAGGGTCTTTTTTAATGACCTGGCTCTTTGCATCAGGTGGCCAAAGTATTGGAGCTTCAGCTTCGGCCATCAGTCCTTGCAATGAATATTGAGGATTGATTTCTTTTAGGATTGACTGATTTGATCTCCTTGCAGTCCAAGGCACTCTCAAAAGTCTTCTCCAACACCGGAGTTCAAGAGCATCAATTCTTCAGTGCTCAACTTCTTTATGATCCAACTCTCACATCCATACATGTCTAGTGAAAAAACCATAGCTTTGACTAGACGGATCTTTGTTGGCAAAGTGATGTCTCTGTTTTTTAATATGCTGTCTAGGCTTGTCATAGCTTTTCTTCCAAGGAGCGAGTGTCTTTTAATTTCGTGGCTGCAGTCACCATCTGCAGTGATTTTGGAGCCCAAGAAAATAAAGTCTGTCACAGTTTCCAGTGTTTCCCCATCTATTTGCCATGAAGTAATGGGACTGGATGCCATGATCTTCATTTTTTGTATGTTGTTTTAAGCCAGCTTTTTCACTCTCTTCTTTCACCTTCATCAAGAGGCTCTTTAATTTTTCTTCGCTTTCTGCCATAAGGGTGGTATCATCTGCATATCTGAGTATCTGAGGTTATTGGTATTTCTCCCAGAAATCTTGGGCTTGATGATAAGGGGAGGCACCTAACCATGAGACAAATCTTGGCTAATGGAGGGGTCTGGGTTCCCTCTCCTTCTCTCTTCTGTCGACTGTTCTGAGGTGTAGCTGCTCCTTACGTATCTGGAGAAGTCCTGTTGAGCAACTGTTCTGTATTGTCAGTTCTTTTTGTGAAGTGTGAGCATCAAAAAGAAATACTGTATAACATTAATTTGTATCTCTTTGCCCACTTTTCTTATCTTTTCACCTTCACTGTCCTATGATTGTACCACCCAAATAAAGTCTCAGCATTCCTACAGAGACTGAGTTGAGACAAAATTTTTTTTTAATTCCTCAAGTAATTCTACCACATAGTCAGACTAGAAAAACACTTCCTCTGAGAAAGATCTGAACTCTCATCTCTTCCAGAGATGATGTGTATAGACATGGAGTTTTCATTAATGTTCCTTTTTATTAAATTTTAAAGCAAGTATAGAATAAAATTTAAAATTCTCTCTTTGCCCTTTTTCTCACTGTTCTCTATTCACTCACTTTCTTGGAGTCACAGCATTAATATTGTGAATAGTCTGATGTGCTTCCTTGTAGAAGTATATTTTGTCTACAGACATAGAGTTCCAAGGTTCTTTTATTTTTTGCATGACTGTGATCATCTATCCATATTATCTTGTAATGGTTTTTATTATTTAACAGCATTTCTCAGAAGATGTCATATTACAGAGAGACTATTCCTTTGAGTTGTGGTAAAGTATTTCATAATGTGAATATATGGAATAATTTTCCCTTACTCTTACTAATGAGGATTTAGACTATAACTTTTGAATATTAAAAAATTAGGCTGAATTTTTGTATATGGAATTTAGAAAGATGGTAACGATGACACTATATGCGAGACAGCAAAAGAGACACAGATATAAAGAACAGACTTTTGGACTCTGTGGGAGAAGGTGAGGGTGGGATGATTTGAGAGAACAGCATCAATACATGTATATTATTATATGTGAAATAGATCAACAGTCCAAGTTCGATGCATGAAACAGGGCACTCAGAGGCAGTGCAGTGGGACAAACCTGAGGGATGGGATGGGGAGGGAATTGGGAGGGGGGTTCAGGATGGGGTACACATGTACACCCATGCCTGATTCATGTCAATGTATAGCAAAAACCACTACAATCTTGTAATTAGCCTCCAATTAAAATAAATAAATTTTTTTAAAAAGGAAAAAATTATGCAGAACTGAGCATCCTTGACTGTGCATCTTTTTATACATGTGAATGTAATTCTCAAGAACAGATAATTGAAACTGGAGTTGCTGAGTTGAAAAGCATAGTTACAGTAAATTTTGATAGATACTTCCAAAATGCCCTTTAAAAATTTCTACCAAAATATAGAAGTTTTTTTTTTCATACTTTGCCAATAACTGGCTATTATCAGTTTTAAAAAAATTGTTAATTTAGGCAAGTAATGATATCCCATGTTTGTTTTAGTTTACTGAACATCATTTTTTAATCTTTATTTTAAACCTCTTTTGGCCTTCCATCTTCAGTTTGGAAATTTTTATTAAACTTTATTAGAACAGAATGTGAGTTAAGTGTGGTTGCTGAGAAGTTGGACTGTTCTTTATAACAATAGTCTTCTAAGGCAGGTCTAATTATTTTACACTTTCTGTAACATTGGGTCTTGGAATTTGGAGGGCTGAGCCATCCCAGCCAACTCTCTGAGAGGAGCCAGACATGGGCACCAGACAAAATGATTGAAAAGACTGTCTATTATTTGGATGGCTGGAAGAGGCCCTCACACCTGCCTGGCTTACTCTTCAAATCTCCTGTTAACTTTAACTCCACCCAGCCAGTTTGAACAGAGGCAGAACATGCTGAGAACTTTCCCTAAAGACAGAAAAACATGCCAGGAAGTCTGCATCCAGAAAAGCTGTGCCAGGATTTCCCTGGAAAACAAGATTTAGGTGAGCTGAAGTTGATTTGCCAATGTGAAATAGCCTAGCTTCTCAGTATAATTGGACCATGGCTATAGCATGGATAGGGAATGTGTAAAAATGAGCTTCACGACCAGATGTGGACTTCAGACCCCAAAGTAGTCCTGTATCTCTACTTTTTGTATAGATAAACAGTATTTTTATGCATTATCTTTCTCCTGGGGGAAAATAGAGTCATGGTCCTTATTATTGAGATGCATTTATTTTGATAAAGAGGCATGGTCCTTGTTCTTAAAGTCTCTCAAAGTTACTGGGGAAATAAGTGTTGTTATGTCTAGTTGAAATTTATAATATGATTGGTGAGAAGAAGCATCTTCACATAAAGTGACTCAAGAACACTTTAAAAAGCAATGTATAATGAATTTCGTATAAGTCCTTCAGCACAGAAGGGAGGAATATGAGTAGTCAACTTGGACACAACTCTAAGAGGCAATGTTTAGCATTTTGGAGCCTAGGAAGTTGGCTTCCTTCCATTCTTTCCTCTTAATTTTCCATCCTTGCTTATCCCAGTTATCTCCTTCACAGTTAACAGAGATGGAAAGTGAGCCAGCACTGCAGACTGGCTCTGCTTCCCAGTCCATTGTTTCAGAGAGAAGGACCAGACCCTGTTTAGTGTGATAGATTTTAGCTTAGACTATTTATCTTCACTGCCTCTGACAGATCCCCTTATCTGTGGGATTCAATATAATTCAGCATATTTATTGAGAAGCTTTTTAGTGTTAAGAAGCTATATGATGAATGCTACAGGGAGATTTAAATAAGAGTTGATAGGAGCATGTAGGAGGGGGCTACTTATTTTGTATATGTTGAGCTCATGCAACTTATGGGACATCTAGAAAAAGATAACCAGTAAGCCATTGGGTAGTTTAGTTCAGTTCAGTTCAGTTCAGTCGCTCAGTCGTGTCCGACTCTCCGCGACCCCATGAATCACAGCACGCCAGGCCTCCCTGTCCATCACCAACTCCCGGAGTTCACTCAAACTCATGTCTATAGAGTCGGTGATGCCATCCAGCCATCTCATTCTCTGTCGTCCCCGTCTCCTCCCGCCCCCAATCCTTCCCAGCATCAGAGTCTTTTCCAGTGAGTCAACTCGTCGCATGAAGTGGCCAAAGTATTAGAGTTTCAGCTTTAGCATCAGTTCTTCCAATGAACACCCAGGATTGATCTCCTTTAGAATGGACCGGTTGTATCTCCTTGCAGTCCAAGGGACTCTCAAGAGTCTTCTCCAACACGACAGTTCAAAAGCATCAATTCTTCGGCGATCAGCTATCTTAACAGTCCAACACTCATATCCATACATGACCACTGGAAAAACCATAGCCTTGACTAGACGGACCTTGGTCAGCAAAGTAATGTCTCTGCTTTTTAATATGCTATCTAGGTTGGTCATAACTTTCCTTCCAAGGAGTAAGCGTCTTTTAATTTCATGGCTGCAATCAGTATCTGCAGTGATTTTGGAGCCCAAAAAAATAAAGTCTGACACTGTTTCCACTGTTTTTCCATCTATTTCCCATGAAGTGATGGGACCAGATGCCATGATCTTTGTTTTCTGAATGTTGAGCTTCAAGCCAACCTTTTCACTCTCCTCTTTCACTTTCATCAAGAGGCTTTTGAGTTCCTCTTCACTTTCTGCCATAAGGGTGGTGTCATCTGCATATCTGAAGTTATTGATATTTCTCCCAGCAATCTTGATTCCAGCTTGTGCTTCTTCCAGCCCAATGTTCCTCATGATGTACTCTGCATATAAGTTAAATAAGCAGGGTGACAATATACAACCTTGACGTACTCCTTTTCCTATTTGGAACCAGTCTGTTGTTCCATGTCCAGTTCTGACTGTTGCTTCCTGACCTGCATACAGGTTTCTCAAGAGGCAGGTCAGGTGGTCTGGTATTCCCATCTCTTTCAGAGTTTTCCACAGTTTACCAGATTAGATAGTGCAAAAAAAAATACTGGTGAAGTTGAATATATTGAAATGCTCCAAAATGAAACACAGCAAAAAAAAAAAAGAATATCCATGATTTATAGGAAAAGTACAAGTAACCTAAAACATACAAGTACTTTAAGTTCTCAAGAGGTAGAGGGAATATTTTTAAAAATAATTAATGGCTGAAAATCTTCCAATTTTGATAAAAACCCACATATCACAAACCTTCATGAACTCCAAGCACAAAAAATATTCAGGAAACTACATTATGGCACAACATAATGAAATTGCTCAAAACTAATGATGAAATATCAAAAGTATGTAGAAAAAAGTACATTCCATACAAGGAAACAAAGATATGGATGACAGCAGATTTCTCATCGGAAATAATTTAATCATAAAGGCAGTGGAACAATCTAAGTCCTAGGAGGCCTGGCGTGCTGTGATTCATGGGGTCACGGAGAGTCGGACATGACTGAGCGGCTGAACTGAACTGAACTGAAAGCCAGAACTGTATGCCCAATGAAAATATTTTTCAAACTAAAGATGAGTAAAGACATTTTCACATATGAAAAAAACAGCAAGAAAAGAACTCATCACCAGAACACTTGTGCCACAGAAAAGTTAACTTAATGTTAAAGGAAATTCTTTAGACAGAATAAAAATGATTCTAAATGGAAATTTCTACACAAAGGCAGGAAAAGCACCAGATATGGTACTATATGGTTACATGTATAATTTTTTTCTTATAAAGTAAATCTTTCTAAAAAATTATTTCACAATGATAATATTAATGTGTCCTGGGCTTTATTTCATAGGTGTAGGTAAAAATGTGTGATGAAAATGGCAAAAGTCCTGAAAGGACAGAAATGAAGTATAGTGTTTTAAGGTCTTACACATAAAGTGTTATAAAAAATCACTTAAAGCTAGAGTTTAATAAGTTACAGGTGTATATTACAAACCTAAAGCAACCAATAAAATGAAAAGAGAGCTAATAAGCCAGTAAAAAGATGAAATAATAAAAGTTATTAATTCAAAATAACACAGAAAAAGAGGTAAAAGAGAATGAAGAACAAAGGAGACTGCAATGAAACAAGTAGCAAGATGACAGACTTAAGCCTGCTGCTGCTGCTAAGTCACTTCAGTCGTGTCCGACTCTGTGCGACCCCATAGACGGCAGCCCACCAGGCTCCCCTGTCCCTGGGAGTCTCCAGGCAAGAACACTGGAGTGGGTTGCCATTTCCTTCTCCAATGTGTGAAAGTGAAAAGTGAAAGTGAAGTCGCTCAGTCGTGTCTGACTCATAGCGACCCCATGGACTGCAGCCCACCAGGCTCCTCCATCCTTGGCATTTTGTAGGCAAGAGTACTGAAGTGGCTTGCCATTGCCTTCTCTGAGACTTAAGCCTAGCCATATCAATAATCACACTAGTTGTAAATGGTCTAAAAACCCCATTTGAAAGTCAGAGATTTTCAGGTTCAATAAAAATCAACTAGATGTTGTCTACAAAAAAACACAGTTTAAATATATCGATGCATGAGACAGGGTGCTCAGGGCTGTTGCACTGGGATGACCCTGAGGGATGGGGTGGGGAGGGAAGTGGGAGGGGGTTCAGGATGGGGAACACATGTAAACCCATGGCTGATTCCTGTCAATGTATGGCAAAAACCACTACAATATTGTAAAGTAATTAGCCTCCAATTAAGATAAATAAAAAAATAAATATAAAGGCAAAAACAGATTACAGGTAAAAGGTTGGGGAAAATATGCTGACTCTAATCAAAAGCTAATCACAGGACTTCTCTGGGGGTTTAGTGGTGAAGAATCCACCTTGCAATGCAGGGGACGCAGGTTTGATCCCTATCAGGGAACTAAGATCCCACATGCCATGGAGCAACTAAGCCCACTTGCCACAACTAGAAAGCCCACATGCCGCAGTTATTGAGCCTGTTAGCTCTGGAGATTGTGCACCAAAACCAGAATCTGCATGCTACAACGAAAGTTCCCACATGATGCAATGAAGATCCCACATTCTGCAGCTAAGACCCGAGACAGCCAAATAAATAAATATTTTTTAAAAAAGCTGAGTGACTATATTAACTTCAGGCAAAGAAGCATTTAGCGAAAATAGTTCTACCAGAGATAAAATGGTCATTTCCTGATGATAAAGGGTCCAATTTATTAAGAAGACATAGCAACCCTAGATAAATAAAGCCCCTAATAAGAGGGCTTTATAATACATGCAGAAAAACTGATAGAACTAAGAAGAGAAATAGAAAGAAAAGCAATTATGCTGAGAGAAGTAAGTCCATCTAATGAGCAGGCAGGAAGTCAACAACAATGTAGTAGACTTGGATAATCCTACTAACCAGTTTGTCCTAACTGACATTTGTAAAATACTCCACCCACTCCACTACCCCTGCAACAGTAAAATGTACATATTTTTAAAGTGTATCTAGCAGCAGCAGCACATTTATCAAGATATACCATATTCTAGGTCTTAAAGCAGGTTTCAATAAATTTAAAAGGATTAAAGTTATGCAAAGAATGCTCTCTAACTACAGTGAAACTAAATTGTAAATCCATCCTGGAAAGATGTATAGAAAGCCTCCAAATGTTTAGAAACTGGAAGAAGCACAAGCTGGAATCAAGATTGCTGGGAGAAATATCAATAACCTCAGATATGCAGATGACACAACCCTGATGGCAGAAAGTGAAGAGGAACTCAAAAGCCTCTTGATGAAAATGAAAGAGGAGAGTGAAAAGGTTGGCTTGAAGCTCAACATTCAGAAAACAAAGATCATGGCATCTGGTCCCATCACTTCATGGGAAATAGATGAAAAAACAGTGGAAACAGTGTCAGATTTTAATTTTTTGGGCTCCAAAATCACTGCAGATGCTGATTGCAGCCATGAAATTAAAAGACGCTTACTCCTTGGAAGGAAAGTTATGACCAACCTTGATAGTATATTAAAAAGCAGAGACAGTACTTTGCCAACAAAGGTCCGTCTAGTCAAGGCTATGGTTTTTCCTGTGGTCATGTATGGATGCGAGAGTTGGACTGTGAAGAAAGCTGATCGCTGAAGAATTGATGCTTTTGAACTGTGGTGTTGGAGAAGACTCTTGAGAGTCCCTTGTACTGCAAGGAGATCAAACCAGTCCATTCTAAAGGAGATCAATCCTGGGTGTTCATTGATGCTAAAGCTAAAACTGCAATACTTTGGCCACCTCATGCGACGAGTTGACTCAATGGATGTTGGGAAAGGTTGGGGGCGGGAGGAGAAGGGGACGATAGAGAATGAGATGGCTGGATGGCATCACCGACTCTATGGACATGAGTTTGAGTGAACTCCGGGAGTTGGTGATGGACAGGGAGGCCTGGCGTGCTGTGATTCATGGGGTCGCGGAGAGTCGGACACGACTGAGCGACTGAACTGAACTGAAATGAATACTCTTCTGAATAAAACGATAAATTAGAAAGTATTTTTGAACAGTGTGAAAATGAAAACACACCATATCAACATTTGTTGAATGATGCTAGAGAGGTACTTAGGAGAAATATTATAGTGAGAGATGACTGTTTTAGAAAAGAAAAAGGTCTCAATCAGTGCATTCACTTTTTCCATAAGAAATGTGAAAAAGAAGAGCAAATTAAAAGCAAACTCAGTATAGAAAGGAAATATTAAACACTAAAGTAAATATCAATGAGATATAAAACCAAAAAATGGAGAAAACCAATGAAGTAAGAGCTAGTTCTTTTAGATAATTAGAATGGATCAAGTATATCCAAACCGCTGAGGACAAAAAGAGAGAACACCCACATTACCAAAATCAGGAACCATGGGGATAATACCATTACAGATTCTACAGATATTAAAAGAATTATAAGGGAGAGATTATGAACAACTTTATGCCTATAAATTGAACAACTTACATACACTGGACAAATTTTCTTGAAAGATAGAAACTACCAAAGCTCATTCAAGAAGAAATAGATAAGCTGAATAGCTTAAGTCTGTTTAAGAAATTGAATTTATAATTAAAAGTCTGTCCACAAAGAAGCCATCAAGACCCAAATGGTTTCATTGGTGAATTTCACCTAATATTTGAGAAAGAAATAATGCCAATTCTGTATAAACTCTTTTAGAAAAATGAAGAGGAGGAAATACTTCCCTACTCATTCTTTGGTGCCAACATTACCCTAATTCCAAACCATGACAAAGGCATTATAAAAAAAGAAAGCTACTACTTGATAAATTTGACTTCATCAACATTAAAAAAAATCTTCTGTGTTTTGAAGTATACTAAGAGAATGAAAACAAGTCACAAACTTGTAGAAAATATTTGCAAAGTATATATTTGATAAGCTATATGTATTCAGAGTATATAAAGAGTTCTAGCTGAATTATGAGAAAAAATCACCCATTTTAAAAATAGGTGAAGATTTGAAATGATATTTCATCAAAAAAGCACTGAAATTGTAAGTATATGAAAATTTGTTCAATATTATTAGTAATTAAAGAAATGAAAATTAAATTCATAATTCAGTTTAGTTCAGTTCAGTCACTCAGTCGTATCAGACTTTTTGCAACCCCATGAATCATAGCACGCCAGGCCTCCCTGTCCATCACCAACTCCTAGAGTTCACTCAAACTCACGTCCATCATGTCCGTGATGCCATCCAGCCATCTCATTCTCTGTCGTCCCCTTCTCCTCTTGCCCCCAATCCCTCCCAGCATCAGAGTCTTTTCCAGTGAGTCAACTCTTCGCATGAGGTGGCCACAGTATATACCACTAAATACTTATTAGAATCATTGAAATTAGTAAGAGTAACTTTACCCTTTGCTGGTGAGGATGTGAAGGAATTAGAATTCTCACTAGCACTACTGTTGGGTGCATAAAATGTACTGTCACTTTAGAGAAAAGATGTGGCATGTTGTTGGTACATTACATGGTGCTTTAAATATACCCCTAACATGTTATTTTAGTTATTCAATTCTTAGGTTTTTACCCAAGAGAAAAGAAAGTATATGCTCATATGAAGTTTTGTAAATGAATGTTCATCACTGCTTTATTTGTAATAGTCTCAAACTGGAAGTAACCCAAAAGTTCATCAATAGGTGACTGGATATATACATATAGTGGAATACTGCTTGGCAATAAATGGGAATAAACAACTGATGCCAGCAACAATATGGATATAATTCAGAATAATTATGCCAAGTAAAAGAAGCCAAATCAAAACTGAAGCAGTTTGTATGTTTCCATTTATACAAAATTGCTGAAAATGCAAAATAATCTGTAGTGATAGAAAACAGATCAGTGGTTGCTGGGGGTGGGGACTGGGAGCAGGAGGCAAGAAAGCAGAATAACAGTGGAGCATGAAGAAATATTTGGGGGTAATGGGTATGTGTGTGATAAGTCATTCAGTCATGTCCAGTTCTTTGCAGCCCTATGGACTGTAGCCCATCAGACTTCTCTGTCCATGGGATTATCCTGGCAAGAATACTGGAGTGGGTTGCCATTTCCTCTCCAGGGGATCTTCCAACTCAGGGATTGAACCCAAGTCTCCTGCACCTCCTGCATTGGCAGGTGGATTCTTTATCACTGTGATAAGATTCTTCATCACCTTGCGATAAGAGTTTCATGGGTGAAAACTTATCAAATTGTAAGTGTGTGGTTTGTTAATTATGTTTAGTTTCTTGTATGTCAATTAAACCTCAACAAAGCAGTTTTCAAATATCCGGTAATCATTTTCTGTATTACCATAGATGAAATTCTTGTCCCATGTGTAATGAAGAAACCATTAAGGGGCATTACAGTTCTACATGCCTGTTGTCTCACCACATTCACAAACCAAAATACCCAAGTCATCTTGACTATAATGTCTAAAATATCTTTAAGAGGTAAAAAGCCATTATACCAACTTACATAAGGCTTACAGTATGCAGGGGTAATTTGTGATCTCCATCAGATCTGTTTCATGAAGTGTGCCACTTTTCTATGTGTTGTAGAGGTAACTTGAACATAAAATAGTGAGTAAGTTGGTACACTGCAAAGAGATTTCCATCTTTGCCATTAACTAACTATGTAACTTAAGACAAATCACTTGCCCTTTATGTTCCTTTATTCAGCTTCAAAATAAAGTTGTGCTTACTAGATGGTCTTTTAGGCTCTCTCTGGCTCCCTGATTAGGTTTACCTAATCACGCTTTACCATCATACAGAATTTTTTTTTTTTTGCTCCGTCGAGTCTTAGTTGTAACACACAGGATCTTCATCGAGGCATGCAGGATCTTTCTCTGAGGGATGTGGACTTCTCTCTAATTGTGGCATGGGGGCTTATTTGCTCCAAGGCATGTGGAATCTTATTTCCTTGATCAGGTATTGAACCCTTTTCTCCTCTTTGCAAGTGGATTTTTAACCACTGCATCACCAGGGAAGTCCCATATAGAAATGTTTTGATGCTGTTTCCAACACATCAGTTGGATTTTATCCAACTAATTTTATCAGTTATCTTTCAATAACATGATTCAACATTTAGGTGGATTAACTGCTTATGATAGCCACCTCCTGGAGCATTGTAGTGCACATTAGAGCACATTATGCTCATTATAGCATTAAGGGCTGTGGGGTGTCCTGCAGAGGAAAAAAAAAAAAATTTTATTTTGTTTTTGCCCTATTTTCCTATGTTTTGACCACTGAGTGGTATGTTTCACTGCATACCTGATAAATATCTCATGGTATGGGGAGTGCTGATGTCATAGATTGTCTTCTGGAGCAGAAATTAATGGATGGAGGATACTCGTAAAGAAGCAGTGTTCTAACCCTCTGAGATGAGGAAATGGAGAAGTTGAAAGGGGTGTGTGTGAGAGTGACCCAGGGTATGGAAAGAGACAGCTGGAGAGCGATGAAAATGAGCAGACATTTTGCAGTGGGCTGAAGGGGAAGGAGGGGCAAGTGGCTTCCTTTGCAATGTATATTCTAAGACCCTCAGAGTTGCCTTCAGAGCCACTGAAAGTTGGTTTCTGTACATCCATCAGTCTGCATATTCTGCTTGGCTTTGGATAACTCTGATTGGATTATTACAATACCAGATGGGAGTCCTACTATTGCCTTGGCTCAATATCTCCTATTGTGTACAGAAGAAGGAAGTTTGATAGGGGAGCTTCAATGGGTACAAAGTTCCTCTGAGGCTGGACCTCCCCATCCAGGGCCCAGCTCTATGGTATTTGAGGGAGTTCAGATCATTTTGATCATTTTCATGAAACTGGCTTCTTTGCTTTTTCCTGTACATAAATTTACAAATATTTAAATGGTAAGACACTACTTAAAGTTTGAGAAAAAAAAGAAAAAGAACTGACTTTTACTTCCTGAGATAACCACTGTTGTCGTGATGACCATCTACCATTTGTTGTTTTACGTATATCTATATTTGCATAAATGGGATCATAATTTGTGGTAGGGAAAGCCCTCAATGATGTCCACATCCTAAGCTCCAAAACCTGTGAAGATGTTAGGTTACATGACAAATGGGAATGAAAGAAGCACGTAGAACTAAGGTTATTAATCAGATGACCTTAAAATAGGAAGATAATTTAAAATTATTCAGGTGGGCCCAGTGTAGTCACCAGCATTCTTCAATGTACACATTGAAGGCAGAGGAGTCAGTGTCAAAGTGAAATGATGTGAAAAAGACTCCACGGAGTCATTGCTGGCTTTGGAGATAGAGAAGGGGGCCACCAGCCAAGGAATGTGGGTAGCGCCTAAAAATTGGAAAGGAAGCAAAAGTTATTATGCAAAAACATTATTATACAAAAAGCAAAAGTTCTTGTGAAAGATACTTGCTTCCCTTCTTTGTCTCTACTTCCTCACCCCACATAAACCATTTTAATGACCTGATATGTATTTTCTTATGCACTTTGATGCTTATTCAGTCACACAGACACAAATGATTTTTAAATTATTTTGTAAAAATGGAAGCACAATTCCCATTTAAGAGCATCACACTTAAACTCAAAATTTTTTTCAATTAAATGTAGCTTCAGGTGACACAATTGGGACAGGAGTCTGCCTGCCTTACCAGAACTTCCTTGGTTGTCTGAATGAAGCCTATGGATGAAACTGACACCATAGAAAGTAGAAAGGAGAGATGCAGAGGCCTGAGCTATTGGGGCGAGTGTTTGAGCTCTTGCATTGAGAATGCTGTCTGTACTTGAGAGTCACTTCTGGATTTTTTTGGCTGCATAGGGTCAGTACATTCCCTTTATATTTAAGTCTTTTTTAACAGATTTTTTTTTTTAAACTTAGCCACAGATTGTCCTAACTGAGATAATAAACTCTAAAGGGTCTGTTCATCTATGGCTACTGTATTATTACAAAGTTTGGAGGCTAAATGGCTTATCAGCGCCTTACTCCACCCTACCACCTTTCAAACCTGACTACTGTTCTAGTCAAAAGACAGAAACCAGTGAAAGAGCCTGGCATGTACCAAAAACAAAGCAAAAAGGTTTAGCAAATGAAACAGGAAGTAGAGAACCAGGAAATACCACAGACGTTGCCCTCTCATCTTATTACCTTTGCGTTTTCCCTGAGCAGTTCTCTTCAGTAGACTGGAACTGTTACCGCAGGCAGTGCTCAGCTCCTGTCCTCAGAGTGCTGCAACCAAACAAGAAGGAGCTCTTCTCAATCCAAGCTTTGGTTTGGAAAATCTAGGGCAAGGATTCTGATTGGCTGGTTTGGGTCATGTATCACCCCTTGGACTAACCTCTGCGCACAGGTGATGAGAAGCTATGATTGGTCCAGCCTAGTCACTGATCTGCCTCCATGGCTATAGTACACACATTCCCACGGGATTATCATAAATACATTATAGACAAAATTGACAGGTGATAGAGGAATCTGAATCCAAGAAAAGTAAATCAGAGAGCTCTCAGATTTTCAGAGTCTTTCCCTCTTGAGTTTCTGAGGTTTCTTGCTAAAATAGGAGTGAAATTTAGGACAAAGTGAGGTACTTATGATGCATCATTAAGAGAGGAAAAGCAAGATACAGACAAGTAACATAAATTGCTTGTTTTGTCTCATACATTTAACTTTTAACATAAGTTGAGGCCAGAAGCTTATACTAAAGACCCTTTTGCCCCATGGCATACTCACTGATAGGCTAGTAATCTTCAGAGATTGCAGGCCTACCTTTGGGCAGAAATGCCCTACAGGTGCTCATGTTCCTACAGTTCTACTGGGACGGTGATTCTGGCTGTTGTCTTTTCTGTCCCTTCCTGCTGGACAAGTCTTAGTGTTTTAGTCCTCCCCATGGCATAAGACTGGATGGCATTTTGAGTCAAGCTGTCTCTTGGAAGCTGTTATGAGAGACTGGGGGTGGGGGTGGGAGTGGGACAACTGGTATTCAGCTGAGTGGGAAAATGAGGAACAGCTTGCCAGCTGCAAGGGGAGTGTTTGCAAAGTATGTGAAAGATAAAAGAAAAATTGTGAACAGTGTGTGTGTTTGTATAACTATGTCCATATAGCCTTCAGTTTATTTACTTAAAATGTTTTGTTCTTTAACAATCAGATTCTTCTGTCTTCTGAATGTTTCTAAAACCCGTGCTCCCTTCCTTGAGATCATCCTCCTACCCAAGCCTAGAAAAGAGAAAAGGCCTGGGAGCCCCAAACCTTCCATAGATTATGTGGGACCCCGTGTGTGCTAGGAGGTGGAGTGGGTGACCTCTTTCTCTCTGAGGCCTCCGTCAAGTAATTTAAAACCTGTCAATGCTTACATTACCTCTGTGTCCGTGAAGGATTCCTTGACTCTTTCCCATTTATGCACCTTAGGTGGGTAATTTAAGCTATTGTGTAGGTTGGTCCCAGTGACTTGCTCATTTCACACTCACCTCAACTACCAGTCCTAATGATGAAACAGACACTGTTTATTGAGCTCTTATTATGTCTTAGACTGTGGAATCAGACTCCTTGACTTAAAATACTAGCCCTTCCACCTCCTAACTTGGAGGTGTCCCTTAAATGCTTTGGGCTTCAGATTTCTCACCTGGAGAATGGGGCTAAAAAGTAGTACCCAATCCCATAGAGATGCTCAGAGCAGTTGATGGAGATAATAAATGGAAAGAGCATAAAATAGCACCTAGCATGCAGCAAACACTCAACACATGTTAGCTATTGCTATTAATCCTGTTAACCTTCCTGAGAAGAGGGTATATTACCTGCAGTATTTAGGAATGAAGAAACAATTTCAGGGAATAAGGTAATAACTGGTTCTGGATCACACAGAGTCTGAGAAAGTGGAACCAGAATTCATACTTTTCCCTTCTAATGGCAAAGCTGGATCATGTTAAAGGGGCACTTCCTTACAAAGTTCATGAGTATTTAGGAAGGCAAATTCTCACCTGTACGACTGAACAAATGCTTCAGAACCTATTTTCCCATTCATGTGAAGTGGATAGAAGTGGATGATAGTATTCTTGCGTAACAGTTGTTATGATGGTTAGATAAGATAATATAGTGGAAGCAGTAAGAATTCATATTTTTAGCCTCCTTTCTTACTTTTCATTGGAAGCAGAACACAGCATAATGGAAGAGGTAGATTTCCTACCTAAGAGCATGTTCTTAAATGATAAATTCTTCTTGGTTATTTCATGTTGTAGATCATCTGCATTCCCATGATGCTGGGAATCAGTGTCTGATCATTCAGTATTTTCTTTACCCATACTGTCTCCTTTCTTGTTTGGAAGGACATGAGGTGTGTGTACAGCAGTGGATGGTACAGGGTGGTGATGAGCATTGGAGAAAGATTCAGAATGTTGACACCCTAGCCTGGCTTTGCTCTCACCCACCATGTGTGTGACCTTGTCAATCACTGAATGTCATTGGGATCCCATTTCCTCATTTTAAAATGTAGGCAGCAGTGTGTTATCTGATGTCCTCACATGGTTATTGTTAAGGACACACGAGCAATGAAGGAAAAGTAGAATCAAGCTCAGTAACGTGCTTATAAAAACCCAGAGAATTTTTATTGATGTCAGACTCAACTTGATTGCTCTTTTGGGGTACTTCCCTGCTTGTCACTAAGAAGGCACCATGGAGGGCTGGAGTTGGCATCTATACACTACAGTTCAAAACTTAGCTCTAGGACCTTCACATGTCCCATCAGGTCTTTGGATTTGTATCTCCTTTTCTGTGAAACTCGAACCATTACCCCTGTCCTGCCTACCGAAAGATTATTCATGATGATCAGGTGAGATCATGGATGTGAAAGCATTTTACAAACTGTGGAATATCATGTGAACTGTCCAGCACCCTGAATAGGGAATCATTGTATGCATTTATGTTATTTGAACTAGAAAGCCTCTGGTTTTTCTTCTTACCCTGAGAACTTTACAGAACCGTTTCCATTTCCTGCTCTCTCAGTTTCTAAATGACTTCCATCCCTAGCTTCAAGGTGACACACCATTCCTCTGGCTTTGTTTGTCTTGAGCAGATGGCCAAAGGCAAGTTGACTGGTGACATCCAAATTGATCGGGTTACTGGTGGTCTCAGAACATTGTATGCTCAGCCAGGGACAGTCAAAGGTGAATAAAGCAAGGAAAATGTAAGATAATGGCAGCCTGATTCCAAGGCTGCAGGATAGGTATTTCTGTCCAGAAATGATAGTTAAAATATTTAACAAACTGTAGGCAGGAAGAGGCTTCCCTGGTGACTCAGATGGTAAAGAATCCACCTGCAGTGGAGGAGACGTGGGTTCTATCCCTGGGTTGAGACGATCCCCTGGAGAAGGGATTGCTACCCATTCTAGTATTCTTGCCTGGAGAATTTCGTGGACAGTGGAGCTGGTGGGCTAAGTTCATGGGGTCACGAAGAGTCAGACACAACTCTGCGACTAACACTGATAGGTAGGAAGACCGGGCAGTGCCCCCTCGGTAATGGAGCCGGTCCTGAGAGCCCTCTGCAGTGTCAGGTTTGCCCTTTGGTTGCTGGGCGGTGTGGAGGTCTTCATCCCAGAAAGTGTGACGGTGGAGCCCTCAGGAGGCTGGGAGCAGTGGATATTAACCACCTGGTTTGCAAGTCTTTCAGTAATTTCATAATATGAATATTTCAGCGCTGCCTTAACTGAGACTATCAGCTTCTTCCCCAAGTGTAACAAACATGAACCTTACATTTAGAATCCCTAGAGTTGGCTGATGTGTCTGGAACTGCTTCCTTCTTTTCCTCCTCCTTCACTTTTCTCCCTCTCCCCTCCTATTCATCTCCATCTCCTCCCCTACCTCTCTCCCTCCTCCCCTTCTTCATAGCTACTTTTAATACCGTATGAAAGAAAAACCAGAACATATGGAAAAAAGATGAACACATTCCTGCACATTTGGAATCCCAGTCAGACTTTAGCCCTCTCCCTTCTAAGTCATTACATTGAACCAATTTAACTCTCCTTAGCCTTAAAAAAAAAACCAAAAACCAACAAACTGTTTATAATTCAGCCACAGGGTTAAGTAAACAATGGATTCAAACAGGAACAAGACCCCTCCTTTTCTCCCCTGGCTTTCCTCTTAGGGCAGGACTTGAAGGTTTTCTGTCTAGAAAGGGATTGTAGCTGCCACGAAGAATAAGGGGACCCAAAGAGATGATTAATTAGGTCTAGTGTCTAGGCCAGGATGCCGTCAAGAACAGTTGTGGAGAAATTCAAACACATTTACATGAAAAAGTTGCATTAAAACTTTTTTTGTTAACACAAGCTGTCTGTTGTTGTTTTTCCTCAAACGAAAGTATCTGAGATTTAAAAGGCCACCTAAAGAAATTCCAGAGAGTGTGGCACCTGAACTGGTCTGTTTGAACCCCTGCTCTGCTAGTTAACTAGCTTTGTGAACTTGGCAAATAGCTTAACCCTGTTTCTCAGTTTTCTCATGTGTAAAATGTGAAAGAGAAAATAGTTTCTGTCTCCAGTTGGGTGTGAAGATTATTTCTGTTTTTTTTTGACTGCACCTCACAGCATGTGGAATCTTAGTTCTCCAACCAGGGATTGAACACAAGACCTATGTTGAAAGTGCATAGTCTTCACCACTGGACCACCAGGGAAGTCCCTGGTATGAAGATTAAATGAGATCATTCATGCTTAGAGCATTGGATTTATATGGTAACCCACTCCAGTATTCTTGCCTGGAGAATCCCATGGATGGAGAAGCCTGGTGGGCCAGAGTCCACGGGGTCGCAAAGAGTCGGACACGACTGAGCAACAGAACCGACAGAACGGAATTGCTCAATAAATACTTGTATTAGTAAGATTCTCCAGGTAAATAGAACAAAAAGAATGTGTGCATGTGCGTGTGTGTGCATAAATGTGTGTGTGTGTGTGTGTGTGTGTAGTGAGAAAGGGAGAGAGATGATGGAGACTGAGAAGTCCCAAAAGCTGCCATCTCAGGCTGGAGACCCAGAAAACCAGAAGTATAATTCCAATCTGAGTCTGAAGCCCTAAGAACCAGGGGAGCTGATGGCGTAAATCCCAGTCCAAGGACGAGACGAGACTAGTATCACAGCTCAGTCACACGGTGACACTTCCACTGCATTATATTCATCAAATTAGCCATAACATCTTGCTCAACTCAAGGGGAGGGAAAACAGATTCCACTTCTTGATGGGGAGAGGCAAGATTCTGGAAGAACATGTGGAACCCAAGATTGCTGGAGCCATGTTTGAAACTCAGGGCCTTCCATGGTTGATAAGCTCTAAAGTTCCTGGGTGGGGGAGACCATCCCATACTTAACAACTTCTAGATAAACTGCTAATTGAAGTGGCTCTGGGGGCTGTTGGGTTGATGGTTCGAGTGGGCCCTGTTCTTTTAATGTTTCTCCCAATTGTTTTTCTCTGGCAAGAAAGTGAAGACCTATAGCAGAGAATCTTTTCTTATGTTCCCTGTCTTACTCCAGGCTACAAACTTTCCACAGTAAATTCTGACCTTAAAAGTTAAAAGATTCAACTGAGCACATCTGCCTTTTTGATTAAAGTGTATTGACCCCCCTGACCTCCCAACATTTGGATCCCAAGGTCCTGCCAAGTTGCTGACATGGAGCAACTTGTTTCCTCAGGACTTCTTACAGGGAAGGAGCTCAAACTTGGAACCTGAACTAATATCCCAAGTTCAAAAGCAGTTGACCTTCTTGCAGGAGAGTTGCGTATAGGAAATAATCATCTCTACCCATTTATGTGCTCAGGTCTCTATCCAGAGACATTCTATATAAATATTTTAACCTGTAACAATGAAGACGTTCTATTTTTCTTTGCCACAATAATAAAAGATTCTGTCATAGAGGTTAGTTCTTGGATGTATTTTACTAACTTTGGTAACTAGACAGATTAGATTGGAAACTAAAAATTATTTTAAGTGTATTTGAATGAGATATTTCACTCTTTCTTTCTTGTTCTTTAATCACTTTCCTCTGGGTTCACTCCATCTTTAGAGAAGTCAGGAAATGTAGTCATGTCTGTGGTTGTGGTGGCAGATCATGTGAGTAGGAGTGGAGAGGATGCTTTCCCCTTCTTGGGGTTGTACATCTTGTCTAGAATATTGGACTGTGGCTTCCTGTCTTCAGTCCATTGTTATTGCCATTGATGTCCTCACTGTCCAGGCTGAAGGGGGAAAACTCTTCCCAAGGCAAGAGCCAGAGTGTAAGAGGTTGAGTGGAAACCTAAGAGCCCTTGTAAGGCCTTAGACCAGACCTTTCACTGTCACTTTCACTGAATTCTTTTATTTAAGCACTTCTTGATGCCAAACTTAGATTCAAGGGCAGAGAGGTGCTCTCTTCCCACAGTGAGGCATGGCTTGGGTGTGAATGTAGAAAGGAGTGAGTAACAGAGGCCAAGGATTCAATCAGTCACAGTTTCCCTTCCCTCTGTTTTTCTCTCGCTATAATTTATTTGTTGAAGAAGCCAAATAATTTGTCCTGTGGAATTTCCCACATTCTGGATTTTTCTGATTGCATGCCCATAGTAGCATTTGACAGGTTTCTCTGTTCTTTGCATTTCCTTTAATTGGTATTTAGCTCTAGAGGTTTGATCTAGTGTGACTTTTTACAAGGATCTTTTACAGGTAGAGATGTGTCATTTTATCAGGAGGAATAAACATCCCTTTGTCTCTCTTTTTATGTTTTTGCTTATGTGCATGCTCAGTCGTGTCTTGACTCTTTGAAACCCCATGAACTGTAGCCTGGCTTCTCTGTCTATGGAATTTTCCAGCTAAGAATACTGGAGTGGGTTGCCATTTCCTCCAGGGGATCCTCCCAACTCAGGGATCGAACCCATGTCTCTTGTGTCTCCTGCATTACTAGGTATGTTCTTTGCCACTGTGCCACCTGGGAAGCCATTTGTGTCACTAGTGACCACCACTGAGCATTGTCTGGATTCATTTAGTTAGGTATTTTCAAAATGGTATTATTTCTTCTTCGTTTATTACTGGAAATCTCCATAAAGAAAAACTTTCCTTCATCAACTCTGCTATTTGAGGTACAGGTCCTATAGGAAATCCAGCTAACTGCTTGATTCTATTTACTAATTTCCAGAGTATATTGTATTTCTCCAGCAAACTCCAAAGAAGACACTGAGTATTGTTTTTAGTATCTTACAAGCTCATGGAATTTAATATCTTTGAAGTGTTTAATTCCTCAGTATAATATTATTCACGTCAAGCCTCAAATTGCCTCATTTTAGCCAATAGGGCAGTGGCAACCCATTCCAGTACTCTTGCCTGGAAAATCCCATGGATGGAGGAGCCAGGTAGGCTGCAGTCCATGGGGTCGTGAAGAGTTGGACACGACTGAGCAACTTCGTTTTCACACTTTCATGCATTGGAGAAGGAAATGGCAACCCACTCCAGTGTTCTTGCCTGGAGAATCCCAGGGACGGGGGAGTCTGGTGGGCTGCCTTGTATGGGGTTGCACAGAGTCGGACTGAAGTGACTTAGCAGTAGCAGCAGTAGCCTCTTTCAGCTGACTCTTGACCTCCTGACTTGACTCTCATAGTCTTTGACAGTGCCCTTGCTTTCAGGCATGATAAGACATTCTATCTTGTATATTTATTTTGTATTTTGTAGTTGTTATTCTGTAGGTTCCCAAGTAACTCAACTGCATTTGGGTGGTAAATTGAAGATAGGTCTCAGACTGTTTGAAATAGTGCTCACACTAATCTGCTGAGAGGTAGGCAGAGGGAAATTGGGAAATGGGCATTTGATGGATAAGATTGTGTTTGTTAACTGGGCTCTCATGAAGAAAGTTGGAGGTCCGTATTGAGAATAGTCTGTGGATTTCACGCCTCTGACATTCCTGTTTTCCCCTTTATTGGTCTAATTCCCCACAGATTTATGACCCAGTGTTCTCTGGGAGCCTTTGGTCAGGCCATTAAGTTTGCATTAACAGTAATTAATAAGCATAACGGATTCATCTAGGACAAGGCTTTCTCTGGACAACAAAACACAGCCTTTTGGACCTGGGGCACAGCTTCATTTTTTAGCTGTCTGCCTGCTTATTCAGATAACCATTTACAGATCAGTCCCTCAGTCTTGGGTTTTGAACAGCTGGTAGCAATTTTCCTGCGCTAAATGGCTGCTAATTATCCTATACACCACACTTAATTCATGCCTTGTTGGCTGAGCTGTGAGTTCACCTACTCATTGTAATTACTCCTTACCTCATCCTTTTTTTTTTACCATTCCCTTCTCTCTTCCCTGCACTTCCAGCACCACAGTACAGAGAGAGATCCAGTTGAACAGAAGTTTCATAATACTACAAGTTTCAGTTGATCAGGTAATGAACTCTGGTTCTCTGCAGCAGGCTACCAAATGTTGAGAAAATGAAAGCTCCCAGGAGGAATTGTCATCCTAGCATTATGCTGAGCTAAAAAGTATCACAACCAGGGGGCTGACACCCTGACATCCAGTAGCAGTTCTTTCGCTGTCAGACTGTGTGCCTTTGATTATATCATTTAATTTAATGTCTCAGTTTTTTCACCTCTAGAATGGGGATAGTAGTTCTTTCCCTGGCCAATTACAGTCTAAACTGGAGTTTGTGTGTTAGTGGTGGTGGTGATTTAGTCACTAAGTCATGTCCAACTTTTGTGACCCCATGGACTGTGGCCCACCAGGATCCTCGGTCCATGGGATTTCCCAGGTAAGAATACTGGAGTGGATTGCCATTTCCTACTCTAGGGGATCTTCCTGACTCAGGGATCAAACCCATGTCTCCTGCAGTGCAGGTTGTCTCCTGCAGTGCAGGCAAGCATACTGGTGGTGACCTATGAAGTATTAAAACTGACAATTTAAGTTTCATGTAATATTACTGCATCCTCACAGTAAATAGTAAGGGGAAGAAACTCTTCCAGGTATGTGAATAATAATTTATAATTTTAAAGACTTTTCCCATGCATTATCCTACTGAGTCCTCATAACAAATGCTGAAATGGATTAGACAACATGAATTATCCCTGTAATGAGTTGAATTGTGTCCCTGCAGAAGATATGTTGAAGTCCTAACCAGCAGCACCTATTTTCTTTGGAAATAGCATTGTTGCAGATGTAATTAGTTAAGATGAGCTCATACCATAGTGGGTGGATGCTTAATCCATGACTGGTGTCCTTACAAAAAGAGGAAAAAGAAAACACAGAGAGAATGCCATGTAAGAGCCAGAGACTGGGGTGATGCAACTATAAGCCAAGCCAAGAAATAGCCAGATCTGACAGCCACCACCAGAAGCTAGGAAGAGGCAAGGACGAATTCTCCCCTACAGACTTCAGTTGGAACATGGACCTACTGTCATCCTGGTATTGGACTTCTGTCTTCCAGAATTTAGAGAGAATACATTTCTGTCATTTTGAGCCACCTAGTTTGTCATACTTTGTTATGGAAAACTTGGAAAACTAGTATAGCCCCATATTGCTGATTAGTACTCTGAGATTCAAAAAAAAAAAAAAAAATCTAAACAGCATGTATCTGCCAAGTGCCTACTAAGTACCAGGTAATCTTTTAGGTCCTGGTTGTATAGTTCTAAACAAAACAAAGTTAAAATTATGCTCTAGGATGCATAGCTTGTAAAAGGTAAATACTATGATGAGATCCAGGTTTCCAGGTTTCCTGATCAGTGTTTCTCTTTTGGTTTGTTTCAATTACATTCTCTAAAGTAAAGAGTGACTCTAATACTGGCAATGCTTATACTGCCCGTGAATGTGCCTGGACATTTTACTTATTCTCTAGGGAGCTTAAGGTTGCCTCTTTACCAGCAAACCTATACTTCCTAAGAACACATTACATGTATTACTGCAATCTTTTCTAACCCTGAGGCTGTATATTTTCTTTTTTACTTGGCTCTGAATTTGAAAATAATCTGATGAAAGAATAGCTGCTTATGATTGAGTATTTCTGAAGAAAGGAGGGAAGATTTCCAGAACATTTCTAGTTGTGGAATTGGGTTTTTAAAACTCTGTGAATGGTTGAGAGTCACTGGTTAAAGGACTTGTGCAGAAAAGTTGCTCTGGGACACCAGAACTCTGTATTCTACGTATAGGGAGGAACAGAAGGAAACAGATTGGACCTGACTATAGCCCTGCTGCACAGAGAACAAAATCTTCAGCTCCTCAGCTCCCTGGTGATAGGGCTAAGGGACTTGGTGCTTTCATCACTTAAGAGAAAGAAGAGGTAAAATAAGTGTATATGGGAACCTTACTCTTTAAATAAAACCAACCATGGCAATAGCCTTGAAAGACTCTTTTCAAGACCTTGTTTCCCTCCCACCTTGACATTTTAATGGGGTCGGCAGCTTGAGCTTCATTGTAATGGAAACCAGAAGACAGTCTCCAAAAGTATGAAAGGCTACAATGGAGGCCCAGCAGCCTTTGTGTCTAAAAGTATCAGCTCTGTCCTCAGCAAATGGCAATGTTGCCTGACAGGCAATTACTGCTGTTCCTAATTGCTTCCATCAAACCCGGCTGTTCAAAATACCTAGAGCCCCATACCAAGTCATGCCTCAGCCAACACTGTTTTTTTGGCTTTGGTTAATGCTTTATTTTTGGCATGCTGGTTTCTGTCTGGCAATCAAGTTCATTCTGACCTGTTAAACTTTCCAAAGACCCTCTCTGATCAAAGCCAGGAGACAATTAGGTTCTGTCTTAAGTTGAAGGCTGGCAAAGCAAAGTGTCTCCTGTTCAACTTGTCAGTACAAGGGGGAGAAGATGAAAACTCGACTTAGGACTCTAACCACAGATATGGAGTCCATGGTAGACCTGCCTGATGGTGGCATTTTGTTGAACATGTAGAAATCAATATTTGTGTGGGAAACTGAGCACCCATGAGAAAGGATGAATAAGTTTACATTTTGAAGTGTGTTAGCTCTGATAGCTTGCTATATAGGAAGCATAATTCTTGTTAACCTCAAAGGTTTCCAACATGATGAAATTAGAATTCTTGATATTCCCCTCCACCTAAGTAAGTGTAGTAACTTACTTGGTAAGTAATTAACATCCCCAGCTAAGTAAAGGCCACAACCACACAGAAAACTCGGCATTCTCTTTTGGGGTTTCCATGTTCCTCACCCCTTTTTAGTTTGAGCCTTTTCTCCATCCCATTCCTGAACACTTAGCAGGAGAAAACTCAAATTCAGAAAGATACAGGTATGTGTATATGCGTGTGTGTGTGTGTGTGTGTGTGTGTGTGCGTGCACTCAGTTGCTTTGGTTGTGTCCGGCTCTTTGCAACCCTATGGACTGTAGCCCACCAGGCTCCTCTGTCCATGGGATTCTCTAGGCCAGAATACTGGAGTCGGTTGCCAAGACCTCCTCTAGGGGATATTCCTGACCCAGGGATTGCATCTCCTGCATCTCCTGAATTGCATGCAGATTCTTTACCACTGAGCCACTGGGGAAGCCTGTGTATATATATATGATTGTCTGAATCACTTTGCTGTACACCTGAAACTAACACAATTTTGTGTATCAACTATACTTCCACAAAAAACAAAGGGAATGGATTTTATTGTATGTGAATATATCACAGTAAACCTGAATTTTTTTTAAGTGTCAAAAAAATATAAGAAATGCTTCAATCTTAGTGATTATATTTATCTGATGCAGAGCTCTGCTTTCTATGAGCAACTCCATCCCTAGGGAATTTGTCAAAAAACAGTCAATGGCAAAATCACAGTTACCTGTGATTTTAACAGTTTGTTTAAAATCACAGTTACCTGTGGTAGCACTATCAGTTGAAGCTAACAAGGGACTGACGGCCAAAAATCTTTAAAGAAAAACTGTGAAAGGAGATGTCAAAGGGGAATTTTAAAAGCTGTGACATATTCCTGGGAATCTGGAAGGCCATGCATATATATAGCACAATGTACATACCCAGGAAAGGCATGAGAAGATCCCAGTAACACCTTTGTCTCACCTTGATGATCTGCATATAATCAGTAAGTGAAGGCTAAGGTAGAGTTGTCAACTGCCTGTTGGAGTGTTAACAGAAAGCCCCAGCAAACACACAGAACCTCTGATGAAGGCTGAGAGACATTGTTTTAAGGCATTTAAGGAAATCTCTGCCCATTCATTAGTTGAAAACTAAGCTAATCAAGCAGAGACTTCAGCAGCCCTGCACAATAAAGAATACACTCCACACAATTAATCCTGAAACGTTACTAAATGAACTGCAACAGTGACAAGCTCTGGGCGGAGAGTAGGGTCTGATTTTCATTTATAACATGTTATTTTAAATGTTCAGTTTTCCACAAAGTCATGGTATATGCAAAGAAATGGGAAAATGCAGCTCAAGCACAAGAAAAAAAGAAGTCAATACAAACTATCCCAGGAAATCTCAGACATTAGGCTTATTAAATCAGCTATTGTAAAAAGTTCAAATAAATAAAGGGACTCATGTAAAAAGTATGAAAATGATATTTCCAAAATTTTTAGCAATATAGAGACAGAAATTAATATAAAAAATAAAAATCCTGGAATTAAAAAATACAGTAACATAATGAAAAATTCACTAAAGGAACTCAAGAGCATATTTCAATTAGCAAAATAAAGAATTAGCAAACTTGAAGATATACTGATTAACTATTTTGAGGAACAAAAAAAAAGAATTTAAAAAATGAGCAGAGCCTCAAAATCTTGTAGGAAACATCAAGTCTACCAATATACACATAATGGGATTCCTGGAAGGAAAGGAGAAAGAACTAACCATGTTAATTAAGAGGCACAGATTCGCAAATGGATTTTAAAAAAATATTGTCCGATTGCATTCTGTGTAAAGAGACACATTTAACTTCAAATACATAAACAGATTGCAAAAATGATATAAAAAGAGATACCATGGAAAGAATAACCAAAGATGTGTGAAAGGTGTGGAGAGCTATACTAAAATCAGACAAAATAGACTTTAAGACAAAAAAGTGTCATAGATAGAGATTTTGTAATGACAAAAGTGTCAATCCATAAGGAAGAAGACATAAAAATTATAAAGGGATCACTATATAACAGAGCTGAAAACATATGAAGCAAAAACTGACAGAAGTGGAAAGAGAAATACACAATTAAACAGCAATAATTGGACACTTCAGTACCCTACATTCAATAATATAACTACTACATAGAAGATCCAACCAGTCCATCCTAAAGATCAGTCCTGAGTGTTCATTGGAAGGACTGATGTTAAAACTGAAACTCCAGTACTTTGGCCACCTGATGCAAAGAGCTGACTCATTTGAAAAGACGCTGATGCTGGGAAAGATTGAGGGCAGGAGGAGAAGGGGACGACAGAGAATGAGATGGCTGGATGGCATCACCGACTCTATGGACATGAGTTTGAGTGGACTCCGGGAGTTGGTGATGGACAGGGAGGCCTGGCGTGCTGCGGTTCATGGGGTCACAAAGAGTCAGACACAACGGACCGACTGAACCGAACTGAACTGAACATAGAAAATCAAAGGAAATAAAACATTTGAATAATACTGAAAACTAATGAGATGTAACAAATATCTCTCGACCATTCAACAACTGTAGAATAGACATTCTTCTCAAGCACACATGAAGTATCTTCTACGATAAACCATACTTTAAGCCACAAAACAAGCCACAAAGGGTTAGAAGGATTCAAAACATGCAAAGCATGTTCTCAGACTATGAAAGAATAAAATTAGAAATCATTAACAGAAAGAAATTTGGAGAATTCACAAATATGTGGAAATAACGAATGGGTCAGAGAAGAAATCACAAGAGAAATAAGAGACTTTGAGATTAATGAAAATGAAAACTAAGCATTCTAAAATTTATGGAATAAAGTGAAAGGGCTTAGATAGAAATTTACCTGTAACCTCTTATATTAAAAAAGATTTATTAAATCAATATCCTAAACTGCCACTCAAAATTCTGCAAGCTAGGCTTCAACAGTACATGAACCAAAAACTTCCGGATGTTCAAGCTGGATTTAGAAAAGATAGACAAGCCAGAGATCAAATTGCCAACATCCATTGGATCATAGAAAAAGCAAGAGAGTTCCAGAAAAGCATGTACTTCTGCTTTATTGACTATGCCAAAGCCTTTGACTGTGTAGATCACAACAAACTGTGGAAAATTCTTAAAGACATGGGAATACCAGACCATCTTACCTGCCTCCTGAGAAATCTGTATGCAGGTCAAGAAGCAACAGTCAGAACTGGACATGGAACAACAGACTGGTTCCCAATTGGGAAAGGAGTACATCAAGGCTGTATATTGTCACCCTGCTTATTTAACTTATATGCAGAGTACATCATGAGAAATGCTGGATTGGATAAAGCACAAGCTGGAATCAAGATTGCCAGGAGAAATATCAATAACCTCAGATACACAAATGACATCACTTTCTGATGGCAGAAAGTGAAGAGGAACTAGAAAGCCTCTTGATGAAAGTGAAAGAAGAGAATTGAAAAAGCTGGCTTGAAACTCAGTATTGAAAAAATGAAGATCATGGCATCTGATCCCATCACTTCATGGCAAATAGATGGGGAAGTAATGGAAACAGTGACAATCTTTATTTTCTTGGGCTCCAAAATCACTGTGGATGGTGACTACAGCTATGAAATTAAAAGACACTTGCTCCTTGGAAGGAAAGTTATGACAAACCTAGACAGCATATTAAAAAGCAGAGACCTTACTTTGCTGACAAAGGCCTCTCTAGTCAAAGCTATGGCTTTTCCGGTAGTCATGTTCAGATGTGAGAGTTGGGCCATAAAGAAGACTGAGCACCAAAGAAGTTGATGCTTTTGAACTGTGGTGTTGGAGAAGACTCTTGAGAGTCCATTGGATTGCAAGGAGATCAAACCAGTCCATCCAAAAGGAAATCAGTCCTGAATATTCATTGGAAGGACTGATGCTGAAGCTGAAGCTCCAATACTTTGGCCACCTGATGCGAAGAGCCGACCCATTGGAAAAGACCCTGATGCTGGGAAAAATTGAAGGCAGGAGGAGAAGCGAATGACAGGGGGTGAGATGATTGGATGGCATCACCGACTCAATGGACATGAGTTTGAGCAAGCTTCAGGAAATGGTGAAGGACAGGGAAGCCTGGTGTGTTGCAGTCCATGAGGTTGCAAAGAGTTGGACACAACTAAGAGACTGAACAACAAAAACTGCCACTTCAAGCAACTACAAAAAGAAGAGCAAACTAAATCCAAAGTTAGAAGAAGAAAGAAAATAATTCAGATGTATGTGGGAAATAATGAAAAATTTAAAAACAGAGAAAACTTTCTGAAACCAAAAGTTTATTCTCAAAGATCAATAAAATTGACAAACTTTTAGCCAGGCTGAACAAGAAAAAATAAAAAAGACTCCGATTACTCAATACAGGAGAAAAAGAAAGGATATTACTACTGAACTTGCAGAAATAAAAAGGCATTGTAAGTCAACAGTGTGAACTGCTGTATGCTTAGAAATTAAATAACGTAGGAAAAATGGACAAATTCCTTAAAGACACAAACTATCAAAACTGAGTCAAGAAGAAATAGACAATTTGAACAGACCTATAATAAGTAAATAGAATGAATTGGTAATATAAAAACAATCTTGCCACAAAGAGAAGTTCAGGCCCAGATGGCTTCACTGTTGAAACCTACCAGATGTCTAAAAAATAACAGTAATCCTTTGCAAAAACTCTTCTGAAAAAACAGAAGAGTGAACACTGCCTAATATATTCTATGAAACCAGTATTACTCTGATACCAAAATCAAAGGCATCACAAGAAAACCAAAGGCCAATATCCCTTTTGAATATAAATGCAAAGATCCTTAACAAATGCTGGCACACTGAATGTAGCAACATATTTAAAGGATTATACACCATGACCAAGTGGACTCGTCCCAAGAATGCAAAAACAAAGTTGAATCAACATATTAAAGTCAATCAATGTGATACATCATATTAATTGAATAAATAAATAAATAAACACACCATATGGTAATACTATTGACTCCAAAAAGCCATTGACAAAACACTATATCCTTTCATGATAAAAATAACTGACAAAGTAGGAATCGAAGGTAACTCCTTCAGCCTGATAAAGGACACCTGTAAAATACACACTTCTAAATCATACCTAATAGTGAAAGACTTAAAACTTTACCCCTAAGGTCATGCACAAGAGAAATATGTCTGCTCTTTTCACTCCTGTTGAGCACTGTTATAGAGACTCTAACCAAGGCAGTTAGAAGAAAAAAAGGGGAGGGCACACACACACATGCTATCAGAACTAATAAATGAATTCAGCAAGGTTGTAGGTATGAGATCAATATATGACAATCAGTCGTATTTCTGTACACTAATGAACAGTCCAAAATGAAATGTTTAAAGTTTCATTTGCTACAGCATCAAAAAGAATAAAATACAATGCTTTAGAATAATCTTAAAAGAACTGCAAGACATGCATACTGAAAAGCACAAAACATTGTTGAAAGAAATTAAAGAAGACTTAAAAAAATGGGAAATCATCCTATTTTCTTGGTTTAAAAGACTTATGATGAGACTGTTCCACAAATTAATCTTCAGATTCAACACTATTTCTATTAAAATTCTGGTTAGCTTCTTTTCAGAAATTGAAAAGCTGATCCTAAAATTCTTGTGGAAATATAAGAGAACAAGGATAGCCAAAATTATCTTGAAAAGGAGGAACAAAAGTGGGGGACTTACATTTCTCAATTTCAAAACTTACTACAAGTCTCCAGTAATCTAGAACATGTGGTACTGACATAAGATTGACATAGGGAAACAATCGAAAATCCGTAAATAAACCCTCACATTTATCGTCAACTGATTCTTGACAGTGGTGCCAAAACCATTCAATGGGAAACGAATCATCTTTTCAACCAATGGTGTCATAAGTAGATATCTACGTGCAAAAGACGAGGTGCTGCCCCCTTTCTCACACCACGCACAGAAATTAATTTAAGTGGATCAGAGGCCTAAATATAAGAGCTAGAACAATGAAACTCTTGGAAGAAAATATAGGAGTCAATACTTATGACCTTGGGTTAGACAAAGCCTTATTAGATATAACAACAAAAGCACAAGGGACAAAAGAAAAATAGGTAAATAGATTTCATCAAAATTTAAAACTTCTATGCTTCAAAGGATACCATCAAGAAAGTGAAAAGGCAGCTTCAATGATGAGGAGAAATACTTGCAAATTATGTATCCAGTAAAGGATTTGTATCTAGAAAATATAAAGAACTCTTCTAACTTTAAAAAAAAAAAAAACACCCCAGAAAACCCAGTTACAAATGGGCAAAGTATTTGAATGGACATTTTTCTCAAAGACGATATAAAAATGGCCAATAAATACATGGAATGATGCTCAAATCATTAGTCATTATGAAATGCAAATCAGAATCACAATGGCTAAATCCCACTCAGATGGCTAAAAAAAAGACAATGACAGGTGTTGGCGAGGATGTGGATATTGCTGGTGGGACTGAAAAATTGTTTAGCCATTTTGGAAAAATGCAAAAGATGAAGTGGGATCATAGGCAATTTCTTAAAAAGTTAAACATAGAGTTACCAAGTGACCAAGTGAAGTTGCTCAGTCGTGTCCAACTCTTTGCGACCCCATGGACTGTAGCCTACCACACTCCTCCATCCATGGGATTTTCCAGGCAAGAATACTGGAGTGGGTTGCCATTTCCTTCTCCAGAGGGTCTTCCCGACCCAGGGATTGAACCCGGGTCTCCCGCATTGTAGGCAGACGCTTTACTATCTGAGCCACAAGTTACCATAGGACTCAATAATTCCATTCTTAGTTATATGTTCAAGAGAACAGACAGTTATATCCACACAAAAACTTTTATATGAAGGTTTACAGTAGCATTTTTCATAATAACGAAAAGGTTAAACAACCCAAATATCCATCAACAGATGAATGAATAAATAAAAGTAGTATATCCATAGAATGCATTATTATTCAGCCATAAAAAAATAACGAAGTCCTGGTACTTCCCTATGCCTTCTGATGCAGGGGATGCACTTTTGTCCGTGGTCCGGGAACTAAGTTCCCACATGCTGGGGTACAACTAAGCCATGGCTACTGCTCTGCACCAAGAGAATCCCACACACTGCCACTAGAGAGAAGCCCCCGTGTACCACAACTAAGGCTCAGCACAGCCAAATAAATAAAATAAGTCTTTAAAAAACTTTTCGGAAAGGAATGAATACTGATACATATCGTAACTGTATGCTAAGTGAAAGAAACCAACACAAAAGGCCACATATTATGTTTTCATTTACATGAGATATACAAAATAAGCAAATCCACAGAGACAGTAGATCAGTAGTTGTCGGGGTCTGGGGGTAGGAGATAATGGGGAGTGGGGTTTCTTTTATGAGGTAATGAAAATGTTCTAAAATCATATAGCGGTGATGATTGCACAGCTCTGTGAGCACACTGAAAACTGCTAAACTGTACTCTTTAAGAAGGATGAAGTTTACAGTATGTGGATTATATCTCAGGAAAGCTATTTTTTTAAATGTAAATTATATAATTTCGTTTCTATTTTTAAGCTATTCAGTACTTTCTCGTTTTAAGAATAAAGTCCAAAACTTGGCATAGCCTTCACTCTGCCCATGCTTCTGAACTGCCTTGTTCTGCATGTCCCTTTCAGTATGCTCCAGTAACCCTGACCCACAGTCTATTATTTGAGCACATCTGGCTCTTTTCTATTGCAGAGTCCTGGCATTTGCTCTTTATTTTACCTGGAATTCCCTTCCTTGTTTTGCTCATGACTTTCTCTATCTCATTTTTCTCTGTCTAAAAGTAGTTGCTTCCCCCCGTACTCTCTATCATATAATGTTGTTTATTTTCTTTATATATTTATAATTCCAAATTGAGATTATCGCGTTTTTCTGTGTATTTATTTGTTGATGGTACACAACAAATGTGTTGTTAATTGCTGGGATCTTAGTTCCCCAACCAGGGATCCAACCCGCAGCCCCTGCAGTGGAAACTCAGAGTCTTAACCTACTGGATCGCCAGAGAATTCCCTATTTATGTATTTGTTTATTGACCCCGCCAGGCACATCCCCCTACCATTAGGATATAGCTTTTTCAGAGAAGAACTTTTTTGGCTTGTTCTTCACATATCTCAAATTTTGAGAAAAATGTTTGTCCAATGGTTGGTGCTCAGTTTGTTTCTTGAACAAATGAGTAAATTCTCAATTATAATGGCAGGCCTGACTCCACGCTTCTTCTCACAAACAGTACATTCGACACAAGGGCCTTCTAATAGGCAAACTTCAGAACTGGTTCCTGAGCAATCAGACCAGCAGTCACACTTTTCTTTTTAATGGAATCAGGCAATTTGGAGGTTCTTGCCTCTTGCTTTTACTTGGTATTTCATCCATTGAGCCCCACATTCAGGCATTTTTTGGATAGCAGGAATACAAAGGTGTGAAGGTTGCCCTGAGGAGCTTACATTCTACTGAAGGAAAGAGACCCAAACAATTGTAAAATAATGCAGTAAACGCTTCCAGATAGCCACAGAGTGCTAGGGAAATAGAGTGTTGCTTTTGAGTTATAGGAAGATAGTGTTATGGTAAGGCTCCACTGAAAAGGTTGAACTTGTGTTTGGTCCCACTGAGATAAGGGCTCTAGACCAGAGATTTTAAATCAGGGGTGAGGGTAGGATGGTAGGGAAGGTTATTTTGCCCTGCAGAGCATATTTGGCAGTGTCTTTGTCACCACTGGAGGCAGGAGAGATACTAGTAGGCAGGGACTGGGGATGCTGCTGTCCATCCTACGATGCACAGGACAACCCCAACCAAGAATTATCCTGCCTGAAGTGCCACTCGTGCTGAGGGGAGAGATCTCAATTAAGACAATAGTTATCAATTGCTGCTAAAACTGTTAGGTGAGGGGCTGATAGGCAATTTTAGAATGGATGGATCAGGCCAACTATACTGATCAATTTTACCACAAAAAAAGAGGTAAACAGTCTTTCTGTGTACCTTGTTGTAGTATATGGAATATTTTCACTGAAAGAGCAAATCTGAACTTGACAAAGTCTCTAGCACAATAATGACTACGTGAAATTTGTAAGCCTCATACGTAATTAAATTTTCTCTCATTGGCATATTAATAAATAAAAAGGAACAGGTAGAAATTAATTTTAATAATATATTTTATTCAGCCCTAATATAAACAAATGCTGTTGTTTCAACATATAAACATTATTAATGAAATATTTTACCTTTTCTGTACTGTCTTGAAATCTGGTGCATATTTTACGCTTAGAGAACCTCTCCTTTCAGACTACTACATTTCAGGTACTCAACAGGCACATGAAGGGTGGCTGCTGTTTCGGACAGAACAGCTGTGGAGTTAAACACCAATTTGTGGAACAATTGGAGGACAGAGATATATGTTACACACAGTCCAAGGATGCAATTAGAAAAGATCCAGAATGCGAGAAATTCTTTAGGACAATGATCTGGTTTCTTTCACTGGAAAAAAGTTGCAAAAAAAAAAGGCTAGGGGAAGTAAGGTGGGGGAAGTGTTATTGATTTTAAATGACTTTGTGAACTATACCGATCAGATGGATTGTGTAGATCTTGTTTGGATCCTGATTTGACCAAAACAACTATACAAAATTATGTTTTCAACACTAGCCATTTTTTGGAAATTTAAATAATTGTTAATTTTGCTGTATAATTACTAGTATTGTAATTATAGTCAAAATCAGACTCCTCTTAAAGGCACATACTGAAATATTTTCAGATAAAGTAAATTTTTTTTCTTTTAGAAAAGGCAGAGGAACCAGAGATTAAATTGCCGACATATATGGGATCATAGAAAAAGTAAGGGAACTCCGAAAAAACATCTACTTCTGCTTCTTTGCCTATGCTAAAAGCCTTTGACTGTGTGGATCACAAAAACCTATGGAATATTCTTAAAGAGATGGGAATACCAGACCACCTTACTTGCCTCCTAAGAAACCTGTATGCAGGACAAGAAGCAGCAGTTAGAAACAGACTTGGAACAACGGACTGGTTCAAAATTGGGAAAGGAGTACATCAAGGCTGTATACTGTCACCCTGCTTATTTAACTTGTATGCAGAGTACATCATGTGAAACACCAGACTAGATGAAGCACAAGCTGGAATCAAGATTGCAGGGAGAAATATCACCAACCTCAGATATGCAGATGATACCACTTCAATGGCAGAAAGTGAAGAGAAAATAAAAAACCTCTTGATGAAGTTGAAAGAGGAGAGTGAAAAAGCTGGCTTAAAACTCAGTATTCAAAAAACTAAGATTGTGGCATCTGGTCCTATCACTTCTGGCAAATAGATGGGGAAAATATGGGAACAGTGTCAAATTTCATTTATTTAGGCTCCAAAATCAATGCAGATGGTGACTAAAGCCATGAAATTAAAAGATGCTTGCTCCTTGGAAGAATAACTATATCAAACTTAGACAGTGTTTTAAAAAGCAGAGATGTCACTTTGCCGACAAAGGTCCAGGCTAGTCAAAGCTATGGTTTTCCTGGTAGTCATGTATGGATGTGAGAGTTGTACCATGAAGAATAGTGAACGTGGAAAAATTGATGCTTTTGAACTGTGGTGCTAGAAAAGACTCTTGAAGGGTCCCTTGGGCAGCAAGGAGATCAAACCAGTCAATCCTAAAGGAAATCAATCCTGAATATTCATTGGAAGGACTGATGCTGAAGCTTAAACTCCAATACTTTGGCCACCTGATGCCAACAGCTGACTCATTGGAAAAGACCCTGACAATGGGAAAAATTGAGGGCAAGAGGAGAATGGGGTGACAGAAGATGAGATGGTTGGATGGTATCACTGACTCAATGGACATAAGTTTGAGCAAACTCTGGGAGATAGTGATGGGCAGAGAAGCCTGGTGCGCTGCAGTCCACTGGGTCTCAAAGAGTCGGACACAATTTAGCGGCTGAACAACAAAAACAAAAGTAAAACAGTGTCTGTGACTTGCCTCACCATAATTCACTGGAGAGGAAACAATATGATATAGGGTGTGAGTAAAGAGTAAACAGGGTTGGCCATGAATTGATGATTCTTGAAAGTAGGTGATGGGTGCAGGAGTGGTCACTATATTATTTTCTTTTTTTTTTTTTTATTTCTAAAAAAGAATTTTATTAAAAAAGCACAAATGCAAAGAAATGAACAGAGGAAAATTTATGCGTCGAACCTGGACTGGTCAAAGTAAAGATTTTAAAAATGTGCTTGGTTTTGGCGAGTATTGCCTGTGGATATGTTTTGCTGTCTTGGTTCCATGGCATGTCTGTGCCTCTGCCACTTGAAAGGGGCTTCCTGGAGGGGATTGCTGTTTTCCCCACTCGTCCTACTTTCCGAGAGAGTTGAAAAGAGCTGATGGTTGTATTACTTATTGTCATTTAGGAATCCTAAGCTTTTCAGCGGAGAAGGCAATGGCAACCCACTCCAGTACTCTTGCCTGGAAAATCCCATGGGCGAAGGAGCCTGGTAGGCTGCAGTCCATGGGGCTGCGAAGAGTCGGACACGACTGAGCAACTTCACTTTTCACTTTCATGCATTGGAGAAAGAAATGGCAACCCACTCCAGTGTTCTTGCCTGGAGAATCCCAGGGACGGGGGAGCCTGGCGGGTTGCCATCTATGGGGTCGCACAGAGTCGGACACGACTGAAGCGACTTAGCAGCAGCAGCAGCAGCAGCAGCAAGCTTTTCAGAAATAAGACATTCTGGAGATTTTGTGTATTCTACCACTGAGAAAAGACCAGCAGCTGGAAGCTGGCATAAATGTTTGTGTCAGGAACAAAAATAAAAGATAGAAACAGAAAGGGAATGCTTATATCACTAACCTTCTGAGACAGCATGCCCTTATTGGATACAGAAAATGGGTGTTTTTTTATAAAAATTTTACCCATAGGGTATGATTTTAGGTGGTACAAAAGTCAGAACTTTTAAACTTTAAAAATGAAATTATTTTATGTGTAATAAAAAAAAACTAGCTAGCATATCAAACTTGTAATTTTATGGATGTTATCAATTGGAGCAGGAGGAGAAAGTATAGAATAGTAAGTCAGTTTAAACAAGATTATTAAATAGAAAATAGTAAAGATGGGACACAGATATAGCATGAGCTCCAAAGATGATTCACCAACTGGCTGATTTTGAGAAATGTGGAAATGGAGATTTTCTTCTCAAAAAAAGAAAAAGCATATGAAGAAACAAGCGCATAAAACAACTCAGGCTGAGAAATCATTTTTATCAAGAGTGACTTTCACTATGAGAATGACATGTTTATTCCTGGATTAATCTCTCTGTCTTGTGCCAAGACACATTTTCCCATAGCTTGTGACTCCTAGAGCACATATCTTGTGGGAAAATGTGAGAGAAAGGATGGTGGCTTTTGTTTTAGGGACAACATGTGTTGGGGGTGGAGAGACCTGTACTCTGTGATGGTCTCTTTCTCCTCCTTCTCCTTGTCATCCCTAGAGCCCCACAAAGCCTGGTTCCTGCTCCTCTCTGACCTTACCTGGTAAGTTCCGTAGCATGGCCAACTTTCTGTTCTGCAACACACAAAACCTGTTCTCTCCCAGAGACTATGCTTTTACACTTTCCTCTGCCTTCCCAAAGATTTTTGCTTGACCAGTTTCTTAACACATAATCTCAGCTCCAATGTTGTCTCCTCTCCAGCTCTGCGTATTGAAAGGACCACTTCTTCAATCACTCTTCATTATATTATCCTATTTCTGTCTTCTTCATAGAATCTAAGACTCCCAGCAATTAGGCTGTTTGTTTGCTCCATGAAAGAGGAGCCTTGTCTGTTTTGTTCACAGTATTTCCCCATCAAGTTGAATGGTGCCTGGCATGTGGAAGGAGCTTGGCAAATACTTGTTGAATGAATACATGAATTAGATAAGCTGGGCTTTGGACTAGATCATCTCTGAGGGTCTCCTTCCAGCTATGAAGTACTATGATTTTCAAAATCCATCACAAAAAGCATTTATCTTTCCAATGGAGAGCTTTTCTCCACAAATCAGCCAAGATAGGATTTCCCAGGGCTTAACTGAAATGGTGGATAAGCAAGCTGAGTGAAACAGATGCTTTCGGGTGCCGACATGTCTTCCTCTGAGTTTAGCAGCAGAGCAAAGAGCAATCATCATAATCAGTGCAGAGGTGGATGAGAGAGTAACCCCGTCTTTTGCCAAATTGCCTTTGTGGATGTCAGAGCCAGCTTCTCTGAAAACAGCCCTTTATTTAGAACATTACTCCAGGCAGAGCTTGCCCCCCCACCCCGTTTTCTCTTACTTGGGCTCTCCAATTTGTCACATATGTGTTCAATTGCTCTCTTAATATCAGTTTGGGTAACCCTGATGCGAGGGAGATGGGAGAATCAGCCATTAGGTGTGTGAAGGTCTGATGAAAGTAACTTTAACACATCACCATTTACTTTGGCAGGGGCTCGGGCCAAGAGCAAAAGTCCTCTTGATGTGTCAAATTATAGATAAACACAAGTTTCAAAAACATTTGTGATATAACTGCAAATAAATGCTGGTAACTGGCAGGGTGCTCCGTTTACAAATAGTTCCTGTCAACCAAACAGTAAGAGGATAAACTTGAACGCAACTGACTTCCCAAACATTTGAAAGCACTTTAATAGCAAGGCTCTGAGGCTGCAAGTATAAAACAGAATAATAATTAAGGCTTAAAATACCACCCAGCCAACAGCAAAGCTGTGAAAGCTGTGCCTTTGGATCTGGGGTTTATCATGATGACTCAGCGTCAGATTCCTTGGGCCCCAACCATCTTTTGAAGACGGTGTGAGTTTTCCACACCCCTGCTTTGGGTTTGGGTTGGTCGTCCTCTTCAGGTTGCCAATCTGAGAAGAATGACCCTGGCAACTGACTAGAACAGTTGATACTTAAGAAGAGGTGGTGTATTTCTTCCATAAGTAGGGAGCTTCAGGCCTTAATAAAGTATTAATAGTTGCATCTGGCAGATTATTTCTAAAGGGGCAAAGTCAACAGTGTCACTATCCTGTGTGTGAGGCTGTTTGGTGATGGCAGTAGTGATAGGAGGAGAAATAGGGTGTACCTCCTCCTCGTTGGCCACTATGGGCTTTCATCCATTCATCTGTCTGTGACTTAAGAAGTATGTATTGACTTCTCCTGATGTGCCAAACATCAGAACACATTGGGAATAAAAGCTTTGTGCTGGACTCTGACCCTGAGTGGGGAAGTCCAAGGTTTGAATTCAAGTCTGTGTTGAACCACACTCTGTTGTTTGTATGCTCTAGGAGCTACAGATACAGCACTTGATCAGGTAGTAAATGGACAAAGCAGGCAGGAAATTTCATGTCACTCTGGAAATTTCTTGCCCCATGCACAAGAGTGGTGAGCCCCACCTATGGTGAAGTGTTGTTCTGCTGAAAGACCGCAGAGTTTCCCAGATTTTCAAGACAAGAAGGAAATCCTGACCTGCCTATAAGATGCAAAATTTCCTGCTTGTTTTGAAAATCTGGGAAGCTGGGCTGTCTTCCACCAGAACAAGACGAAATCCTGACCTGTAAGATGCAAAATCACTGGAGAAGGGAACTGCGAACCACTTCAGCATTCTTGCCTTGAGAACCCCATGAACAGTGTGAAAAGGCAAAAAGATATGACACTCAAGGATGAACTTACCAGCTCGGTAGGCACCCAATACACTACTGGAGAAGAGCAGAGAAATAGGTCCAAAAGGAATGAAGAGGCTGAGCCAAAGCAGATACTCCCAGTTGTGGATATGTCTGGTGGTGAAAGTAAAGTCCAATGCTGTAATGAACAATATTGCTTAGAAATCTGGAAAGTTAGGTCCGTGAATCAAGGTAAATTGGAAGTGGTCAAACAGGAGATGGCAAGGGTGAACATCAACATTTTAGGAATCAATGAACTAAAATGGATGGGAATGGGAGAATTTAATTCAGATGACCATTATATCTACTACTGTGGGCAAGAGTCCCTTAGAAGAAATGGAGTAGCCCTCCCTCATAGTCAACAAAAGAGTCTGAAATGCAGTTCTAGGGTGCACTCTCAAAAATGACAGAATGATCTCAATTTGTTTAGAAGGCAGACCATTCAGTAATCCAAGTCTATGCTCCAACCAATAAGGCCAAAGAAGCTGAGTTGAGCAGTTCTATGAAAACCTACAAGACCTTCTAGAAATAACAACAAAAAAGATGTCCTTTTCATTATAGGGGACTGGAATGCAAAAGTAGGAAGTCAAGAGATACCTTGCCTGGAGTACCAGGCAAGTATGACCTTGGAGCACAAAATGAAGCAGGACAAAGGCTAGCAAAGTTTTGCCAAGAGAATGCACTGATCATAGCAAGCACCCTCTTCCAACAACACGAGAGACAACCCTACACATAGACATCACCAGGTGGTCAGTATCTACCAAAATCAGACTGATTACATTTTTTGCAGTCAAAGATGGAGAAGTCCTATATAGTCAGCAAAAATAAGACTGGGAGCTGACTGTGGCTCAGATCATGAACTCCTTATTGCCAAATTCAGACTGAAATTGAATAATGTGGGGAAAACCACTAGTCGTTCACATATGACCTAAATCAAATCCCTTACGATTACAGTGAAAATAACAAAATACATTCGAGGGATTAGATCTGATAGAGTCACTGAAGAACAACAGATGGAGGTTCATAACATTGTATAGGAAGCGGTGATCAAAACCATCCCCAAGAAAAAGAAATGCAGAAGACAAAATGGTTGTCTGAGAAGGCCTTACAAATAGCTGAGAAAAGAAGAGACATGAAAAGCAAAGGAGAAAAGGAAATATATACCAGCTGAATGCAGAGTTCCAAAGAATAGCAAGGAGAGATGAGAAAACCTTCCTAAGTGAACAATGCAAAGAAATACAGGAAAACAATAGAAAGGGAAAGACTGGAGATCTCTTCAGGAAATTAGATTTAGCAAGGGAACATTTCATGAAAAGATGGGCACAATAAAGGACAGAAATTATATGGACCTAACAGAAACAGAAGATATTAAGAAGAGGTGACAAGAATACACAGAAGAACTATACAAAAAGAGGTCTTAATGACCCGGATAACCACCATAGTGTGATCACTCACCTAGAGCCAGACATCCTGGAATGTGAAGTCAAGTGGGCCTTCAGTTCAGTTCTGTCACTCAGTCATGTCCGACTCTTTGCGACCCCATGAATCACAGCACACCAGGCCTCCCTGTCCATCACCAGCTCCCGGAGTTCACTCAAACTCATGTCCACAGAGTCGGTGATGCCATCCAGTCATCTCATTCTCTGTCGTCCCCTTCTCCTCCTGCCCCCAATCCCTCCCAGCATCAGAGTCTTTTCCAATGAATCAACTCTGCGCATGAGGTGGCCAAAGTATTGGAGTTTCAGCTTTAGCATCAGTTCTTCCAGTGAATACCCAGGACTGATCTCCTTTAGAATGGACTGGTTGGATCTCAAGAGTCTTCTCCAGCACCACAGTTCAAAAGCATCAATTCTTCAGCGATCAGCTTTCTTCACAGTCCAACTCTCACATCCATACATGACCACTGGAAAAACCATAGCCTTGACTAGATGGACCTTTGTTGGCAAAGTAATGTCTCTGCTTTTTAATATGCTATCTTCTGCTGCTGCTGCTGCTGAGTCACTTCAGTCGTGTTCGACTCTGTGTGACCCCATAGACGGAAGCTCACCAGGCTCCCCCATCCCTGGGATTCTCCAGGCAAGAACACTGGAGTGGGTTGCCATTTCCTTCTCCAATGTGTGAAAGCGAAAAGTGAAAGTGAAGTCGCTCAGTCGTGTCCGACCCTTAGCGACCCCACGGACTGCAGCCTACCAGGCTCCTCCATCCATGAGATTTTCTAGGCAAGAGTACTGGAGTGGCTTGCCATTGCCTTCTCTGAATATGCTGTCTAGGTTGGTCATAACTTACCTTCCAAGGAGTAAGCGTCTTTTAATTTCATGGCTGCAATCAGTGGGCCTTAGGCACCATTATTATGAACAAAGCTAGTAAAGGTGTGAATTCCAGCTGAGCTATTTCAGATCCTAAAGATGATGCCGTTAAAGTGCTGCACTCAATATGCCAGCAAATTTGGAAAACTCAGCAGTGGCCACAGGACTGGAAAAGGTCAGTTTTCATTCCAATCCCACAGAAAGACAATGCCAAAGAATGTTCAAACTACCACACAATTGCACTCATTTCACATGCTAACAAGGTAATGCTCAAAATCCTTCAAGCTCGGCTTCAATAGTATGTGAACCAAGAGCTTCCAGATGTACATACTGGATTTAGAAAAGGCAGATGAACCAGAGATCAAACTGCCAACATCTGTTGGGTCATGGAAAAAGCAAGAGAATTCCAGAGAATCATCTACTTCTACTTCATTAACTACACTAACACCTTTAACTGTGGGGATCATAAGAAACTGGAAAATTCATCAAGAGATGGGAATACCAGACCACCTTACCTGCCTTCTGAGAAACCTGTATGCAGGTCAAGAAGCAGCAGTTAGATACTGAACAATGGACTTGTTCCAGATTGGGAAAGGAATACATCAAAGCTGTATATTGTTACCCTGCTTATTTAACTGATATGCAGAGTACATCATGCAAAATGCCAGATTGGATGAAGCACAGCTGGACTCAAGATTGCTGGGAGAAATATCAATAAATTCAGATATGCAGATGATACCACCCTTATGCCCAAAAGCAAAGAGGAACTAAAGAGTCTCTTGATGAAAGTGAAAGAGGAGAGTGAAAAAGCTGGCTTAAAACTCAACATTCAAAATACGACGATCATGGTGTCTGGTCACATAACTTCATGGCAAATAGATGGGGAAACAATGGAAACAGTGACAGACTTTCTTTTCTTGGGCTCCAAAATTACTGCAGATGGTGACTACAGCCATGAAATTAAAAGACACTTGCTCCTTGGAAGAAAAACTATGACCAACCTAGACAGCATATTAAAAAGCAGAGATATTACTTTGCTGACAAATGTCTGTATAGTCAAAGCTATGATATTTCTGGTAGTCATGTATGAATGTGAGTTGGACCATAAGGATGGTTAAGTGCCGAAGAATTGATGCTTTCAAACTGAGGTGTTGGAGAAGACTCTTGAGAGTCTCTTGGACCATAAGGTGATCTAACCAGTCCATCCTATAGGAAATCAGTCCTGAATGTTTACTGGAAGGACTGATGCTGAAGCTGAAGCTCCATTACCTTGGCCACTTGTTGCGAAGAGCCGACTCCCTGGAAAAGACCCTGATGCTGGGAAAGATGGAAGGCAGGAGGAGAAGGGGGCGACAGAGGGTGAGATGGTTGACGGCATCGCTGACTCAATGGACATGAGTTTGAGCAAGCTCTGGGAGACAGTGAAGGACAGGGAAGCCTGGTGTGCTGCAGTCTGTGGGGTCAAGAGGAGTCAGACATGACTGAGAGACTGAACAACAACAAAGTGCAGAGTCCTCCCATTTTATTCATTACTACTCGTTAAATTTGCCTCTGCCAGGTCTTCACGGCACTGCACAGGCTCCTTCTGCTATTGGGCGTGGGCTCTCACACGTGGGGGCTCTGTTCTTATGGTGATGCCGACTCTAGAGCTGGCTCTCTTGTGGTGCACGAGCTTCATTGCCCCGTCGAGTGTGGGGTCTTTGATCCCTTACCTGGGATTCAACCCTTGTCCCTGGCATTGAAAGGTGGATTCTTAACCCCTGGACCACTAAGGAAGTTTCCAAATCTCCCCATTTTAAATACTGTTGACTTGGTTTTAAAAAAAAGTGGTCAGGGCAGAATTAATCAGAATCCAGTCTCCAGTCTTAGGGTGCAGGGTTCTTCTCAGTTTGTTCATCAGTGAGAGAGAAGTTCTAAGTCTGTGGAGTCTGACGGTCTGTGTGATGACCTCCCAGCTGCTGGTAGAGCAAGAGGGAGGCCGTCCTGGCAGGGCACTGCCTCCCCTACCAGTTTCAGCCAGTGGAGTGCTGTTTCTACTGATGTTCCCAGATGTCATTTGCATGTTCCTTGTCCTCTTAGATCAGGCTAGATTGCCTAAAATCCACCAATTCCAAAGTACAGACCCCTGCCCAAGCTTTGTTGAATTCCTGGAGGTGGGAATCTTCTCTGTCTCCCAGGTTGCTGCATTACCCCTTGAAATTACATTGTGCCCAATCATGGAACTTGATTGTTTCTTTGAATTCCATCAGAAGCTAACTCAATCACCCAAAATATTTGTTGACTTTACAGTAGACACTTTTGGTAGGGGATGGAGTGGGGTTCAGGAAACTGAAAAAGTTTTATTTTACAGGAAGGAAAATTAACTTCATGTGGAATAGCAGACATGTTTATTTTTAAGATGCCATTTCTCCTACTCCCTGCCTGCTCCATATTTACTAGTTATAGCATCTGAGGAAGTTATATACATTTTCTATGCCTAGTTTCTCATATTTAAAATGAGGACTATAAGAATATCTACTTACAAGACTGATTTTAGGACAAAATAAGCTAATATAACTAAGATGATTAGAACATGGCCAGATACTATAGATAGATGAAGGAAAGAAAGAAAAAGAAGGAAGGATGGAAAGAAAGAGAAAGAAAGAAAGAAAAAAAATTGGGCTGTTTTTATTTTAATTTCTGATTCCTCTCATTTCCTTCTCCATTCTTTTTGCTCCTCATAACCTGTCCTCCTCCCATTAAGGAACAAAAACAAAAATTTGCTCATGAGTTTCCTCTGTTCTCACCCAGAATAGTTTGTCTTCTTTCTCCTCTGAGGTCTTGGCTCCTGCTGATGTCATATCCCAAGTAATTTACCAAGGTATTTTCCAAACAGTGATAGTTTCCTCCCTAAGAGGTATTAAGATGTCAAATGTCAAGACGATATTTTTTTCAGCTTTTTATGTCTATATGTATAACACAAAGGGCTCTGTAGCTTAAAAATAAATATTAAAAATACTGACTTGGTCTTCAGGGTGTTTTCAGCCTCTTAAATTCTGTGATTCTGGGGAAAAAAATATTCCTGGCAGTGTAAGATGCCTTAGTATATGTCTTCTAGTGATAGATTAGCGGAGAGTACACATTGGAACACCCAGCCTAGCCAGGCCTCCTGCCGGCACATTCCCAGGAGCTTGGAGATACTGTTGGCCCTTTTCTAAGTAGTCAAGGGGGCTGCAGTGCCAGAAGGCTAGAACCTCGCTCAATATTCAGATAACATGCTTCTCTCCTAAAAAAAGGAATTTGTTTTGTAACTCTCAGAATATTTCTAGCCTCTTCACCCCACTCCACCTGGGGAAAATTCAGTCACACAGATGATGTAGAAGAAGGAAACCTTTCTTTCTCTCATTGAAGAGAAAGTATTATTATAGAGCTTCTTAATCTTCCTTTAAGAAATACAAAATCCCCCAAATCCATTATCTTTCTCATCCTCCAATAAAGTCAATAATCATATCTGTGTATGCATATATATGTATATATATGCTTTATACTTTTCATGAGCCATATTTCTATTAGAATGTTCATAAAAGATAGCAACACTAAAAAGTAAAAACCTCCAAATTCTATCTTGGTTTGAAATCTGCCCAGTGAGTCCTTCCCTCCTTGCTACTCTGGCCTGGATAAGAGACTGGGAGTCTGATTTTTAAGCTGTTGGTTGCTGTCCTTGGCATTTGTCAGAGTGAGAGTTTGATTTTGGAAGCGTGATAATAGAAACAACCTATTGTAGGTTTGGGAAATAGATACTGACAAAATTAGAGGAACAGGAAAGGCATGTTCTGCAATCCATTTGACACAGGTGTGTCATGGAAAGAATACAACAGACTTGGCTTTGAGTTTCAACTCTGATATTCACCAGCTTTGTGATCTTGGGCAAATAAAATTAACCAGTCTGAGCCTAGATTCTTCCTCTGTAATATGGAGTGATAATATGGGGACTCTGAGCTGCAGATGTGATTATGAATGGCAGCCTGGTCCCATTTGTACCCACAGGCTAGTGAGAATATCTGAAATACCAGTTATGGATGTAACTACTTAACCTACAGTAGGTTCCTAAGACATTTGAAATCCCTTCATCTCTTTCCCGTTTGTTTTCGAGCCAGAGACCATATGTCTTACTTAGAGCTAATCATTTTTGCTTTGATGATTGAATTTTATTGAAAATTTCTTAGAATTTAATAGTTGAAAGAGACTTTAAATGATCAGGTGACCCAACTCTTTCAGTGCGATTAAATAAGCTTGCAGTTTCAATCAGTATAAAATATAACATTTAAGGAAGCAAGAAAACTCAGAATATCTGAGGGACTCAAAAGGAGTTGATGTCTTTAGGCACCTGATCAGGGATAATTATAACAATTGGGTAATACATTTTTGGCAAGAGATTCCTGGCAGTGAAGGCAAAGTGAAAACATGTTGGGTTGCGTAGTTTTGGTTTTCTGACAATGGAAAACATACACATTTTTCTGTAGAGACAGACTTTTTCCTGGAACCAAACTTGAGCATTTATCACATGACTGATTGTATAAAGGACACTGTGGGGCAGAATGGACGGTATATCCCTCCATGACGTCTTATAGAATGTGTAGTTTTTCATCTGGATGTTCTCATCTTGAAGATGTGTGAAGTAAACATTCTATAGTAACTCAGAACCCTCTTTCCAATACACTGAGAGAATCTGAAATAAATCAAGAAAGGGAATTACTTATGCTGTCCTCCTCAGCACTAATCTCTGGAGAAAAACTTTGGAGGCAATTATATTTAGATATCTTCTGAAGGCAATTATCATCGCCATCATCATCATCATTGTCATGATAATAACTACTTTTTGTCAAACACAAGTGCATTTTATAAGTATAAGTAGGTTAACTAAGGCTTAGTATTAATAAGATTGAATAACTCTTCCAAGATCACACAGATTATCCTGGTTTCTAACTATCTTTGGTTGATCGTGGTTCCTCAAAGCATTGAGTTGAGGAGGACCCTGAGGCCACATTGGATAGCAGTAGGTGCAAGTCCCATGATCAGCTCATGATATTTGTGTATGAGAGAGCAGTGAGACCCTATGGCCATGCCTTTGACATCATTGTGTGTTTACATTCTCCTACTATGTGCAAGTATGTGTTAGTTGCTCAGTCATGTCTGACTTTCAACCCTATTCTATGGCTCCTATGTCCATAGAATTCTCAGGCAAAAATATTGGGGTGGTTTGTCATTTCCTTCTCCAAGGGATCTTCCTGACCTGGGGATTGAACCCTGGTCTTCTGCATTGTAGGAAGATTCTTTGTCATCTCAGTCACCAGGGAAGCCCAAAGCAAATTTCATGATAGTAATTAGCAGATAAAGATGTTGCCTACAATTCCTCTACACTTCTTAGTGGAAATATCCCAGGATGTATGGTAGTTGACTATTTTTTATTACATACCAATTGGAGCTTCAGGATTCCCAGAAACCTGATATAAGCCAAAGGCCTTAATGCAAATTAGTTATTAATGTGAATTGAATGTTTATATAAGTCAATTTACAATTATAGTAACTGTTTTTTAATCTTACTCAGTTAATGACTAGGTTTTGCTGTTGTTGAAGAAAAGTTAAAGTCCCTTCAGTTCAGTGCAGTTCAGTTTAGTCGCTCAGTCGTGTCCGACTCTTTGCGACCCCATGAATCACAGCACGCCAGGCCTCCCTGTCCATCACCAACTCCTGGAGTTCACTCAAACTCATGTCCATCGAGTCGGTGATGCCATCCAGCCATCTCATTCTCTGTCGTCCCCTTCTCCTCCCGCCCCCAATCCTTCCCAGCATCAGAGTCTTTTCCAGTGAGTCAACTCGTCACATGAGTTGGCCAAAGTATTAAAGTCCCTTAGTCATGTCCAACTCTTTGCGACCCCATGAACTATATAGTCCATGGAATTTTCCAGGCCCGAATACTGGAGTGGGTAGCTGTTCCCTTCTCCAGGGGATCTTCCCAACCCAGGGATCAAACCCAGGTCTCCCGCATTGCAGGTAGACTCTTTACTGTCTGAGCCACAAGAGAAGTTGTTGCATTCAATTAAATAATATAACCCATCAAGAGCTGCAAATTTTGAGGGTCTCTGTGTGACACTGCAAAGCAATTCAACAATTGCAGGTGGAATGCAACAGTTGTAATGTAGTGAGTCTGTATCCTGGAGGTCTATGGTCCCTTAATGTTGAAACTTTTATTCCAAGTATGTATGAGACAGTGAGCAGATCACCCCAGGGTGGGCTGCTGCTGTTTTTCCTGGTGAAAGAACCATCTCTTCCCCCATCCTGAGAGCACAAGATTCTGGTAGAGCTGACTCCACCTCCTGGGGTAGGCATGTACCCACTCTGGCGCCATATTCCCCCAACCAGTGATGGATACAGAGTTAGATGCATGTTACCAAGTCAGACCAATTACAGTCTCCTTAGGACTGGCAGGACCTAGAAGGTAAATGTACTCGCTGTTGTTGAGTTGCTAGGTTAGTAGAATAAACACCAATTGCTGCTGGTAGACATACTCCCTCAGAATGAATCTAGCTCCCAAGAAAGTAGTGGTGAATGGAGAAAGAGGGATTTGAAATTTTGAGTATGTACATAGAGTTGTGCATCCATCACCATGGTCAATTTTAGAATATTTTTACTACCTAAAAAAGACATTACTTTACCAGCAAAGGTCCGTCTAGTCAAAGCTATGGTTTTTCCAGTAGTCATGTATAGTTGTGAGAGTTGGGCTATGAAGAAAGCTGAGCACCGAAAAACTGATGCTTTTGACCTGTGGTGTTGGAGAAGACTCTTGAGAGTCCCTTGGACTGCAAGGAGATCCTAAAGGAACTCCACCAGTCCATCCTAAAGGAGATCAGTCCTGAATATTCATTGGAAGGACTGATGCTGAAGCTGAAACTCCAATACTTTGGCCACCTGATGTAAAGAATTGACTCATTGGAAAAGACCCTGATGCTGGGAAAGATTGAAGGCAGGAGGAGAAGGGGATGACAGAGGATGAGATGGTTGGATGGCATCACCGACTCAATGGACATGAGTTTGAGTAAGCTCCAGGAGTTGGTGATGGACAGGGAAGCCTGGTGTTCTGCATTCCATGGGGTCACAAAGAGTTGGACACTACTGAGCAACTGAACTGAACTGAACTGAAAAAAGACATCCCATTCCACTTGAGCATCATGCTGTGCCCCTTCAGGTGCCCTCTGTCAGGTCTGGGCAGCCACTAGTGTGCTTTTCCCACCCTCTGTCCAGATTTGCCTGCTTTGACATTCCATGTATATGGTCCTCAGCTCTTCTTTAATTAACCTTAATAAGTCCCTTTACTCCTGGCAGCCCTTATTAAAATTTTTCATATGTGTAATCATTTGTTTAATATCTGTCTCTCCATTAGACTATACATTTCATCAGGGCATGGAATTCATGTATTTTATTCACCATTGTACCCCCAGTGCCTACCCCAATGCCTGTGTACCACAGAATAGACACTTAATGATATTTACTCAATGAATAAAGGAATGAATGGATGGCTGAGTGAATAAATTAGATACCCACCCTGCTGTTACCACCACAGTAGATTCACAAACACCAATCTACTTAATATACTGAAAGAGATTGATCTAATTAACTTACTTTAATACTGGTTCCCCATGTTGGGTAGAAAGAGAAATATCTATCTAGCGAGATAGAGTGTGGTTATATATACAGGTATGTAATATTTGTAAATGAGAAGTGGATTGTTTGTGTATAGGAGTGGAGGAGGGAGAGACTGGGTAAGCTGGAGCTAAGTTAAAGTCAACTATTTATTGCACTAACTAAGCCACAATGTGGCCACTGCCAACTGGTCACAACTGCTGTTTCTTTTTTTCCTTAAAGGCCTTCCTCTCTAAAAGATACACTCTGAGTAATAGGAAAGAAAGAATCCTAATGCTCAGAATTTGCTCATGGCATCCTTGACCGTTTGGGGCATTATTCCATGAATGTTTAGGTCTGGTTGTTCCCTGTCTGTGCCTGTAACGACACAGGGAAGAATGGGATGGGAGGGTAGTCAGATGCATGCCTTGTCGCTTGAGCGCAAGCAGCTTATGGAGTGGGAAACACACGTCCCCACTTGGATGGCTTCTGTACTCTGGGGCTTGGCAAAGCTCTTGCTGAAAACATTGAACAAAATAAACTACAGAAGATAGAAGGAATGCAGGAAAAGTCATGCGAAAACAAATTGGTGATTCATAGAGATTACAGTCTAATGGCTACAAGATTTTCCTTGCTTTGATTTGGACTTTTCCAAGAAATCAGTTGCAATAGAGGCTCCCTTGGTGGTTAAACATGAGAGAGGATTTTCTAGAAATAATGAGTTTCTGTTTGGAGTGTTTGTTTTATTTTTAATAAAGCAAATATTGTTTTTATTCCCTTACTTCTCCACTGAAGAAATAAAATCTTTAAGTAATCCCCGTTTCTGGATGCAGGCGGCATAAAGAATACACACAAACAGAAAGATTATTTCAGAGATTTTTTTTGTTATTCATGAGCATTTCAAAAATTATGTTAAGAGTTGGTAATGCTAAGTGTGGCATCACCTAGTACAGAGATGTGTGTGTATGTGTCTGTGTGTATTTCTGACCCCTCTCATGTGCCCAGAACGAATGAATATTTATTATGATCTAAGATTGTAATTGATTTTTTGAAAAAAAAAAAAAGACTCAAGATTCAAATAAAGCTCTAATCAGAGCTGTGTGTGTGTATGTGTGTGTTTAGTTGTTAAGTTTTGTCTGTCTCTTTTGCAACCCTGTGAACTGTAGCCTGCCAGGCTCCCCTGTCCCAGGCAAGAATACTGGAGTGGTTTGCCATTTCCTTCTCCAGGGAATCTTCCCACCCCAGGGATCGAGCCCACATCTCCAGTTGCAGGTGGGTTCTTTACTACTGAACCACTAGGAAAGCCCCTAAATTTTGACCAGTAGGATATTTAATAATATATTTTTTGGAGTGTGTTGCCCAGCAAAGGAACATACACACACCTACATAGTGTGATAAGTAGGAGGAGCCTTGCAGTGTTTCACTTCAGCAGCTATCCCCCAACCAAATATCTCCCATTTATCTAACTTTCACTGTTAAATTCACCATTCATTCCTTGTTTCTTTAGACAATTCAGTACCTTCTAAATTCTTATGATGGTAAAAATAACCTAGGATGCCTGTTAAAATCATGGATTCTAGGTCCCACCCAAAATGGAACCAGATTCCTGAAACAAACCTCTCTTTTTAATAAATGCCCTAAGTGATGCTTATGGCCAGAGAAATTTAGGGAAAATTAGGCTAATGATTATTTTTCAGTTTCATTTTTTGATAACAAAGCACTTTCATGAAATCCTTTCATATGACCTTACCATGAGTCTGTGACAAAAATATTATTATTCCCATTTTACGTAAAAGGAGCCTCTAAAAGGTAAAGTAGACAGATTAAAGTCACTTGGGGGAAGGACCTTGACTCCATGCCACATAGCTTTTAATCCACATCCTCACCGCTAAGCCCTACTGCCTTTCAGGAGCTTGTGGTAATGATAATAAAACTCTAACCAAGACAGTCTTCTCTGAACAAAATATGGACAGTCTGCCTGCAATGTGGGAGACCTGGGTTCAGTTCCTGGATCCTCTGGAGAATGAAATGGCAACCCACTCCAGTATTCTCACCTGGAAAACCCCATGGGTGGAGGAACTGGTGGGCTACAGTCCATGGGATTGCAAAGAATCGGACATGACTGAGTGACTATCACTTACTCACTCACTCACTCTGAAAGTACCCAAAGGGCCTTGAAGAAAGAGAAGTCCTTTAGTAGCTGAGGAGGAGAGAAGAGAGTAGGTGAATAAAGTCATGGAAATGTATCTGCTGATTAATAAGAAGCTATTGAAAAATGGCTGGAGCCTAAGAGCTTTGTAGAGTCTCCACCATGGAACCCTGGTTCTGTAAGATAATCCATGGAAAGGGGGTTCTTGACTCAAACAAATCTGTAAAATGTGATGAACTTTACTCCAGTGAACCGATTCCCAAAGGACACCTGCATATTAAAAGGCTCTGAGAAGTTCTGCTGCAAAGAAGTTAAAACTTTAAACTTGCAATAGTCAAACTTATTTGACCATGGAATTCTCCCCTCATTTTTCCATAAACATCTGTCTGAACACACTTTGGGAAATGCTGGCCTAGGACATAGATTTAGAGTTGAGAATGTATATGTATCCGTGGGAGTTTTCAATAACGCAGTTACACCAAGTTAAAGATTCAGTTCTTTTTCTTTTCTTCCTATTGTTTCTTTGCTTATTCTGAAGAGAGAGAAACAGATACTATCCATAAAATAAGCAACCGAGTATTCCTCTCACTGAAGTTTGTTGATTCTCCCTTGTTACTAACACAAAGCAAGTGTGTGGCAAGAGAACCAAGCCGGAGCTGAGCTAAGCCTTGGGACGTGGAAACCCGGTCTGTCTGGAGCCTCTGGCTCTTTCCAGGCATCTGGACTGGACGCCCAGCTTGTCTTCTTTTCTGCCCTTGCCTATCTGCCTTTCTGGGGATGAGACAGTCTAAGGATGTTGCCTCATTGGCATGCTTCTTGGTTTTTGTGTATTTAACCAGGTTGATTCAGAGGGACTCTTCATTCTAGGGCTGTCTTGGGCCCCACGACTGTCCAAAACAAGGTCCAGGGTGGCTTCCAGTCAGAGAGAATGGCAGCAAAAACACAATTAAGCAGGCTTGCCAACTGCATCGGTCGTCACAAGATGAACACCACTCTGGCAAGAATGGGAATGCTATCTGCTTATGGTTATGAGTCCTGTTTGTTGGGGCCTAGTGGCGCCCAGAGATGCCTCCTCAGCCTGAATGGGTAGTTGGGTGGAGATGGGCGTGGTGCACAGTAGTCCAGATGGTTGGATGAGGCTCAAAAAGAGGGAGTGGGGTTAGGGAGGAATGATCTTCCTTCTTTGTTCTTTTTAACTTAGCTTAAGCAGTGAGATTAATTATTTCAATTGTTTGTGTTTAGCTGTTTTGGAGAGGATTGTTTTCTTAATAGTGTGAACTTTGCTGTTATTGTTCAAATGGATCCTGACCTTGATGGGTCCTAGGTCTGATACAGCAAAATGGCAGCTGGAGGAGCATAGGGTGGAGATGTTTTGTTTGGAGAGACAGTGTTTTAAAAAGTGAATTTGCACTCATTCTCAAGGAGTGTTTTATCCCCATCTCAGTGTCTCCATGGTTTGCTGATGAATATTTAATGACCAGCTTTCCAAAAATTAATAAGGTGTGCATATATGTGTGTATATACACACATAAATTTATTCTAAATTGATAAAAAGGATGTATAACATAAATTTATAAATAATAAAAGTATACAGTATTCTTTCTTATCAGTTGTATATATCCAGTTGATTCTCACAGGATTATTTCATCAAACTGTTTTATCTATAGCCAACCTATGGGTTACAACTAACAAGTTTTGCTGTAACATCAATATTTGTTGATATTTTGGTCTATTTTAACATGTAAGATGAAAGTGAAACAATGAAGATATATGTTTAGAGTTGTCAAATTTGGCAAATAGAAACACAGAAGGCTCAGTTAAATTTGAATTTTAGATAAACAAATACACTTTTTTTTTTTTACATAAAAAAGTATACATTTTATTTTTTTTAATTTTAATTCTTTTAATTTATTTATTTTAATTGGAGGCAAATTACTTGACAATATTGTATTGGTTTTGCCATACGTTGACATGAATCCACCACGGGTGTACATGTGTTCCCAATCCTGAACCCCCCTCCCATCTCCCTCCCCATACCAATCCCTCTGGGTGTACACTTTTAGTATAAGTATGTTCTGAACAATATTTATGGTTACTTAGGCTAAAAATAATCTTATTGATTTGAAAGTCAAGTTTAACTGGGCATCTTGGTTTTTTTTTTTGTCTAGCACTGAAAATCTCCACTTGTTCTTCAGTGACATGAGTGATTTTTTGCTGAATCACATTTTGAATAATAGAAGACTATGTCCTCATTTTTTGTGCTGTTTGATATGTAACAACTATAATCATATCACAATTTTAAGTTTTATCATCTTGAATGACATTTTTGCCATCGTTTTCTTCAGTCTAGAAAATCAACAAAACAATAAAACAAGCCCTGGACTTCCCTGGTGGTCCAGTGGTAAAGAATCTACCTGCCAGTGCAAAAGCCATGGGTTCAATCCCTGATCTGGGAAGATCCCACAGGTCGCAGAGCAACCAAGCCCATGTGCCCCAACTATTGAACCTGTACTCTAGAGCCCAAGGGCCACAACTACTGAGCCCAAAGCTGCAATTACTGAAGCCCATGCACCCTAGAGTCCGTGCTTTTCAACAAGAGAAGCCACTGTAATGAGACCATGCACTGCAACTAAAGAATAGCTCCTACTTGCTGCAACTAGAGAAAGCCCAAGCTCAGCAGTGAAGACCTAGTACAGCCAAAAATAAATAATAAAATTATTATGAAAAAAAGAATCTGCCTGCCAATGCAGGAGACATGGTTTCAATTCCTGGTCTGGGAAGATGCCACGTGCTGTGGGGCAAGTAAGCCCATGCGCCACAACTACTGAAGCCTGCCCGACTAGAGCCTGTGCTCTGTAACAAGAGACGCCACTGCAAGAGAAGCCCAAGCACCACAACGAAGAATAGCCTCAATTCCCCCCAACTAGAGAAAACCCTCGTGCAGCTACAAAGACCCAGCACAGCCAAAAGTAAGTAGTTCTAAAAAGAATTAAAAAAAAAACACAATAAACCAAGTCCTGATTTGTAGCATTTGGTAATTTCTGTACTGTCTAAACTCCCCCCATAGCCAATTTCAACTTGACATCACTAAACGAGGAATTGGGAAGAGATATGCAGGGACACAGTGTAACATTTCCACAAACTGTTATCGAGTCCAAGCTTGCTCTGCTTGCTGCACGACAAGTCAATGAATCAGAAAGATGAGGGGTTGAGGCCAGGAGGAGACTTTTTCAATGCAGGAGCTGGCTGACTGAGAAGATGGCAGGCTAGCGCTTCAAAATAGCCATCTTATTGGGGTCTGGATACTAGGTTCTTTGATAGATCAGAGATAGGGGGATGTGAGGCATCCCTCTATCCCCTGCAGCCTGGCATGCTGCAGTCCCTGGGGTCACAGAGTCCACATGACTGAGTGACTGAACTGAAGTGAACTGGGAAGCAAAATAAAAAGGCTATTAATCTTGCAGGCATCTCCTAGAATGTCAAGCCTCAGGCAGGGGATGTGTTTCTTCCTTCCTGCCATCTACAGGTAGACAGGGTTCTGAACAAAGGCACTTTAACAGAAAGGCAGAAGGGCAGGATTCTCTGAGGTAGGCCATTCTGTATGATTATAGCAACAAAATCTACTAAAAGCAACTCAGAGAAACAGTTCCAACATGGAGTCAGAATTGGCTTTTTTCTCTGCAACAAAACCACCTCAAAAGCATAGGTAAAAACACTTTTTAGTAAAATAATTAGCAAGTGGTGAATTTTGAGTGTGTATTCCCTTTGTTTTTAATGTAATTTAATTGAGTGTTTAGTTGATGAAAGCTTTGTTTAACCAGGCTTGCAAAAGCCCTAACAATAAAACAATTGGTTCTAGCATGCTGGCAATACCACTCCAGCATGTTATAAAATTTGTCTATATTGTCCTACACCCAGCTTATTTTATTCATTTACAAAATCTGCTTTTCTCCTAGAAGTGCTTGAGTTTATGACCTTTGTTAAGTTGTTGGGAGAGAAAAAAAAAAAAAGGAAAAATGATACAGTCCTTCTCTTGGGAATGTTAAGCTGCTCAAAGGGAGTACCTGTGTGCATGCCAAGTTGCTTCAGTCGTGTTCAACTGTGCGACCCTATGGACTGTAACCCACCAGGCTCCTCTGTCCATGGGAGTCTCCAGGCAAGAATACTGGAGTGGGTTGCCATGCCCTGCTCAAAAGGAGTAATGAACATTTATTGAGCATCTTCTCTATTTTAGACACTGCTCTCTACCACAGATTTTAAATTACTAATTTATAAGATCCTATGCTGTGTGAAAGCCAGAAAAGTAGAGGGGACAAGCACTCTAAACTTTCTGTGAGGCAGAAAGCTAAGAGACGAGATAAAGATTCCTACCACGGTTGCAATGTTGTTGATTATCTATACCCATAATTAAGGATTGGAAGGGATTGTGTATAAATAATTGCTCCTTTAGGGCAGTGGTCTTAAGGGGTGATGCATTTTCTTCTATGTTGTCTTTTGATGTTTTGGTGAAGATGTTTGGTGAAGATTTTCTGGGAGATAAGCACTAAAGTCTGCAATTCAGACAACAAATGCATTAAATTCATCAAAGGGGCATTCCTCTGTGCTTGGACAGCTTTTATGAAGCACATGGAGCATAAGCTAGGCCTTGAAGAATGGGAGGGATTTAGATAAATAGGAAAGCATTCCAGGCAGGGCATAAGTAAAGGGTTAGAGGTAGGTATTTTGAAGGAACAATAAATAAGTCTGGCTGGAGAAGGTTCGGATTTATACGTGTATGTGAAAGCTGTATAAAACCAGGGTCCCACAAAGTCTGCTCTTGGCATGGAATCAAATTCAAAGAACTAATAGTTGGGGAAATTGAAACTAACTTAAATCTCTACTATAACTTCTTAGGAAACACAAAAAAGCTGGAAGCCTTCCACCCCTTGTCACCAATTTTCCCCTTCCCTTAGATTCTCATCTCTTGTGGTAAATTATCCTCTACTTTTTTCAGCATTTCTCTACTCCACTGATTACCTCAATCTTACTGTGAAGTCTCAGGACAGGGTTGAATGACAACCAGAATTTTCCTTAGCAGGTGGGAGAGAGGAATAGGCTGTGCACTAACAATAATATGGAAATAAACCTAAACATAATAATTGCATCTATAAGTAATCTACTTACACTTCTTCTTCTTTTCAACTGTATAATATTAAATTGTCCTCATTTTTTGATTTCTGTGTGTTCTCCCTTATGTTAAACCTTTGCGCTTGATTGTTTATCTTCATGTAATATTTATTTCCTCTTTTACCCACCCAGTTTTTGTTAATCCTGAAGGATTTGGTTTAGAAGTGACTTTACTCAGAAGCCTTCCTTAACCACACAAACTGGACTAGTTGCATCTCCCCCCGCCAACCCCCCACCAAACCCATTGTCCTGGGTACTTCCTCCTGCTTTATCTTAAAATGACCTATTTTGCCTGTCTTGTCTGAATTGGACTGGGAAACATTTGTAGGTCTTATGTGGTGTGTAGTACATATGTTTATATGTGTGTATTTGTATATACATAGTGTTCTTGCCTGGAGAATCCCAGGGACAGAGGAGCCTAGTGGGCTGCTGTCTATGGGGTCACACAGGGTCAGACATGACTAAAGTGACTTAGCAGTAGCAGCAGTTACATGTTTATATATGTATTCAAGATTTTTATATGATATTATATTTAATATCGATAAACATTTTTATGTGTGTCTATTCAAATATATTTATTCTCTTTTATATATTTTGGATAAATTAATCCATTTACTGACAACTTCTATGTGACAAGTACGGTTTTAAGCAATTTGCAAACGTCTCTCTTTTCCTGCTCTGACCAACCATATAAAGTAGGAGTTACCTTTAGTTCTGAATAAGAAATCTAGAATTCTAGGAGGTGTAGTGGTTGCCCAAGGACATACCAGCAGGAAATGGCAGCAACCAAATTTGGACCCAAACCTGTGTATGACATAGACCCGTGTGTATGCCAGGCATAAAAAAAATAAAATCCATTAGGGAGTCTGCTTTCAGTGGGGTGAGGGGGGAAGACATGTCACCAGACAGGAAGGTGGAGAGCATTTGGGGTTGTCAGCCAGGTCCTTGGTTGGCCCTAGGGAGAGGAGTCTGTGCCAGCTAGCTGCTGCTGCTGGAAATAAATAGCGAGAAGGAGAGAGTGGAGAAGGGACGCAGGCCTCTGGTTAAGAGACAGGCTTACTTTTATTTGCTCCCCTTTTTAAAGACATTTGAATATAAAGAGCATTTATGTTCAGTAAAGATCTCCTTCCCCACTTTAGAGGACCATGAATGAGCCTGTGTGGTGGTCCTCTTAGGTGACAAGCACATGCTATCTTCTAAAACTTAGAACAATCATATAAACTTGTCTGAATTTCCTATAGCTACTGTAGCAAAGTACCATAAATGTAGTGGGTTACACAAACACAAATTGATCTTTAAATTTTGTAGGTCAGAAGTCCAACAGGATCTCAAGAACTGACATCAAGGGGTCGACAGGGACGCACTCCTTTCTGGAGGCCCCAGGAGAGAATCTTGTTCCATCATCGTCTTTTCCTTTCCAGAGACAGCCTGCATGCTTTGCTTTATAGCCCCTTACTCCACTTTCAAAGTCCCCAGAGGTAATTCAGGTCCTCATGCTGTTACCTCCGGAATGCTTCCGCTGCTACACTCTGTCTCAGACAATAGCCAAGAAAATTTCTCTGATTTTAAGGATTCATATGATTAGATTGACCCTCCTCTTCCAATTATCACCCCACCCTCCATAATGATATTAAGATTCTTAACCTTAATCACATCTGCAAAGTCCCTTTTGTCAGGTAAGGTGACATATCACAGACACTGGAGTCATATTTGGGGTTCATTAAAATGCTTACTACAAAGGTGTATACAAGTCAGTCAGTCGGTTCAGTCACTCAGTCGTGTCCGGCTCTGTGACCCCATGCACTGCAGCACGCCAGGCCTCCTGGAGTTCACTCAAACTCATGTCCATTGAGTCAGTGATGCCATCCAATCATCTCAGCCTCTGTCGTCCCCTTCTCCTCCTGCCTTCAATCTTTCCTAGCATCAGGGTCCTTTCAAATGAGTCAGTTCTTCACGTCAGGTGGCCAAAGTATTGGAGTTTCAGCTTCAGCATCAGTCCTTCCAATGAATATTCAGGACTGATTTCCTTTGGGATGGACTGATTGAATCTCCTTGCAGTCCACGGGACTTTCAAGAGTCTTCTCCAACACCACAGGTCAAAAGCATCAATTCTTCAGCGCACAGCCTTCTTCATAGTCCAACTCTCACAACTATACATGACTACTGGAAAAACCATAGCCTTGACTAGACGGACCTTTGTTGGCAAAGTAATGTCTTTGCTTTTTAATATGCTGTCTAGATTGGTCATAACTTTTCTTCCAAGGAGCAAGCATCTTTTAATTTCATGGCTGCAGTCACTATCTATAGTGATTTTGGAGCCCCTCAAAATAAAGTCAGCCACTGTTTCCACTGTTTCCCCATCTATTTGCATGAAGTGATGGGACCAGATGCCATGATCTTAGTTTTCTGAATGTTGAGCTTTAAGCCACCTTTTTCACTCTCCTCTTTCCCTTTCATCAAGAGGCTTTTTTGTTCTTCTTCATTTTCTGCCGTTAAGGGTGGTGTCATCTTTATATCTGAGGTTATTGATATTTCTCGTGGCAATCTTGATTCCAGCTTGTGCTTCATCCAGTCCAGCATTTCTCATGATATACTCTGCATATAAGTTAAATAAGCAGGTGGCAATATACAGCCTTGATGTACTCCCTTTCCTGTTTGGAACCAGTCCGTTGTTCCATGTCCGGTTCTAACTGTTTCTTCCTGACCTCCATACAGATTTCTCAAGAGGCAGGTCAGGTGGTCTGGTATTTCTATCTCTTTCAGAATTTTCCACAGTGTGTTGTGATCCCCACAGTCAAAGGCTTTGGCATAGTCAATGAAGCAGAAGTAGATGTTTTTCTGGAACTCTCTTGCTTTTTCGATGATCCAGCAGTGTTGGCAATTTGATCTCTGGTTCCTCTGCCTTTTCTAAATCCAGCTTGAACATCTGGAAGTACACAGTTCACATACTATTGAAGCCTCGCTTGGAGAATTTTGAGCTTTACTTTACTAGCGTGTGAGGTGAGTGCAATTGTGTGGTAGTTTGAACATTCTTTGACATTGCCTTTCTTTGGGATTGGAATGAAGACTGACCTTTTCCCGTCCTGTGGCCACTGCTGAGTTTTACAAATTTGCTGGCATATTGAGTGCAGCACTCTCACAGCATCATCTTTCAGGATTTGAAATAGCTCAACTGGAATTCCATCACCTCCACTAGCTTTGTTCATAGTGATGCTTCCTAAGGCCCACTTGACTTCACATTCCAGGATGTCTGGCTGTAGGTGAGTGATCACACCGTTGTGATCATCTGGGTTGTGAAGATCTTTTTCGTACAGTTCTTCTGTGTATCTTGCCACCTCTTAATGTCTTCTGCCTCCGTTAAGTCCAGACCAGCAGCCCCATTCTAGACAGGAGGAAACTAGGACTAGGAGAAGCTAAGTGACTTTCCCAAGACCCAGATCTAGGAAGTGACAGTTTCAGAGCTAGACTGGAATCTGTCTGCCTCAGAAGTGCTCAGTCTTTCTCAGACAAGAAGCTGCCTTCTCACGCATTTTTGTGCTGGTCACAGAACTGGGCCACAGTGTTCAAAGGGTGGCAATTCGTAGAACTAATGAATGGATGGGTTTTCAACTTGGAGCTGGAAAGTATCCTTGAATCATGACAAAATGGAGACCCCTTAATGATCAGCATGATATTCTTGCATTTTTATCCCAGATGTCTTTTTATACTTTCCCAGCACAAGTTACCCTGGGTGTAATCACTGCCTCACACAGCTGGTGGGTTGTGGCACATGCATTAGTCTACTCAGGCTGCCGTAACAAGATGTCCCAGACTGAGGGCATAGTCATAAGATTTATTTTCTCATATTTTTGGAGGCTTTATGTTTAAGATCAAGGTATCGCAAGGATTGTTTTCTGGTGAGGCCTCTCTTCATGGCTTGTAGATGGCTCCCTTCTGGCTGTATCCTCAAGTGGCCTTTCCCCTGTGTGTGCAGAGAGGGAGAGCATGCTCTGGTGTCTCTTCCTCTTCTTTTAAGAGCACTAGTCCTGTCAGATTACGGCTCTACCCTTATGACCTCATTTAACCTGATTACCTCCTGAATGGCCCTGTTTTCAAATATAGTCACACTGAAGTTAGAGCATCAACATATAAATTTGGGAGAGGACAACACAATTCCGTCCATAACAGCACGTAACACGCATTCAGTAAATATTAGCTAAATGAATGATTGAATTAATGAATGCATGAATCCCTTTTGTTGAACACATATGACATACCAGATATTTACTGGGACTTAACATATGCCGTTCTTTAGTCCTTATAACAATTCTGTGGTATAAGTATTATTGGTATGTTGATGGTAATCCAATATACTCTTAGTTTCCATTCAACTTTAAGAGCTTATGATCCTATTAATGGCCTGCTGAGGGCTGTTCAAGGCCCTTTTCCTCTGACATCTCGGACCAGTGATCATTATTGTCAAGGGTCTTGGCTTCTATTAAACAAGCCTTGTAGGTTATTTCCCTTAATCCTGTGTGTATATAAGCCTTCTGTGAGAGGTATAACAATAGTCTCCAAGTCAGCATTTTCACTGGTTCAGAGGTCAGAAGAAGGGCTGGGAATGTTCCTCAGGATCACATTACCCACAGAGGTCATGATGGAGGAGGCCTGTGTGAGCAGAGAAGAGCCCATGTGTGCCCCCACAGAGCCCCAGCCCACCCAATGCTTGCTGTTCACGTACTCCATCAGTTTACTCAGCATCTATTATGTGCTGGATGCCAGAACTATAGAGATTACCCTTAAGGTGTTTTTAGTCCATCCAGGTAGACATACATGTATATCAGCAAGTACAATCCAGTACGCCAAATCATATATGTATTTGAGCAAAGGGCAAGGGCTGTAGGAGGAAAAAAAAGGGGGGGTTGCATCTAAAGGGTGGGAGAGTAGAAGGCTTCCCGGGGAGGTGATGCTTGGGTTTTGGGCTGAGTATACAAAGATGAGAAATATTCAGCCAAAGCAAGAAAGTAGTGTAAGGAAGAAAAGGTGCTTGAATTATAGCTGTGCCATTCCTGTGCGTGTACTTTCACAGCAAGAGAGAAGGCAATATGTATGAAGGTCTTTCAAAATTAGTATAACTTCTCATCCAACAATTTCACTTCTAGGAATTTATCCTAAGGAAGTTACCAGACATGCACATAAAGATTTATGTGTACAGATGCTCATTGCTGCATGATTTATAATAGTAAAAGAATTAGAAACAACCCAAATATTTATAGTGAATTGAATAAATGAATCCATATGATGGAATATAATGTAACCATTAAAAGCCATATTTAATGAGGGGAAAGTACTCAAACTGTATTAAGTGGGGAAAAAGAAGTTTAAAATATGATCCCGTATTTTACTTATTTATTGTATATTTTATTGTTAAAATTGGTTATAGGGAGGATAGAATACATTTTAGGTATATAAGTTCTGCAGGAAGAAAAAGATTAAAATGAAATACATCAAAATGGTCAGTGGATAGTAGAAATATTGATTAAAATTTTTTTTGTTTGTATTCTTCCAAATTGCTATAGAAGCATTCATTATACTCACAATTTTAATGCAAATTTCACCCCTCAAGGGTGCCAAGTGTCGTTTTTGCCGCTCACATTCTTTAGCACCCTGTCAATGCTATATCATCCTTGTACTGGGGCCTGTGTTTCTGTGTCTCTACCTGACTCAGTGTACCCATCTTCAGGAGATATTAGGAGTACAGTTTCAAGATGACATCTGGATTTTGGTGCCTTAAGTTTTCTTTTTCTGTGTCTTTTTCCACCCTCTTCTCTGTCACTTTTCCACAGCAGGGTTGCATTCTGCCTAAGTGCCCCTCCTGATCAAACCTTACTCCTAGGGAGTAAAATAAAGACATTTGTTGAACACTATGAGGCAGGCACTGTTTTGAGCACTTTACAAGGATTGACCTGATTAAACCATACAGTACTCTGTGAGGTAGATATTACTATGTAAGCTTCCATTTTACTTATGGGGACACTGAGGCTGTACAAGGGAAGTTCAGGAACAGGCCAAGTTCACGTAATTAGTAAGTGCTGGAACCTGGATTTGAGTGCAGGCAGTCTCTGTACATACCACAAACTTCCTGAGAAATGCTGATTCCTAACCAGGAGCAGAACCTTTGTGCCTTTAGTAGAAGATGTGCATTTTAGTAGAAAACCACCTTCTCAACTGACTTAAGCCAATGAAATGGAACTGGGATGGAGAGGTTAATGTTTAGGCAGTGTTGGGCCTCCTATTCCAATGAGATTCTCAGGGTATTCAATAGACCTGTTGACAAGTAAATCTTTATGTTCCTAGTTTTTTGAAGTTTACTCTGGGTAAAAAGCCTGGAGTGAAGAATTGGGCTCTTGCATGAAGTTGAGAAGGTGTCCCTATAGAAGGCAAAGAGAGCTGTGGTCCATGATTCTACAATTTCATGAGCCTCCCTTTATTGTTTTTACTCATATCAGGAGGGGAAAACAAAATCTGTAAATGGTTATATGCCAAAAAAAAAAAAAAAAGTTAGCTTGCAAAAGGGCCTAGCCAGAGCTTTTAGCAGATCGAGAACCCTGGACGAACAGGTTCCCATGTGAACGATTCTGAAGGGATCTCTCAGTGAGGCAAACCCTTTCATTCAAATCAGTATGGGCTGCAGAGGCAGAGGCTTGAGCCTGATGGTGAGGTTAACTTTCTGACATGCATAAGCTAAGGTTTCAGGGAGCTCCAGCTCATTGGCATTCACCATCTTGGCCCAGTCCAGGGTGACCTTTTTCCATTCGTGCTATTGTGTTCCATCTGGCCTGAAGTGCCTGGTGGTTTATGCAGCCCTTTAAGGGAATTCTTTGGCCTGCCTGAAAAGGAAATCAATTATTGGAGGGCCAGGCTTCTGGCCAGGAGATTTCTTTTAAGTTTTAATATAGGTAGACTAAAGCTGAGATAATAGCGGCAGGAATATTAATAACACCCACTTCACTTTCACATGCATTCACCCAGAGGCAAAAAGACACACTGACCTGTTGTCTTTGACTCAGGGACACATTGCTTTATCAGTCATCTTGGTGTCCTCTCCATGTTTGCTCTGCCCCTGGAGTCAATAGGACATGATGAACATGACCCAGAAGCCCTGTCCCCCTCCACCCTGTTCCTGACAGATGGCATGAGTCACCCACTGTAGAACCAAGAAGCAGAGGCCACAAACCCATTCCAATAGTTCTGAAAAGGAGAAACAGAAGGACAATTGCAGTGAATACTTATGGACTGTTTTCCCACCTGTGACTAGATAAAAGGCAGTTAGGTTGAGGAAAAAGGAATGAGACCCAACCATGTGAGACTGATGAACACGGCAGCTGCATTCACCAGAAGATGCAAGTGACATCTAAGAGCACCCACATATCTTTGTCACTGCCAACCAGTGGGGATGACCACCCATTAGCAGATGGGTCCTAATAATCAAGTAACAGTTGTGTGTACTTAAGACTTTGTTCAGCCCCCAACCAATCACCCCATGCAGACAGCCCTCATTTAAATTCACATGCATCCTTGAGTTAAGTCTGCATTCCCAGAGGCCTTGGATTGGCATGAAAGGGAAGCCCCTGCATGTCAGCAAGGTGGAACTAGCTGGAACCAAACCTCGAACTCTTTTCTTTCTAGTTTTATTGAGGAATAATTGATGTGCATGACTGTATAAGTTTAAGGTATATAATAAGATGGTTTGGTTACATATATTGTGAAATGAGCTGGAATCAAGATTGCTGGGAGAAATATCAATAACCTCAGATATGCAGATGACACTACCCTTATGGCAGAAAGTGAAGAGGAACTCAAAAGCCTCTTGATGAAAGTGAAAGAGGAGAGTGAAAAGGTTGGCTTGAAGCTCAACATTCAGAAAACAAAGATCATGGCATCTGGTCCCATCACTTCATGGGAAATAGATGGAAAAACAGTGGAAACATTGTCAGAGTTTGTTTTTTGGGGCTCCAAAATCACTGCAGATGCTGATTGCAGCCATGAAATTAAAAGACGCTTGCTCCTTGGAAGGAAAGTTATGACCAACCTTGATAGTATATTAAAAAGCAGAGACATTACTTTGCCAACCAAGGTCCGTCTAGTCAAGGCAATGGTTTTTCCCGTGGTCATGTATGGATGTGAGAGTTGGACTGTGAAGAAGGCTGATCGCCGAAGAATCGATGCTTTTGAACTGTGGTGTTGGAGAAGACGCTTGAGAGTCCCTTATACTGCAAGGAGATCCAACCAGTCCATTCTAAAGGAGATCAATCCTGGATGTTCATTGGAGGGACTGATGCTAAAGCTGAAACTCCAATACTTTGGCCACCTCATGCGACGAGTTGACTCACTGGAAAAGACTCTAATGCTGGGAAAGGTTGGGGGTGGGAGGAGAAGGGGACAACGGAGAATGAGATGGCTGGATGGCGTCACCGATTCTATGGACATGAGTTTGAGTGTACTCCGGGAGTTGGTGATGGACAGGAAGGCCTGGCGTGCTGTGATTCATGGGGTCGCGGAGAGTCAGACACGACTGAGCGACTGAACTGAACTGAAATGATTAAAACAATAGGTTTAGTTACCATCCATCATCTTATATAGATACATAAAAAGAAAAGAAAAAAATGTCTCCTTGTGCTGAGAATCCTTAGAATCTCCTTGCTGTATAACTTCCCTGTCTGTATATGTACAACATATAGCAGTGTTCACTGTAGTCTTCATGTTGCACATCGTATCCCTAGCACTTATTTATCCTAAAACTTGAATTTTCCAACTTTTGACCACCTTCCTCCCATTCCTCCTCCCCCTGCTGCCCATGTTTGTTAACCACAAATCTTATTTGTTTCTATAATTTTGGTGGGTTTTTTTAATTCCACATGTAAGTGAGTTTATACAGTATTTGTCTTTATCTGTCTGACTTATTTCATTTAGTATAATGTCCTTAAGATCCATCCATGTTGTTGCAAATGGTGGGATTTCCTCCTTTGTGGCTGAATAATATTCTATCGTGTGTATATATGCATGTATATTATATTCAGTATTCTCTATATATACAATATTCTATTGTGTGTGTGTGTGTATGTCACTTCTTTACCCATTTACCCACTGATGTACACTTAGGTTGTTTCCATGTCTTGGCTATTGTGGATAATGCTGCCATGAATGTGGAAGTGCAGCTATATTTTTGAGTTAGTGTTTTTGTTTCCTTTGGTTATGTTCCCAAAAGTAGAGGTGCTGGATGTTATGGTAGCTCTGTTGTTAGCTTTTTGTGGGACTTCCACACTGTTTTCCACAGTAGCTGTACCAACTTACAGTTCCACCAACAGTACACAAATGTGCTCTTTTCTCCACATTCAGGCCAAAACTTATCATCTCTCTTCTTTTCAATGAGGCTTCCCAGGTGGCACCAGTGGTAAAGAACCTGCTTGCCAATGCAATAGATTTTAGAAACATGGCTCAATCCCTGGGTTGGGAAGATCCATGGAGGAGGGCATGACAACCTACTCCAGTATTCTTGCCTGGAGAATCCCATGGACAGTCTGGCAGGCTACAGTCCGTAGGGTCGCAAAAAACTGGACAAAACTGAAGTGACTTACCATGAACACACGTCTTTTGGATGATGGACATTCTAATGGGCATGAAGTGATATCTTGTGGTTTTTAATTTGCATTTCCTTAATGTCTAGGGATGTTGAGCATCTTTTCATGTCCTTGTTGGCTATTCATATATCTTCTTTGGAAAAGTCTCTGTTCCAAACTTGTAATCCTTACTGCATCTGGGGCAGAAAAGAAACTCACAATCAGGTGTGGGTGTGGGTGTGTGTGCGCACGCGCACGTGCCTGCGCACACACGTGGACATGCACACACCCTCTGTTATCTTTCCTGTCTCAGTGACAAGGAGTAGTTGGGAAGAGTTCCAAGCAGGTTACAGAGCCCTCAGATCGGGCACTGACTTAGCAGGAGCCAACCTATGCCTTGAAGTAAGTTCTTCCAGTGCCCTTTCTGCGTGGTAGTTGCTTCAAGTAAAACTATCAGACCAAGTGATCTGCAGTTGATTTAAACCACCTGCTATTCTACTTCCGACTGAAGTGACTTAGCAGTAGCAGTAGTATTCTACTTCCTAGCATATGGCCTTGGGCAAACTGACCTTTGTCTCTTTAAACGTCAGTTCTCCATTTATACAATGTGGATTGGAAAGCTTCAGAGGATAAAGTAAGACATATATGGAATACTCATTGTAAACCCGGGCTGCATATTGAAATTAAGAGCTTTGTTGTTGCTGTTCAGTCGCTCAGTCATGTCAGACTCTGTGCGACCCCATGGACTGCAGCACGCCAGCCATCCTTATCCTTCACCGTCTCCTGGAGATCACTCAAACTCATGTCCATTGAGTCGGTGATGCCATCCAACCGTCTCATCCTCTGTCGTCCCCTTCTCTTCGTGCTTTCAATCTTTCCCAGCATCAGGGTCTTTTCTAATGAAAAGACCAGCTCTTTGAAACTCTAGTTTCCAAATTAGAGCTTCAGCTTCCAATGAATATTCAGGACTGATTTCCTTTAGGAGTGTCTGGTTTTATCTCCTTGCTGTCCAAGGGACTCTCAAGAGTCTTCTCTAGCACTACATTTTAAAAGCATCAGTTTCTTGGTGTTCAGCCTTCTTTGTGGTCCAACTCTCACATCTGTGTGTGATTTCTGGAAAAACCAAAGCTTTGACTATACAAACCTTTGTTGGCAAAGTGATGTCTCTGCTTTTTAATATGCTGCCTAGGATTTTCATAGCTTTTCTTCCAAGGAACAAGTGTCTTTTAATTTCATGGCTGGAGTCACCATCTGATGTGATTTTGGAGCCCAAGAAAATAAAGTCTGTCACTGTTTCCATTGCTTCCCCATCTATTTGCCATGAAGTGATGAGACTGGATGCCATGATCTTAATTTCCTGAATGTTGAGCTTTAAGCCAGCTTTTTCACTCTCCTTTTTCAGCTTCATCAAGAAGCTCTGTAGTTCCTCTATGCTTCCGCCATAACATGGAGTCATCTGCATATTTAAGGTTATTGGTATTTCTCATGGCAATCTTGATTCCAACTTGTGCTTCATCCAGTCCGGCATTTCTCATGATGTACTCTGCATAAAAGTTAAATAAGCAGGGCAACAATATACAGCTTTGACATATTCCTTCCCAATTTGGAACAAGTCTGTTGTTCTATGTCTGGTTCTAACTGTTGCTTCTTGACCTGCATACAGGTTTCTCAGGAGGCAGGTAAGGTGGTCTGGTATTCCCATCTTTTGAAGAATTTTCCATAGTATGTTGTGATCCACACAGTCAGAGGCTTTAGTGTAGTCCATGACCAAAAGTAGATGTTTTTCTGGAACTCTCTTGCTTTTTTGATGATCCAGCAGATGTTGGCAATTTGACCTCTGGTTCCTCTGCCTTTTCTAAATCCAGCTTGAACATCTGGAAGTTCATGGTTCATATATTGTTGAAGCCTGGCTTGAAAAATTTTGAGCATTACTTTACTAGCGTGTGAGATGAGTGCAATTGTGCGGTAGTTTGAGCATTCTTTGGCATTGCCTTTCTTTGGGATTGGAATGAAGACTGACCTTTTCCCGTCCTGTGGCCACTGCTGAGTTTTACAAATTTGCTGGCATATTGAGTACAGCACTCTCACAGCATCATCTTTCAGGATTTGAAATAGCTCAACTGGACTTCCATCACCTCCACTAGTTTTGTTCGTAGTGATGCTTCCTAAGGCCCACTTGACTTCACATTCCAGGATGTCTGGCCCTAGGTGAGTGATCACACCATCGTGGTTATCCAGGTCATTAAGACTTTTTTTGCATAGTTCTGTGTATTCTTGCCACCTCTTCTTAATATCTTCTGCTTCTGTTAGGTCCATACCATTTCTGTCCTTTATTGTGCCCATCTTTGCATGAAATGTTCCCTTTGTATCTCTAATTTTCTTAAAGAGATCTCTAGTCTTGCTCATTCTATTGTTTTCTATTTCCTTGCATTGTTCACTTAAGGAGGTTTTCTTATCTCTCCTTGCTATTCATTGGAACTCTGCATTCAGATGGGTATATCCTTCCTTTTCCCCTTTGCCTTTAGCTTCTCTTCTTAACTATTTATAAGGCATCCTCAGACAACCATTTTGCCTTTTTGCATTTCTTTTTCTTGGAGATGGTTTTGATCACCACCTCCTGTACAGTGTTACAAACCTCCATCCATAGTTCTTCTGGCACTCTATCAGATCTAATCCTTTGAATCTATTTGCCACTGTATAATTATAAAAGATTTGATTTAGGTCATATCTAAATGGCCTAGTGGTTTTCTTTACTCTCTTCAATTTAAGTCTGACTTTTTCAATAAAGAGTTCATGATCTGAGCCAGTCAGCTCCTGGTCTTGCTTTTTCTGACTGTATAGAGCTTCTTCATCTTCAGCTGCAAAGAATATAGTCAATCTGATTTCTGTATTGACCATCTGGTGATGTCCATATGTAGAGTTGTCTCTTGTGTTGTTGCAAAGAGGGTGTTTTCTATGATCAGTAAGTTCTCTTGGCAAAACTCTGTTAGCCTTTGACCTGCTTTATTTTGTACTCCAAGGCCAAACTCCCTGAGGAGTTTTAAAAACTACTCATACCTCAGTCCCACCTCCAGAAATATAATTTATCTGGTCTGCAGGTTATGCTAACATGCAGCTAAAACTGAGAACACCTAATATAAAAGTATAGTACTTTTTCTGAACCCAAGTATGTATTGGATAAGTGGAAGTTCTTAGATAATACCTCCCCAAGAAGGTTGCTGATGGTAGAAATTTTAGGCTAGGTGAAGAAATCTCTATTTTTTTTTTAGCAACTAAGTATCTCAGGGCAAATGTAGCCAAATTTGTCCCTTACAGAGGGGCTCAGGTATGATCTGATATGCTTGAATCCTTAAAAAATAAGCGATAATTTTTTTCATTGTAGAAAATTTGGAAACCACAGAAACTTATCAAGAATTCTGTCATGGAGGACCAATAGCTGTAAATGATATGTTCTCTCTAGTTGTTTTCCCACATGCTTAAATTCAATGATTAGTTTAATCAACAGTTATTTATTACTATTTATTACATATCTGCTATGTACCAAGCACTGTTTGGGGTGCTAAACTAGTTTATGACAGTGATCAAGACAAACTGGAATGTAATGTTGTATTCTTTACCCATAGGACATTTTATTTTGAGTGTTTCCTCATCTTTTATTAAATATTATCCATTTTTAGAAACAGATATTATCAGTTTTTAAAAACTGGATCATAATCCATGTAGTGTTCATACCATGCTATATCTGCTGTTGGATATTTAGATTATTTCTGTGATTATTATGTTATTATTATGACTGTTCAGATCTTGAATATAAGTTTTGAGACTCTTAAGTGCAGAAATTTAAAACCATTATTCCTGCATCTCAGCTGGCTGTCTGCTTGTCTTCTGCTGAAGCAGAGGTAAAATTTAGCTACTTCCCACAGAACATGCTCTCCCCGATGTCCACATGGCTCCCTCCCTGCTGCTCTCAGTCTCCACTCAAGCCCCACCTTGGGGATGAGGCCTCTCTGGCACTCCCCATTCATTCTCTGCTTTATTTAACTCTCCAGTGCTTGTGTCATACTGAATTTATTTTTTGAAGTTTGATTATTATTGGTGCTTGATCACTTGAATGTAAACTCCACAGGAGCAGAGATCATTCTTCAGTTCTGTTTACCTGGACTGGAGATTTGCTACCTAAGTAGCATTTATCACAGATAGTTCCCAACAGAGATGGGGAGGAGGGAACATATGCTGCTGGAGGTACTGGGAGAAGAAGGTCTGTGTGGCAGAAGCCTAGAGAACTGTAGTATCCAATTTCAGAATCAGGTTTGAGAGCAAACTCTTTTCTACATCTAACATTCCTCTCACCACACTTGTCCTGGGACATAGAGTTAGAAGAAGCCATTCTCTAATACCTTGTTCTGGGGAGCTGAAAACTAAATTCTCTGCATCAGCATTGGAGACACTCTTCAGAACGTTTGACCCTGAGATTGTCCACAGTGATTGGTCCAGCTCAGTATCCATGGTTATAAGTAACTCCCAGAATTAAATAGCCCTGGGAAGATACAAAGTTCTGGGCTCAAGATGTCAGCTGTTTGTAGGAAATGTTCACTATCAGCTATGTAAAGGCCTTTGTGTTTCTAGTAGACGGGTCCCTGGGAAGAGTGCCAGATGTCTATAACCCACGTGAAAGGATCACGTGTTCCTGTGCCTGAGTCAGCCCTCCTTGGGGAGCACTCTGTTATTCATGCTCAGAATGGCAGAAAGATCAATGAAATCCATTCTCAATCCCTGAGCCTTGTTAAGCTGTAGCTGTGGCCCAACCTAGGACTGAGGCATTGAGGGAAATTGTCTAAGGACAGGAAAAGGGCAGGGAAGGTAACAGTAGTTATGATGTGTCTGCAGGAGCCAGGATCTGATTTATTTATTATTTATTTGTAAAACAACTTAAGATAAATAATGGACTCACATGGTTTTAAAAAATCAAATAATGTAAATGACTTAGAGTTGAAAGTTTCCCTTCCATGGTTATAAATCAGCATTCCAGTCTTCTAGATTTCCCCACCCAAAGGCAACCACTCTTACCAGTTTTATTGTGTATTCTTTTCAGAAATGTGTATGTGTGTGTGTGTGCATATTTATGCAAACTGCAGTGTATTGCATCTAATATTCTGTACCTTGCTTCTTTTTCTCAATGTATATTAGCAAATGTTCCATAACAGATCAAATATATCTTAATTTTTTTTGCTGTCTCTAAGTAGTCATTTTATTTTTTTAAATTTTTTTAAATTAATTAATTAATTAATTTTTTATTGGAGGCTAATTATTTTACAATATTATATTGGTTGGTTTTGCCATACATTGACTTGAATCCGCCCCAGGTGTACATGAGTTCCCCCTCCTGAACCCCCCTCCCACCTCCCTCCTCCCTTTATCCTCCCTCTGGGTCATCCCCGCACACCAGCCCCGAGCATCCTGTAACATGCATCGACCCTGAACTGGTGATTCATTTCACATATGATAATATACATGTTTCAATGCCATTCTCCCAAACCATCCCACCCTCACCCTCTCCCACAGAGTCCCAAAGACTGTTATATACATCTGTGTCTCTTTTGCTGTCTCGTATACAGGGTTATCATTTGCATCTTTCTAAATTCCATATATATGTGTTAGTATACTGTATTGGTTTTTAAGTGTTTCATCATCTATTATTTGACGGAACTGTAACTCCTTTAACCAGCTCTCTATTGATGGAGTTTAGATGTTTTCAATTTCTAGTATTGTAGAAATTGTCATGGATTATATATGTTAATAATCTTTTTTCCTGATTACTAAAAAATATTTGCATATTTGTATAGAGAACTAAAGAAATAGAGAAAAATGAAGAAGACAATAGCATTCACTTAGACATCATTATTACTTCCATGTGCTTCCTTTGTCTTTCTTCTTTGTACTTTAATTTTATATTAATTTATAAATTACAATTTTTTTATCATTCACTTAAATTTGACTTAATATGCTCCTATTCCCATGTCATTAAACACTCTTCAAAAGCAACATTTTGAAACATTTGAGAATTAACCATCATATGGCTATACTTTGATTTAACTATTACCTGCTGATGGACAATCCAATTATTTGGTTTTTGTTTGTTTGTATGCACAGTGGGTGCTTTAACATACCCTTGTGTTCATAATCTTTGTTTACTTCTCTACTTCCCAAGAGAAGATTCCATGAAGAAGAGAATGCACTTCCCTTTAGAACTTTAACACACATCTTCACAATTTGCTTTCCAGGAAATCCGTGCTGATCTGCACTGCTGCCAGGATGCCTGCGAGTGTCCATCTCACCTAACTCTTGCCAGCGTTGTGTGGCAGTTACTAGGCCCGCTCACAAATAGGTCCATTCTCCTCCTTCCAGGCATGATGTCAAATTTCACTTCCCTACTGCCTTAAAGTTAGAAGTGACTGTGTGACTTGCTTTGATCATTGACATGCAAGTAGAATTGACGTGTGCCACTTCCAGAGGCACACTCATGAGACAGTGTGAAATCATTGTTTTTCCCCCTGCCATTGCAATATTCTGGATGGTGGAGGTTCAGCTATCTGTCTGGGTCTCTGAGAGGTGAGATGTGGAGCAAAGCTCCTGGCCAGCCCTCCCAGTGGATAAATCACATGAATGAGAAACAAACCTTTGTTTTTAAAAGGCACTAAAATTTGGTGATTGTTTTTATGGGATTCTTCAGGAGAATCAAGGCTAAGTGACCTAAGGAATCTAGTATATGTGAAGAATGATCTTGTCTCCTAGTACATCTACCTCTTGTCTCCTCAGTGCGTCTAAACAGTACTAATTATGTACCTTCCAAGAGAGAACTGAGAAAACTGTCACTCCATCAGAGTAATATCCCCCACCCTAGTTGCTATAGAAATTGTTTCTGGCAGCCGATTATCTGTAAGTCAGTCATCATGTGGTATTTTCATGGACATAAGAATTGATTCAAGAATGGGCAAATGACTTAGTTTGGGCTCTTGAAATGTGATGTTTGCCAGGTCCATCTGGAAAAGACCATTCTTTTCTGGGTGAGATACCAGAAGTCAATTCTTCTTCCTCCTAAACACTGTCACGTCTGGATGTAAGTCCTGAGACTGCTATAGTCTTCCCTGACAGACCATCATGTGAAAGAAGGCAGGTCCCAGAACCACAGATCTGCTCAAACCTCACTTGATCACTGCCATACCTCGGGACTTGTTCGGTTGTACTAGTCAGCTTTCAGTTACTTGCAGTCTAACATGTGCTAAGTGATGGTTTTTAAAGCATCACTTCAGGTGTGGCTTCTCCCAATCATCCCTTTTCCTACTTATCCACCCACTTCCTGCCCAAGGTGGCGGTAAGAGCGAGGTAGCCTGCCTTTCCCCTGCCTTCCTCTCCTCACTTACTCCATCCTCTCTTGGCACACCTCCTATCCCAGTGGCCTGTATACAAAAGGAGACATGATTAATGGTGTAGACCAGCTATGAATTTAGCTCTGCACACAGCCCACTGGGGAACCCAGTGTAGATGCACAAGCCTTTTCCAGAAAATTGCTTTTTGGGTATTTCTTCTTGGTTTACTTGACAAGTTCAGAGTCGTGAGCATTTTCAATTAGAGAGAAGAGAGCTCCACTAGAATATTTGCCACTAAACTGTAGTGATTGAAAAAGAATGGGCCAGTACACCTCAATGGGAAGTAAAGAACAACTGTGTGTTCTTTCAGATCCACTGATTCACGCTCTGCTCTTTTCTACCCTTGCTTGTGCCTGCGAGACTGAGCTCTGCAGACTGCACCCCATAGGCCATCTTACCTTCTGGCTTAAGATTGTTTTGGCCAATGAGAGGCAAGGCAATTGAGGAGAGACTATGAGGTAGTGATTCTTCTCTCCTCCCTCCCTTCCTCACTGAAGTTCTGGCAAGGCTGATATTCATTTAGGGCCACAGCTCCTGCCAAGCATCCTTCCCCAACCTGTCTTTCACTGGAATCTGGTAATTTTTATTTCTTTGTTCCTGCAGGCCAGAGGTGGTAATGGCTCCCTGAAACTGATATTTCTACTCTGGGTGCTTTATCAGACCTTATGCATTTTTCCCTAAACCATGTCTGCTGCTGCTGCTGCTAAGTCGCTTCAGTCGTGTCCGACTCTGTGCGACCCCATAGACGGCAGCCCACCAGGCTCCCCCATCCCTGGGATTCTCCAGGCAAGAACACTGGAGGGGGTTGCCATTTCCTTCTCCAAAACCATGTCTATGCCTCCATAAATATAATAATTAAATGCCTCCAGTTGAAACACTTGAACGTGCTTCTGTTTCCTGTCATGACCCTGACAGTTATAGTAATTAACATTTATTGTGCTCTTATATGTACCAGGCATGGGTGCTACACACCTATCATTTATTGCTTAGTGTAACCTTTCCATGGTTTTATTCATATTCTACATATGGTAAAATTGAGACTCAAGGAGTCTTAAGTAACCTGACTTTAAAAAGTAACCCTGCAACGCCGGCAGTAAATGGTGAAGTTGGTTTGAGGCTGGATCGTTCTGACTCCAAGTTTTTATTAATCTACTCTACTCCTGAATTTCCACTAATCCCACTAGACATCAAGTGCAGATGTCTTTCACATAGAATCTGACAGATGACTTTAATTTTATTGTTTCCAGGTTTTAACAATTGGAGAATTTCACAGAAATCTAGACCTTTGGCTTCTGCTGACAAAGCAGATCTGGAAGCAGTGAGATTGCATTGTTGTGTGTAAACAGTTGTCTGAAACCATATGTCAGCTACTTCCTTTAGATAGTGTATGAGACCTCTAGTCTCCAGAGTCCCCAGCACTCCCTATTGTCTTGCAGTTAGATCACTCTGCTCATGTCTGTTACCCATCCAAGCTCTAGAGGAATTGGGTTTGTGAATCCTAATCTTGAATCTCAATATGGTATTGTGCTTTAGCTAAACAAAGAATGCCTCACTAGAATGTAAACTCAAAGGCAGGAATTACTGTCTTTTTTCTTAACTGTTATCTCTAGGATTTAGAACAGTGCCTAGAGATTTCTAGACTTGCAATAGATATTTGTGAATAAATGAATGGTATTTTTATGTGGGTCAGGTGTTTTGAAGCTGGTGGCTTGTTGAAAATAGCCGGTGAACCTGCAATCCAGTAGGGGGCTCTCAGGAGCAATTACAGGCAAGAAAATTCCTTTGAGTGATAAATATATGCGGAGTATCTCATACTGAATCTCTTTCTTTGGCTAGCTTCATAGAAGTTCCAGCTCTTCCCCGTGCTGAACTTGGGCTAAGGGGCAGATGTCCTAAATATTACCGACTCCTCTTGTCTTCCATTTCCTGCCCACTGGACCATTCTGCCCCATCACCCTGAGGCCCCTGTGAGTTGAAGCCCATAAGGGGTCTGGATCAGAGACAATTTTCAATGTCTCTTTAGAGCTCTTTCTTCTCACCCTGAAAGTGGAATTCTGCCGACCAAGATACCTGATTTACATCCAGAGCTCCAGATGCTTTATGGTGGGCTCTTGACAAAGAAAGGACATTTGGGCCTAGGTGAAGGGTGTTGGGAATAACAGGGCTTGAAAATCACTGGGCTGCTGCACTAGCGGGGATAGGATTTGTTGGATCCAGAGAATGGGACAGAGGGCTTGGAGACTTTGTTCTCCTCTACTTGGATCCATGTGGAGCCCAGAAAAGGTGAATTTCATCCTCCCGGTCCTGCTGTGAGTCCACCATGGGGAAGGGGGAGTCAGATGCATTGGAGCAGTGGATCCTCTATCTCAGCATGACTTGCACAGAACATTTCCCTTGACTAGAAGTGCAGATGCTCATTACTCAGCATCTGCTGGTGGAAGAAAGTTTTGCTGTAATATAAATGAAAACTTTCTGTTAATAACACAGAGCCTTGCCTGGAAGGAAGGAGTCCCAGTCACGGGAGATTCTCAGAGCTGCATACTGATGAAAGGAGTCAGCCTTTGCCAAGAGAACAGCAACTCTCCACAAGCATATGCCACCTATCTGTTCTCTGTTTTAATCCTGACTCTATTTTATAAAGAAGCTGAGGCTCAGAGAGTTGCAATGACTTGCCCAAAGTCACATAGACTTAAGTAGAGGAGTCAGAATTTGAACCCAGAACTCCAAGATCCCTTGCTCTTGGTGACAGCATTTGCTGTAGAGAAGGTAGAAAGGTCCTCTGGGCACAGAAGCCGTGTGCTCAAGACAGGGCTCAGGACAAAGGCGTGAAGGGACAGAACGCTGAGACAAGTGGGGAGATTCAGCCGGAGACTGCATGCAAACGGCACTGGCATGCCTGTCATGGGGAGATGGGGCAGCTTTTTATTTTTAGACAACTTTTACTATATTTTTAGAAATATGAGGGGAAAATACATAAGCTGTTCTTGGGTGTTGCAATAAAACAAAAGCTGAAAGATTTTAAGATCTAGACAATGAATAAGAAGCTTGTGTTCACTTAACATTTCCACCCCTTAATCCTTAAATCTTCCCTTGCCTGCCCACCCTCTGCAGCCAGGGCCAAAGAGGCCTTGGCTCCTCTTACCCAGAAACTCGAGCCACTTCTGTGGTGAGCCACAGCTCCCCGGAGTCTGGCCCCTGATGAGGCTTAGTGACGTCATCTTCAGCAGGCATTTCAGATGGGGAATTCCCCAAAGACCTCACAATCAATATGTCTCTTGCCCCTGTCTCCTTCCCAGCCAGGAAATATATCCATAAGCTGCTCTATTAGTTCAGCTTGCCACCAAGCTTGGTATCCCTTCTTATTTTCATCTACCCTTCCCCTCTACCCTGCCCATTTTATCAAAGCCCAGTTCAAGTATAGTGAACTTCAAATCATTTCAGCAGCAGAAATGCCCAGAATTGAAACAGTCATTTCCACTTGTCCCCTGTGGAAAGATGGGGGCTCCAGATTAAACCTCTCTCCCTGCTTCTTTTTAAGAATGGCATATGCTCCTTTGTATGTTTTAGATTTTGACCTTCTCATGTAAATATTTTTGAACTAGGACTGAAAGAATTCAAAACCTGCCTCCTTATAGAATACCTCCACAGAGGTGGTAGTGGTGCTTGGGAAACTGTCTGATTGTACCACATTTTTCAGTCTTCATTTCTCTCCTGTTCTTCCTTTTCTGGGTAAAGTTATATGGGACCCATCTGGCAGGGCAAATGGGAGCCATAATGTGAGCTCATGGAAGGAGCATGAATAATTGTTACTTCTCAACCCCACTTTCATTACTGAAAAGGTGGATGGAGGAAAATTATCCTGCATAGCATTAAATCAATATTTTATTTCCTCCCTGCCCCCAGCTACCCTTCCAGCTTTGATCTCTTTGCCTCAGGCACAAAGCTGGACAGGTGACTTTCACGACGCAAATCAAGATCACCTGGCTGTCTGCCCAGGCTTTGATCTCCTACCTGAGGAGGAGGCTGGTAGGGAATGCCATGGCCCTGGTCCCTGCTCACCCACTGCTCCTCTGTTACCTCAGGAGAGGTAGAGTCTGTGGAAGGACATTCCTTTTCTATGTATAGAAAAGTAACATGACTTGTAGCAATGATCATTAAATTGTCTGAATTACAATTTACTCTATACACAACGTTAGAGGGCTAGGGAGGAAAATGCATCTTACTGAAAAGATTTAGTCCATTTTTTTTTTTTTTTTACTTAATATAGGTTTAGAAGCTGAGTTAAAGCAAGACCAAGGCATTGAGAAATAATAGACTGTCCCACCTATTTTATATTGAGGGCTTCTTTTACTGAATCTGACAGAAGGTATGCACCCTCTCGCATTCCCTAAATGTTTGTACTTCTGGTGGCCCCTCTCATAGTTCCTGCTGTTGATCCTTAGTCCTGAGTCTGGGATAGGGAAGAAGGACACGACACAGAGGAGGTGGAAGGTCTAGAACCACCTTTCCCTAAGAGAAGTGCAGGTTGAACAAGAAGGGAAGGGAAAAGCAATTCCCAGCCTTTTCAGTCCTGGGACTTGTGGGGAAAAACAGACCTTGGGAGGAGAACAAATGCAAGATATGGATTTTGCCATCTCTTGATGATAAAGAATTTGATGATTAATGTTTGGGTGGTGGGGATTTGATTCTATCCTATTTCACATTTCAGATTCTATGAATAGATCTATTTCCCTTTATTCACTTGAATAAATTTAGGTTAGTGAACAAAAACTACATTGTCTTTATGTTTCTCATTTTATTGCAGGTCTGTGAAAACCTTGTTAGCACCAGTATTTATTCATGAACTAGCTTCTGGAAACCTCTGTCCTAAACTATCACTAGGTATCTATTTTAGTCTCTTTCCAGTTGGCTTTTAGTTTGTTTTTTGGATTATATTATGAGGATAACAGATTTCAAGTTGCTTTGGGCTTTGGATAAAAGAATGTTATTTTGAAGATAAACGTGGCTCTGCTGAAGATTTGAAGTCTTAGACATCAAGGCAGCTCTAGGAGCCAATACCTCTCTCTTGGAGACTGTACTACCATTTGCCCATCTGTCTCTTCCCTGTGGGCCTGCTCTGGTTATCTGTTGGTATACAACAAACCACTCTAAAACTTAGTGGCTCAAAATGACAGTTATTATCATGTGTCATAGTTCTGTGAGTTGACCATACTCTACAGTTCTCACCAGAAATGCTTCGTGCAGTTTCAGTCAGATAACACCTGAGTTAGAGTGACCTAAATACTCAACTGGGCTGAATTTCCAAAGTGGCTCACTCACATGGATTCTGGTTGATGCTGGCTGTTGACACTAGCAGTTCACTTGAGGCTGTTGACTAGAGTAAACTCTATGTGGCCTCCCCATGTGCTTGGATTTCTTTTTGCATGGCATCTGTTTTTTTCTAATATCACCTCAAGAGCCAGCATTCCAAGAGACCCAGGTGGAAGCTGCAAGACTTCAAATGGCCTATCCTTAGAAACCACACTCTGTCATTTCTACCGTATTTGACTGGTTACAGGGTCAGGCTATATTCAAGGTGAGAAGAGTATAAAAACATGAATACCAAGGTGACTGGTTGACTGAGAGGGCCATATGTGGAGACCAGGTACTCTAGGACCATTCATTAGCTTACCCATAGTGTATGCGTTCTCATAACTTTAGGTTGCTTATGATCTATCCTGACTACTGCTTCTGGCCTCTTGAGAGTTTTTTCCATGATGATCTTTTAAGTGTCTGTGAATTAATCATCCATTTCACAAATTTCAGATTCTTGATGGAGCACTCTGTTTGGTCTATAGCTTTACTGGACAGCGTATGAATTGCTTATTCAGCTCCTGTACTATTAGTTAAGGCCAGATTCAACTGGATCCCAATGGCACTAAACATAGCAACCCAGGCTTGTCTTTTCTTTAGGGTTATGCCTGTGACAGTCACTTTAGAAGACATAACTTGTACTCTCGTTGTTTTTGCCTTGCCTTTCCTCATGGGACTTAATAATTAAGTTCTGTTCTGTTCTGTTCTGTCCTGTTCAGTCTCTCAGTCGTGTCCAACTCTTTGCGACCCTGTAGACTGTAGCCTACCAGGCTTCTCCATCCATGGGATTCTCCAGGCAAGAATACTGGAGTGGGTTACCGTTTCCTTCTCCAGGGGATCTTCCCGACCCAGGGATCGAACCCTGGTCTCCCGCATTGGAGGCAGACGCGTTAACCTCTGAGCCACCAGGGAAGCCCCCACCATTATAAAGGGACCAAAGTCTAGAGAGGTCAGTTCCAGATCCTTGATCTTATGCTTCGCATTCAGATTGGAGCTCTTAAATTTGCCACATAATTCTATTAGGACAGCCTCTATGAACCTGAGGCATTTAATCTTGGCCTTTCTTGTCTGTGACTCATTGAATACACACCTGTGCCTTAGCACTTAAAAAGAGCATGTGGCTCTCACTAATTCAATGGATTGGTCATCTAGACAAAAAATCAATAAGGAAAGACTGGTCTTAAATGACACATTACTCCAATGGACTTAATATATATGGAACATTCCATCCAAAAGCAGCAGAATACACATTCTTCTCAAGTGCATATGGAACATTTCTAGGATAGATTATACACTAAGCCACAAGTCTCAATAAATTTAAGAACACTGAAATCATATCAAGCAACTTTTCCAACCACAATGATATGAAGCTAGAAAGGAACTTTGAAAATAACATATATATGGAGATTAAACAACATGCTACTGAACAACCAATGAGCCAACAAAGAAATCAAAAGAAATTTTAAAATAGGAAGTACAACATACCAAAATCTGTACGATGCAACAGAAGCAGTTTTAAGAGGGAATTTTATAGAGATACAGTCCTACCTCAACAGACCAGAAAAATCTCAAATAAACAATCTAACTTTACACCTAAAGGAACTAGGAAAAGGAGAACAAATGAGATCCAAAGCTAGTTGAAGGAAGGAAATTATAAAGATCAGAGTGAAAATAAATGAATAAAAGACTGAAAGACAATACAAAAGATCAATGAATATACTAGCTGCTTCTTTGAAAAGTTAAAAAAAAATGATAACCCTTTGGCTAGATTCACTAAGGAAAAAAAATCATAAAGGGCTCAAATAAAATAAAAAATGAATGAGAAATTACAACTGATACAAATAAATAAAAAGGATCATAAGAGATTGCTATGAATAATTATATACCAATTAATCAGACAGCCTAGAAGAAATGGATAAATTTCTAGAAATGTGCAATCTTATAAGATGAAATCGGTGAAGAAATAGATACAAAATAGGTTAATCATTAGTAAGGATATTAAATCCTTAATAAAAGGATTATTAATAATAAAAAAGGATTAATAATTAAAAAAAAAACTCTCAACAAGGAAAAGTCCAGGACCAGATGATGTCCCTACTAAACAGTCAATGTTTTAATACCTTTCTTTCTCAAACCCTTCCAAATAATTGAAGAGGAGGGAACAAACTCATTTTTGTGATCCCAGCATTACCCTCATGTCAAAACCAGACAAGGGCACCACAAAGAAAGAAAATTATAGAGCAGTGTCTCTAATTAACACAGATGCAAAAATTCCAACAAAAGATTAGCAGACTGAATTCAACAGTGCATTAAATGGATCATCCACTGGGATCAAGTAGAATTTATTCCAGAGATGGAAGGATTGTTCAATATCTGCAAATTAATCAACATGATATACCATATTAACAAAATGAAGAATATACATTATATGATCATTTCAATAAATGCAGAAAAAGTTTTTGACAAAATTTAACACACATTTATGATAAAAATATGTGTTAGAGCTCCCTGGTGGCTCAGACGGTAAGGCATCTGCCTACAATGCGGGAGACCCAGGTTCAATCCCTGGGTTGGGAAGATCTCCTGGAGAAGGAAATGACAACCCACTCCAGTATTCTTGCTTGGAAAATCCCATGGATGGAGGAGCCTGGTAGGCTACAGTCCATGGGGTCACAAAGAGTCGGACACAATTAAGGGACTTCACTATGATAAAAATTCTTAATAAAATGGGAATAGATGGAAAGTACATCAATATAATAAAGTCCATATATGACAAGCCTACAGCTAACATCATACTCTGGTGAAAAGCATACAGCATTTCTGTTAAGATCAGGAAAAAAAAAAGGATGCCCAATCTTGCCACTTAAATCAACAAGTACTAGAAGTCCTAGTCAGAAAAACTAGGCAGGAAAAGGGAAGAAAAAACATCTGAATTGTAAAGGAGTAAATCTGTCACAGTTTGCAGTTGACATGATTTTTGTATATAGAAAACTCTGAACACTCCACCAAAAAACTGACAGAGCTAATAAAAAGAATTCAGTAAAGTTGAAAGGTAAAAAATCAACATATAAAAATCTGTTGCATTTTTTTAACACTAACAATGAACTTGGTCATGAAGATCTTTTTTGTACAGTTCTTCTGAGTATTCTTGCCACCTCTTCTTAATATCTTCTGCTTCTTTTAGGTCCATACCATTTCTATCCTTTATCGAGCCCGTCTTTGCATGAAATGTTCCCTTGGAATCTCTAATTTTCTTGAAGAGATCTCTTGTTTTTCCTATTCTGTTGTTTTCCTCTATTTCTTTGCATTGATCACTGAGGAAGGCTTTCTTATCTCTCCTTGCTATTCTTTGGAACTCTGCATTCAGATGCTTATATCTTTCCTTTTCTCCTTTGCTTTTCGCTTCTCTTCTTTTCACAGCTATTTGTAAGGTCTCCTCAGACAGCCATTTTACTTTTTTGCATTTCTTTTCCATGGGGATGGTCTTGGTCCCTGTCTCCTGTACAGTGTCACGAACCTCCGTCCAGAGTTCATCAGGCACTCTATCAATCAGATCTAGTCCCTTAAATCTATTTCTCACTTCCACTGTATAATCATAAGGGATTTGATTGAGGTCATATCTGAATGGTCTAGTGGTTTTCCCTACTTTCTTCAATTTAAGTCTGAATTTGGCAATAAGGAGTTCATGATCTGAGCCACAGTCAGCTCCTGGTCTTGTTTTTGCTATCTGTATAGAGCTTCTCCATCTTTGGCTGCAAAGAATATAATCAAACTGATTTCGGTGTTGACCATCTGGTGATGTCCATGTGTAGAGTCTTCTCTTGTGTTGTTGGAAGAGGGTGTTTGCTATGACCAGTGTGTTCTCTTGGCAAAACTCTATTAGCCTTTGTCCTGCTTCATTTCGTGCTCCAAGGCCAAATTTGCCTGTTACTCCAGGTGTTTCTTGACTTCCTACTTTTGCATTCCAGTCCCCTATAATGAAAAGGACATCTTTTTTGGGTGTTAGTTCTAAAAGGTCTTGTAGGTCTTCATAGAACCATTCAACTTCGGCTTCTTCAGCATTACTGGTTGGGGCATAGGCCTGGATTACTGTAATATCGAATGGTTTGCCTTGGAAACGAACAGAAATCATTCTGTCGTTTTTAAGATTGCATCCAAGTACTGCATTTCGGACTCTTTTGTTGACCATGATGGCTACTCCATTCCTTCTAAGGGATTCCTGCCCACAGTAGTAGATATCATGGTCATCTGAGTTAAATTCACCCATTCCAGTCCATTTTAGTTCACTGATTCCTAGAATGTCTACGTTCACTCTTGCCATCTCCTATTTGACCATTTCCAATTTGCCTTGATTCATGGACCTAACATTCCAGGTTCCTATGCAATATTGCTCTTTACAGCATTGGACCTTGCTTTTATCACCAGTCACATCCACAACTGGGTATTGGTTTTTCTTTGGCTCCATCCCTTCATTCTTTCTGGAGTTATTTCTCCACTGATCTCCAGTAGCATACTGGGCACCTACTGACCTAGGGAATTCCTCATTCAGTATCCTATCATTTTGCCTTTTGAACTGTTCATGGGATAATCACGATAATGTGATCACTGACCTAGAGCCAGACATCTTGGAATGTGAAGTCAAGTGGGCCTTAGAAAGCATCAGTTCGAACAAAGCTAGTGGAGGTGATAGAATTCCAGTTGAGCTATTTCAAATCTTGAAAGATGATGGTGTGAAAGTGCTGCACTTAATATGACAGCAAATTTGGAAAACTCAGCAGTGGCCACAGGACTGGAAAAGGTCAGTCTTCATCCCAATCCCAAAGAAAGGCAATGTCAAAAAATGCTCAAACTACCGCACAATTGCATTCATCTCACACGCTAGTAAAGTGATGCTCAAAATTCTCCAAGCCAGGCTTCAGCAATATGTGAACCGTGAACTCCCAGATGTTCAAGCAGGTTTTAGAAAAGGCAGAGGCACCAGAGATCAAATTGCCAACATCTGCTGGATCATGGAGAAAGCAAGAGAGTTCCAGAAAAACATCTATCTCTGCTTCATTGACTATGCCAAACCCTTTGACTCTTGGATCACAATAAACTGTGGAAAACTCTGAAAGAGATGGGAATACCAGACCACCTGACCTGCCTCTTGAGAATCCTGTATCCTGGTCAGGAAGCAACAGTCAGAACTGTACATGGAACAACAGACTGGTTCCAAATAGGAAAAGGAGTACGTCAAGGCTGTATATTGTCACCCTGCTTATTTAACTTCTATGCAGAGTACATCATGAGGAACGCTGGGCTGGAAGAAGCACAAGCTGGAATCAAGATTGCTGGGAGAAATATCAATAACCTCAGATATGCAGATGACACTACCCTTATGGCAGAAAGTGAAGAGGAACTCAAAAGCCTCATGATGAAAGTGAAAGAGGAGAGTGAAAAAGTTGGCTTGAAGCTCAGCATTCAGAAAACAAAGATCATGGCATCTGGTCCCATCACTTCATGGGAAATGGATGGAAAAACAGTGGAAACAGTGTCAGACTTTATTTTTTTTGGCTCCAAAGTCACTGCAGATGCTTTCTGCAGCCATGAAGTTAAAAGACGCTTACTCCTTGGAAGGAAAGTTATGACCAACCTAGATAGTATATTAAAAAGCAGAGACATTACTTTGCCAACAAAGGTCCGTCTAATCAAGGCTATGGTTTTTCCAGTGGTCATGTATGGATGTGAGAGTTGGACTGTTAAGATAGCTGATCACCGAAGATTTGATACTTTTGAACTGTGGTGTTGGAGAAGACTCTTGAGAGTCCCTTGGACTGCAAGGAGATCCATCCAGTCCATTCTAAGGAGATCAGTCCTAGGTGTTCATTGGAAGGACTGATGCTAAAGCTGAAACTGCAATACTTTGGCCACCTCGTGCGACGAGTTGACTCACTGGAAAAGACTCTGATGCTGGGAAGTATTGGGGGCGGGATGAGAAGGGGATGACAGAGAATGAGATGGCTGGATGACATCACCTACTCGATGGACATGAGTTTGAGTGAACTCCAAGAGTTGGTGATGGACAGGAAGGCCTGGCGTGCTGTGATTCATGGGGTCGCGGAGAGTCAGACACGACTGAGCGACTGAACTGACTGAACAATGAACTATCTGAAAGAAAAAATGAAAGGTAATATCATTTATAATTTCATAAAAAAGAATAAAATCCCTAGGTATAAATTTAATGGAGAAGATGAAAAAACTATATACCCAAAATTGGAAGTTTTCTACTTGTTTTGATTAAAACAAGTGCCTGAAAGCAGAGACAGATGAAACTCACTTCCCAGGATTCCAAATTCAGCATTCGCCACTGCACCATGATGCTTCCCTCAGAGGAAAAGCCAACTCAGAGGCCAGCAAAAATGGACACCCAGAACACAAATGATAACAGAAGGGACCATTTTGACACCACCGAGGGGCTTCCCTGATGGCTCAGCAGTAAAGAATCCACCTGCAATGCAGAAGACGTGGGTTCTATCCCTGGGTCAGGAAGATCCCCTGGAGAAGGAAATGGCAATCCACTCCAGTATTCTTGCCTTGGAAACCCCATGGACAGAGGATTCTGATGGGCTTCAGTGCATACGGTTGCAAAAAGTAATTTTTTTTTTTGAGCACAATATACATGTAGTTTTTTTTTTTCCTTTTTTTTTTTTTATTGGAGGCTAATTATTTCACAGTATTATATTGGTTGGTTTTGCCATACATTGACATGAATCCGCCCTGGGTGCACACGAGTTCCCCTTCCTGAACCCCCCTCCCACCTCCCTCCTCCCCTTATCCTCCCTCTGGGTCATCCCCACACACCAGCCAAAGAGTTATATAGAACTTAGCAACTAAACAACTTGTGCTTTGTTGGTGTTATAGTGGTGAACATAGCTGCCTTCCTAGCAGAGTTTTGACCTGGGTTTTATTTCTGGGCCAAAGCAGCAACCCGACCTTTGGGCTTCCCAGGTAGCTCTAGTGGTAAAGAATCCGACTGCTGGTGCAGGAGATGCAAGAGTCGGGGTTTGATCCCTGGATCAGGAAGATCCCCAGGAATAGAAAATGGCAACCCACTCCAGTATTCACGCCTGAAAAATTCTATGTACAGAGGAACCTGGTGGGCTACAGTCCATGGGATTGCAGAGTCAGATACACCTGAGTAACTGAACACACACACACACAGGTGGCAGTGCCATTCAGACAGAAAACACTGCTCACCTTCACACAGCTTAGCAACTATGTTTCCGTTCCTTGGTTAGCTGCTGGCATTTGCAGGTTCAGCTAACCTTCACTCTAAATTGGGTATGCTCAGTCCAGTTCTCTTTTGTTTAGTCCAGTTCTCTTCCCATCCCAGTGACCAGCTCAAAATCTCCCATTCCCACCCTTGTTTCTCAAAGGGAAGAGGTCAACATCTTGGCACATCTCTTTAACGCCATTTTCACATGCTGTTGTGGAGTCTCTGGGGAGTTTGATAATATTCTGGGCTCAGTGACTTCAGCCCATATAAATTCATGAAGTATTTATTTATATGGGATTTTTCAACCCCATTTTCCAATCTAGGCTGACGAATTAGGCAGAATGCCTTGAATTTATCCTGGGAATCATAAAATGGATTCTGCAGAGTGGTATTGGTTAAAAACACTTCTCTATATGGAAAGTAGAAAACTGCTGGAGAACCACCATCCTTGAGAGTTTTTAAGATAAAACAATTCTTTTGGTTTAGGGATAAATTGGGTGACAGGAGGAACAAGATTTCTCAAGGTTCTTTCCAAGTCCAGCTCTTAGGATATAGGAAGATACCATATTTCCCAATTTGGGACTTTTTAATGTCCTTGAGGTAGAGCTGCGGCGTTAAAGTGGTCTGCTTCAGAGTCTACTTAGACAAAATTGTGGATTCAACTAATTCTAATCTACTCCATCATTCCTTTAAGCACACTTTCATTCCCATTAAGGAAACCCTTTTCTCACCCTTTGAGTGGAATACCATCCCTTCACTCTGTTATCAAAACCTACTAAATGGCAGGCATAACCTAATGTATATTGAGTGATGTTCATTGTCTAATACAGCAATTAACCTAAGGGAAGGGCTTCTCTGGTATTTCTAAAATTATTAGTACAGGCAGAAAGTCTCCCCCTCCACTTTATACATTGACCCTGGAATAGTGTTACGGAAATAGCACAGTCTTTGGAGTGAGACAGATCCTGGGTGACCTTGAGCAGTTATCATTTCTTGAGCCTCGATTTTATTTCATAAAACATTCGCTATTAAAACTCTGTGAAATTGTCATTCTAGTATCTCTAATAATATCTCTCAGGGTAGTCATGAGTTTTAAATGAGGTAATGTGTGCAAAGTGTGTGGCACATGGGTGGCCATGTGTCAGATGCTCCTCCAGTATTACTTTCTTCCTCTTGCTGATTTTGTCTATTTCAGTGCCACAACAATGGCATTACTCTTTCTAAAAATGAAAAACAGGTCCCACCCATTTACCATGGGAAATCCTTTTATCTTTCACTTCTGTTTGTGGTTATATGTTGAAACATCACTCAGCTAAGTAACAGGGAGCTACTGGGCTGATAGGATTTCCTTGTACCCAGAACTTTCTTACAGAAATTCATAATGATTTCTTCTACTAGCAACCCCCACCTTAAATGTATTTTTCCTCCAAAATATGCTCTGCCCCAGAAACAGTCTATTTCCACTATGTATGTTCCAGAAATCCCTTGTAATGAACCATACAAATCTATTTGTCCTGCTGCTACTATAATTGCCTATATCTTATTATAACTTAATATGTAACAGATTTTTTTGGCGAGGCCAGAAGCAACTGAGCATTCACGAAAATGCAGACGCTGAAGGTTGTTGAGGAGCCAGTGAACCCACTAATTGGATAACGGAGTGGGGGTAGTGTGGGAATTTAATTAAACTGGCATTTGCTCTAGCTGCTGAAAATATTAATCAGAAAATGAATTACACATAAAAAGTAAAAGGTTGGGGGAGAGGGGTGTCCTGAAAAATGTCATCGATCCCATTTTTTCTGGCATTGGTGAGAAAGTGATTCTTTTTTTTTCCACAAGGTATGGGTCATTTGTCCAGTGAATTCTGCCTACAGCTTATTTGGGCAGAGATCACAAAGAAAGGCACTTGGAAAGCTGTCAGTTGGGAGGAGGAGTGTGAGATTCTTGATTTGGGGACCAGATGCATCTTTTGGCAGTTCTTGATCCAAACATAAAGATAAAATATGTGTCTGAAAAAAAGAGAAAGAAGAAGAAAAGCCAATTCTCCCCCTTCTTCTAAAGAAACACTCCCTCCAGTAAGAAAAGGGCTGCACATCTGTATCCTTTCTATCAATAATGGTTAAAGAGTTGTCAGATTTGAGAGAGGTGGGTGAGAGTTTTGAACCAGGCATTTAAATACATTCCATAACCCAGGAGCCATTGGGAAGGCATTGCCCTCGCCAGGCTCACAAACAACAGTGCAGGAGGGCAAACGCAGATGGGGGCTCTTGTATTTTGTTTAAGAACCACTCTCATAGTTTTATTTAACTGCTTTGAGTGGCCGGGACAGTTGTATCCCTGGAGATCATTGCCCCATCGACAGTGGGGACAGCTGTCTTGCAGGAAACTCTGGTTTAATAGACTTAGCTGAAGAGCCTGGAAGGCAGAGGAATCTAATTCTTTAATTGGAAGGCCAAAGGCCTCGGAGTTTTCTCCTCAGTCTTGGCCATTTGGGTTTTGGCTTCCAGAAGAGCCATTCTGGTCAATGGGATGCTTCAGTCCAAGGGTAGCTTTCCATTAAGAAAACCTATTATAGGATGATGAGAACACATGAACGGGCAACATTCTTTCTACTTTGTCAAGGTTGTTTTTTAGTTTTTTAATCAGTTGTGAAAACTCTGATGACCAGTGTTCATCTGTGACAAAATGTGCTGTCCCCACACAAGCAACTGCTGAATGGGGCACGCTTTCCTACAGCCTGTGATATCTAGGTCTTTGGTATCCTCCCTTGATCTTTCCTTACACATGTAGAAAGAAAGCAGAGCCCGGAACTGGAGGAGAGGAGCTGTAAAGTGGAAGCTTGAAACAATAGAAATTTATTGTCTCACAGTTCTTGAGACCAAAAGTCCAAAATTAAAGTGTTGAGAGGACCATGCTTCCTCTGAAACTTCTGGAGAAACACCCTTCCTTTCCTCTTCCTAGGTTCTGGTGGTTCCTAGCAATCCCTGGCATTCCTTGACTTGCCTCCATCCTCACATGGCCATCTTCCCTCTGTAATTTCCTCTGTGTCTCTGTGCTGCTCTCCTTTCTCTTATAAAGATATGACTCGCTGGACTAGGGACCACCCTAATCCAGTATGACCTCATGTTCACTTGATTACATCTGCAAAACTATTTCCAATTATGTTTATATTCACAGGTACTGAGAGTTGAGATTTCAGCATATCTCTGTGGGGAACACAATTCAACCTTCCACAGTCTTTATTGAAACAAATGGTACTATTAGGTATATTGTTTCCATTTGAGCCCATATGGACTGTGAAGAAAGCTGATCACCGAAGAATTGATGCTTTTGAACTGTGGTGTTGGAGAAGACTCTTGAGAGTCCCTTGTACCGCAAGGAGATCCAATCAGTCCATTCTAAGGGAGATCGATCCTGGGTGTTCATTTGAGGGACTGATGCTGAAGCTGAAACTGCAATACTTTGGCCACCTCATGCGACGAGTTGACTCACTGGAAAAGACTCTGATGCTGGGAAAGGTTGGGGGTGGGAGAAGAAGGGGACGACCGAGAATGAGATGGCTGGATGGCATCACCGACTCTGTGGACATGAGTTTGAGTGAGCTCCGGGAGTTGGTGATGGACAGGGAGGCCTGGCGTGCTGTGATTCATGGGGTCACGGAGAGTCAGACACGACTGAGCGACTGAACTGAACTGAATCTCTATCAGGGTTTCCATGGTGGCTCAGATGCTAAAGAATCTGCCTGCAATGTAGGAGACATGGGTTCAGTCCCTGGATTGGAAAGGTCCCCTGGAGAAGGAAAGGGCAACACACTTCAGTATTTGTGCCTGGAGAATCCCATGGACAGAGGAGCCTGGCAGGCTATAGTCCATAGGGTTGCAAAAAATTGGATGCTACTGAGGGACTAACATTTTCTCATTTTCTATCTTTCTACCTTTATCAACCTGGATTTTAGACAACATCTATGATAAAAGCAAAAATTGAATGAGTTCTACTTTATGTCCCACAGATGAATATATCCCTAAGGTATATTCCTAACTTAACCACACCTGTACCAAAATTCAGTCAGTTCAGTTCAGTTCAGTTGCTCAGTCGTGTCCGACTCTTTGTGACCCCATGAATCAGCACGCCAGGACTCCCTGTTCATCACCAATTCCCGGAGTTCACTCAAACTCATGTCCATCGAGTTGGTGATGCCATCCAGCCATCTGATTCTCTGTCGTCCCCGTCTCCTCCCACCCCCAATCCCTCCCAGCATCAGAGTCTTTTCCAGTGAGTCAACTCTTCACATGAGGTGGCCAAAGTATTGGAGTTTCAGCTTTAGCATCAGTCCTTCCAATGAACACCCAGGATTGATCTCCTTTAGAATGGACTGGTTGGATCTCCTTGCAGTCCAAGGGACTCTCAAGAGTCTTCTCCAGCACCACAGTTCAAAAGCATCAGTTCTTCGGTGATCAGCTTTCTTCACAGTCCAACTCTCACATCCATATGCATGCAAAATAACATCACAGATTAAAATAATCATACAATTTTTCAGCACTTAAAAGAGTTTAAAATCTATTTAAAAATCAGTGCACTATGGCCAACTGTTTCTTAATTCATTGTAAGATTATAGCTTTCTTACATTTTGGTGTTCAAAACGTTCCTCCTATTATGGACTAATGATGATTCTATATGATATTTATTTAAAAATTTTAAATAATATCTAACTTGGCACACTACAATGCTGATGATCCTATCAATACCTAAAATATTCTAGGCTGTTCCAAAAATATGGGAATCACTAACAGGAGACTCCTATTCTCACCCTTTATGCCTGAAGGCTTCCTTTATGAAAATAATCTCTTAAATGGAGGCCATCAATAGTTCCATGAAATTTGGGGTTTTATTGTTATTGTCCATAAAATTTACTATTCATCTAGGGATGGGGTGGGAATTTGGAGATAAACCCAAGACTGACCACAATAAATCAGAAACTGAGAATTTCTAAAATGTGGTTGACAATACATATGGAAAGTTAATTCTGGTTTACAAGAATTCTTACATTCCTGGCTTTTCATAGGCCCATCTCCTGTATCAAACACATTATGTCATTTTCAAATAGTTATGCCGATGCCTGAAGGCATGGCAGTGATTCAGTATTTGTCTGCAAAAATCCAGTGTTACAAGGGTCTATTGAAGTGGTTGGAAGGAACATCTCTTCATACTGGTCATGAATTTGCAAGGCCCAACTTGGTGATAATCTGAGTGATTCAACAAGTTAGCAGGCCACACGTTTGATAACAGAATGAATGATTCATCTAAAGTATGGATTTCTAGGTATTTTTTTATGTGAGAAACTAGTCCAGACATACACATTTAAGCAGGGACAACAGCTTCTCTTAATATGAAGTAGGCAAGCATTCAGTTCAGTTCAGTTGCTCAGTCATGTCCAACTCTTTGAGACACCATGAACTGCAGCTTGCCAGGCATCCCTGTCCAACACTAAGTCCCAGAGCTTGCTTAAACTCATGTCTATCAAGTCAGTGATGCCATTCAGCCATCTCATCCTCTATCGTCCCCTTCTCCTCCTGCCTTCAATCTTTCCCAGCATCAGGGTCTTTCCCAATGAGTCAGTTCTTCACATCAGGTAGCCAAAGTATTGGAGTTTCAGCTTTAGCATCAGTACTTCCAATGAATATTCAGGACTGATTTCCTTTTGGATTGACTGGTTGGATCTCCTTGCAGTCCAAGGGGTTCTCAAGAGTCTTCTCCAACATACAGTTCAAAAGCATCAGTTCATTGGTGCTCAGCTTTCTTTATGGTCCAACGCTCACATCCATATGTAACTACTGGAAAAACCATAGCTTTGACGAGAGAGACCTTTGTCAACAATGTAAGGTCTCTGATTTTTAATATTCTGTCTAGGTTGGTCATAACTTTTCTTCCAAGGGGCAAGCATCTTTTCATTTCATGGCTGTAGTCACTGTCTGCAGTGATTTTGGAGCCCAAGAAAATAAAGACTCTCACGGTTTCCACTGTTTCCTCATCTATTTGCCATGAAGTGATGGGACTGGATGATTTCTGTTCGTTTCCAAGGCAAACCATTCAATATTACAGTAATCCAGGCCTATGCCCCAACCAGTAATGCTGAAGAAGCCGAAGTTAATCGGTTCTATGAAGACCTACAAGACCTTTTAGAACTAACACCCAAAAAAGATGTCCTTTTCATTATAGGGGACTGGAATGCAAAAGTAGGAAGTCAAGAAACACCTGGAGTAACTGGCAAATTTGGCCTTGGAGCACGGAATGAAGCAGGGCAAAGGCTAATAGAGTTTTGTCAAGAGAATGCACTGGTCATAGCAAACACCCTCTTCCAACAACACAAGAGAAGACTCTACACATGGACATCACCAGATGGTCAACACAGAAATCAGATTGATTATATTCTTTGCAGCCAAAGATGGAGAAGCTGTATACAGTTAGCGAAAACAAGACCAGGAGCTGACTGTGGCTCAGATCATGAACTCCTTATTGCGAAGTTCAGACTTAAATTGAAGAAAGTAGGGAAAACCACTAGACCATTCAGATATGACCTCAATCAAATCCCTTATGATTATGCAGTGGAAGTGAGAAATAGATTTAAGGGACTAGATCTGATTGATAGAGTGCCTGATGAACTCTGGACGGAGGTTCGTGACATTGTACAGGAGACAGGGACCAAGACCATCCCCATGGAAAAGAAATGCAAAAGAGCGAAATGGCTGTCTGAGGAGGCCTTACAAATAGCTGTAAAAAGAAGAGAGGCGAAAAGCAAAGGAGAAAAGGAAAGATATAAGCATCTGAATGCAGAGTTCCAAAGAATAGCAAGGAGAGATAAGAAAGCCTTCCTCAGTGATCAATGCAAAGAAATAGAGGAAAACAACAGAATAGGAAAAACAAGAGACCTCTTCAAGAAAATTAGAGATTCCAAGGGAACTTTTCACGCAAAGATGGGCTCGATAAAGGACAGAAATGGTATGGACCTAACAGAAGCAGAAGATATTAAGAAGAGGTGGCAGGAATACACAGAAGAACTGTACAAAAAAGATCTTCACGACCAAGATAGTCACGATAATGTGATCACTGACCTAGAGCCAGACATCTTGGAATGTGAAGTCAAGTGGGCCTTAGAAAGCATCACTACGAACAAAGCTAGTGGTGGTGATGGAATTCCAGTTGAGCTATTTCAAGTCTTGAAAGATGATGCTGTGAAAGTGCTGCACTCAATATGCCAGCAGATTTGGAAAACTCAGCAGTGGCCACAGGACTGGAAGAGGTCAGTCTTCATTCCAATCCCAAAGAAAGGCAATGCCAAAGAATGCTCAAACTACCGCACAATTGCACTCATCTCACACGCTAGTAAAGTCATGCTCAAAATTCTCCAAGCCAGGCTTCAGCAGTATGTAAACCGTGAACTCCCAGATGTTCAAGCAGGTTTTAGAAAAGGCAGAGGCACCAGAGATCAAATTGCCAACATCCGCTGGATCATGGAGAAAGCAAGAGAGTTTCAGAAAAACATCTATTTCTGCTTCATTGACTATGCCAAAGCCTTTGACTGTGTGGATCACAATAAACTGTGGAACATTCTGAAAGAGATGGGAATCCCAGACCACCTGACCTGCCTCTTGAGAAACCTGTATGCAGGTCAGGAAGCAACAGTTAGAACCGGTCATGGAACAACAGACTGGTTCCAAATAGGAAAAGGAGTGCGTCAAGGTTGTATATTGTCACCTTGCTTATTTAACTTATATGCAGAGTACATCATGAGGAACGCTGGGCTGGAAGAAGCACAAGCTGGAATCAAGATTGCTGGGAGAAATATCAATAACCTCAGATATGCAGATGACACTACCCTTATGGCAGAAAGTGAAGAGGAACTCAAAAGCCTCTTGATGAAAGTGAAAGAGGAGAGTGAAAAGGTTGGCTTGAAGCTCAACATTCAGAAAACAAAGATCATGGCATCTGGTCCCATCACTTCATGGGAAATAGATGGAAAAACAGTGGAAACAGTGTCAGACTTTGTTTTTTTGGGCTCCAAAATCACTGCAGATGCTGATTGCAGCCATGAAATTAAAAGACACTTGCTCCTTGGAAGGAAAGTTATGACCAACCTTGATAGTATATTAAAAAGCAGAGACATTACTTTGCCGACCAAGGTCCGTCTAGTCAAGGCAATGGTTTTTCCCGTGGTCATGTATGGATGTGAGAGTTGGACTGTGAAGAAAGCTGATCGCCGAAGAATCGATGCTTTTGAACTGTGGTGTTGGAGAAGACTCTTGAGAGTCCCTTATACTGCAAGGAGATCCAACCAGTCCATTCTAAAGGAGATCAATCCTGGATGTTCATTGGAGGGACTGATGCTAAAGCTGAAACTCCAATACTTTGGCCACCTCATGAGACGAGTTGACTCACTGGAAAAGACTCTGATGCTGGGAAAGGTTGGGGGCGGGAGGAGAAGGGGACGACGGAGAATGAGATGGCTTGATGGCATCACCGACTCTGTGGACATGAGTTTGAGTGTACTCCGGGAGTTGGTGATGGACAGGGAGGCCTGGCGTGCTGTGATTCATGGGGTCGCGGAGAGTCGGACACGACTGAGCGACTGAACTGAACTGAACTGATGGGACTGGATGCCATGATCTTCACTTTTTGAATATTGAGTTTTAAGCCAGCTTTTTTACTCTTCTCCTTCAGTTTCATCAAGAGGCTTTTCAGTTCCTCTTCACTTTCTGCCATAGGATGGTGTTGTCTATGTTTCTGAGGTTATTGATATTTCTCCTGGCAATCTTGATTCCAGCTTGTGCTTCATCCAACCCAGCATTTCTCACTATGTACTCTGCATATAAGTTAAATAAGCAGAGTGACAATATACAGCCTTGACGTACTCCCTTCCCTATTTGGAACCAGTCCGTTGTTCCATGTCTGGTTCTAACTGTTGTTTCTTGACCTGCATGTAGCTTCCTCAGGAGGCAGGTAAGGTGGTCTGGTATTCCCATCTCTTTAAGAATTTTCCACAGTTTGTTGTGATCTACACAGTCAAAGACTTTGGCATAATCAATAAAGCAAAAGTAGATGCTTTTCTGGAATTCTCTTGCTTTTTCTATGACCCAATGGATGTTGGCAATTTGGTCTCTGGTTCCTCTGCCTTTTCTAAATGCAGCCTGAAAATCTGGAAGTTCATGGTTCACGTACTGTTGAAGCCTGACTTGGAGAATTTTGAGCATTACTTTGCTAGCATGTGAGATGAGTGCAATTGTGTGATAGTTTGAACATTCTTTGGCCCTGCCCTTCTTTGGGATTGGAATGAAAACTGACCTTTTCCAGTCCTGTGGCCACTGCTGCTGATTTTTCTGAATTTGCTGGTATATTGAGTGCAGCACTTTCAGAGCATCATCTTTTACGATTAGAAATAGCTCAACTGAAATTCTATCACCTCCACTAGCTTTGTTCGTAGTGATGATTCCTAAGGCCGACTTGACTTCTCATTCCAGGAGATGTCTGGCTCTGGGAGTGATCACACCATCATGGTTATCTGGGTCATGAAGATCTTTTTTGTACAATTCTTCTGTGTATTCTTGTCACCTCTTCTTAATATCTTCTGCTTCTATTAGGTCTATACCATTTCTGTCCTTTATTGAGCCCATCTTTGCATGAAATGTTCCCTTGGTATCTGTGATGTTCTTGAAGAGATCTCTAATGTTTCCCATTCTGTCTTTTCCCTCTATTTCTTTGCAAGCATTAGACCTGAAGTTAGATAAGCTTGACTCTGGATATCATCACTTAACCTTATCAAAGCTTTTCAGAACTCTCAAGGGAAGTTAATTAATTATTCGCAGTCACGATATAAGGAAGTCCCACTGGATCATGGTTACTTGGTGACAGAAATCAGGGGTGAGGAATGACTTAATGAGATTTGTCCTGGGGCCTGTGGAGAGGGAATGGATCCCCACTGACGCGGGAAGCAACTGGGAGTACTCCCTGTCAGGAGCTTGGAGGAGAAGTCTCTGTGAAGCTGTTTATCGTCTCTCCAGAGGTCCTTTACATGCAGGTGAAGTGACACGTGTCTGAGAGGGGTAGACAGGTTCTCCCCTGAGGTGACCAGGGAGTGTATCCAGGCTTCATCCTGTTGTAATGGCAGGCTCAACGTTCCTCTTTCTTTCTTCTTCCCTTGTCCCATTAAGTGTTTCTGTGAGTACAAGGAATGAGGACTTGTCTCTCTCTACCAGAATTCTCTCTCTCAGGCTGTGTTCATAGACAGAGTATGCACACTTATGTAAATACATCCTTCCTCTCCTATACACAACCCAGTCAGTCACTTTTAACTTTGGTGAATTATTCTTTCTGGAATAGATCATCCTCAAATACAATAGGATTGTTTGGGATATCCTGCCTCTTGAGAAACCTGTATGCAGGTCAGGAAGCAACTGTTAGAACTGGACATGGAACAACAGACTGGTTCCAAATAGGAAAAGGTGTACGTCAAGGTTGTATATTGTCACCTTGCTTATTTAACTTATATGCAGAGTACATCATGAGGAACGCTGGGCTGGAAGAAGCACAAGCTGGAATCAAGATTGCCGGGAGAAATGTCAATAACCTCAGATATGCAGATGACACTACCCTTATGGCAGAAAGTGAAGAGGAACTCAAAAGCCTCTTGATGAAAGTGAAAGAGGAGAGTGAAAAGGTTGGCTTGAAGCTCAACATTCAGAAAACAAAGATCATGGCATCTGGTCCCATCACTTCATGGGAAATAGATGGAAAAACAGTGGAAACCGTGTCAGACTTTGTTTTTTTGGGCTCCAAAATCACTGCAGATGCTGATTGCAGCCATGAAATTAAAAGACGCTTGCTCCTTGGAAGGAAAGTTATGACCAACCTTGATAGTATATTAAAAAGCAGAGACATTACTTTGCCAACCAAGGTCCGTCTAGTCAAGGCAATGGTTTTTCCCGTGGTCATGTATGGATGTGAGAGTTGGACTGTGAAGAAGGCTGACCGCCGAAGAATCGATGCTTTTGAACTGTGGTGTTGGAGAAGACTCTTGAGAGTCCCTTATACTGCAAGGAGATCCAACCAGTCCATTCTAGAGGAGATCAATCCTGGATGTTCATTGGAGGGACTGATGCTAAAGCTGAAACTGCAATACTTTGGCCACCTCATGCGACGAGTTGACTCACTGGAAAAGACTCTGATGCTGGGAAAGGTTGGGGGCAGGAGGAGAAGGGGACGATGGAGAATGAGATGGCTGGATGGCATCACCGACTCTGTGGACATGAGTTTGAGTGAACTCCGGGAGTTGGTGATGGACAGGGAGGCCTGGTGTGCTGTGATTCATGGGGTCGCGGAGAGTCGGACACGACTGAGCGACTGAACTGAACTGAACTGAACTGAAACTGAGGAAAGGCCCTTGTATGGGGAAAGAAATTTCACTCCTCTCCTTTCACAATTCTACTTAAGTCCAGAGAGGAAGAAACTGGATGTCTCTCCCAGTCTCCACATACACACTATATCCTTCCCAAGACAGTGCTGCTAACTCAATTGGTGGAACGAAGAATATCCACTGGGCCACCTACTAATGGGTGAGTTACCTATATCAGGCCCTTGCTATGGTCTTCTCTTTCTTCCTCCTTATGCTACTCTCAGAGTACCTTGCTCTTTTCAGGCAAACTGGCCATCCCTGGTCACACAGATTGTGGAATTAATGCGTTCAGGGTCTGCTCTGCAGACCTTGCCATATCCATTGAAGGAGGAAGTAGGCTCAGCCACATTTTCTGGCATCATTTACCAGATTTGTCCCAAATTGAAGGAGAGAAAGGGAATGAAAGGTAAGGAGGAGGTGACGCGAATACTCCCCTATACGCTACCCACAGTTTTGCCCTTAGTTCTTTCCTAAATAAATCCTCCTCAATGAGTGTGCCCCTGGGGCCCTGATTGATGCAGTAACCCTTGTATAAAACTCAGCATTAGAAGAAGACTAAATTCTGTACTTTATATTACTGATTACTTTTAGAAGGGAATCTACCTTGAAATTTGACTCTTCTTGCTTTAGTAGCTCCAGAATTCTTCACCTTTCTCCCCAGGCATCTCCCCTGGATTTTGAATGGTGAACACATTAGTTCCTTGAGTGGGAATGTTGGCGTTTTAGAGAAGCCATTCTTCAGTCTTCCCCCTTAACTTTGGAACCACTTGGGAAGTAGATACAGAGGGCAGAGAACGATCAAGACTCCAATTGTATGGCCTATTGAGAATGGGCTTCCTCCTTTCCACCTAAAACTAGACTTATGTGCCCACCAATATGCAAGGAGGTGAACATGATCAAGTGAGTCTACCTTTCACAGGACCTCAGGTGGTGCAGAGAACACTCGTTCTCTGTGGGCAGGTCCCAGACAATCAACCCATCAGGGGTCTAGCCTTGCAAGTTCTATTCTGACTTCCAGCTCATGAGTCAAACCATTCCTTCCTCCTTGGCAAGGGATGGAGAGGGACCTAACAGGGAGGGAAGCTGTTGTCTCAAATATTTTGGAAAGGGAGATGTTTCTGTTTTACAGAAAAGGGAAAGATTTGCAAAGAAGATTTCTTCTATATAGAAACAATCTTCTAGAATCAAAACCTTCATCTAGGTTGACTGTAGATTGGCAGTTGTGACTTTTCTGGCATTTTAAAATGAAAGCTTTCTCCCCAGGCCAGTCCCCACATGGTGGGGGAGAGAAGGAAGATATATCCTGCCCTGGGTTGCTGTCACATTTCTATTCTTTGTACATTCCTTGAATAGATTTAGTATTGTTATCTCTCACTACGAATAAGTGAATGAATGAAGTCCCCTTTAATTCAACAAACTTTATTGAGGCAAACTTTATTAAGCAACTTATCCAAGGCAACGTAATAAATAATACAACTAGGATTTGAGCTCAAACAGATTGACTAGTGGCTTGAGCTGATGATTGATACAAATTTGCTATAATAGAGGTAAGTAGAGGTGACACTTGGAGAAGGAAATGGCAACCCACTCCAGTGTTCTTGCCTGGAGAATCCCAGGGACAGGGGAGCCTGGTGGGCTGCTGTCTATGGGGTCGCACAGAGTCGGACACAACTGAAGCGACTTAGCAGCAGCAGCAGCAGCAGCAGAGGTGACACTGATATGCAGAAGAATAATTCCCAACCAAGGTCATGGAGGTTCCCAACCAAGGTCATGGAGGTTCAAGAGATTCTTTAAGGAGCTCAGAGGTCGTAACCTATTTCTACAATCTTTGGAGTCAGCAAGAGAATGTTGCCACAGAGAGCAGAGCTTCCTATTCATCTCAATGCAAGGTTCAGGGAAGTTGGAGTCTTCTCTGTGACCCACTTGGCCTTGTCTTCACTCCCTTCACTTCTGGAGATGGGCCCAGGGACAGAACCAGAGGAACCAAGCTCCTCTTCCTTCCAAACATTCCCAGAGGCTAAGTCAGTGTGCCTCAGTTAGGAGTCTAGAAAGGGGTTCTCTTTTTTGTCAATCTTTGTCACAAAGAATGGTTTCATAAGTAATTCCAGCTGCTCCCTGCCTAATGGCAAACTCGTGAGCATCTCCCTGCTACAGTCAAGTATGGGCTTTGTCTGATTAGGTCAGCTCATAGCCTTGTAGGATTCCAGGCATGCAAAGCTCTCTAAAGAGTCTCCTGTTGTTCCAAGATGCTTTGGAAATGGGTTGGGAATCCTATGAGGAATTTCATTCAAATTCCTCCATGGATTGTGGAGTAAATGCTCTCTGGGCTGACACCCACATAGCAACAGATGTGGGGCATCTGTGTAAGGTCTCTGTTGGCTCCCAGCTCAGCTTCCTGGAATCCCTGTGGGCCAAGGCTGTTATCTCCAGGACACACTTTCTGTTCTCATGCTTTTCCTTAACACTGAGGTGAAAAGAGTAAGATTCAAAGTCTAGGAGTGCAGAACTTGAGCTCTCTTGTCTCTATTTGCAGTCACTCTGGGACCTTGTTAAACAACCCATAGGATTGGTGGAAAGTTCAGTTCAGTCTCTCAGTTGTGTCTGACTCTTTGTGATCCCATGGACTGCAGCATGCCAGGCGTCCCTATCCATCACCAACTCCTGGAGCTTACTCAAGCTCATGTCCATGGAGTCCATGATGCCATCTAACCATCTCATCCTCTGTTGGCCCTTTCTCCTCCTGCCTTCAATCTTTCCCAGCATCAGGATCTTTTCCAGTGAGTCAGTTCTTCACATCAGGTGGCCAAAGTATTGGGGCTTCAGCTTCAGTATCAGTCCTTCCAATGAATATTCAGGATTGATTTTCTTTAGGATTGACTGGTTTGATCTCCTTACAGTCCAAGGGACTCTCAAGAGTCTTCTCCAACACCACAGTTCAAAAGCATCAATGAGCCACCTTTGAGCTCCTTGCTGTGGGCCATGGCAACATGCGACAGTCTCTGGAGTCAGTGCGCAGGAACTGGGAAACACTTGGCTTGTGGGTCTCTGGCATGCCAGCGGCATTGGAGTACCAAGTGGAGGGTCACAGACTACAGGTCATCCAGAGGACCCAACACACGGTGGCAACTGATCAACTCTTTCAACAGTGCTTCTTCATAAATGTGTACTCCTGCTAGGGCAATGAGCATTACAACTGCCCTTGAAGTTGATCTGGCAGTTGTCACCATTAGCCCCACCATAGAGCTGCAGAGCAGATGACCCCACAAACTGCACAACAATTATACCAAAGAAATTCTCACACTGTTAAAAAGTTCTGGACCCCACACAGATTACCCAACCTGGGGATCTGGCAAAGGGACTGAGAACCCCCAGGGAATTTGACTTTGGAGGCTAGTGGGATTTGACTAAAGCACTTAAATAGGACTGGGGAAACAGACTCTTGGAGGGCACAAACAAAACTTTATGCACACCAGGAGCCAGGAGAAAGGAACAATGTCCCCACAAGAGACTGGACCAGACTTACCTGTGAGTGTCCAGGAGTCTCTGGCGGAGGTGTGAGTCAACAGTGGCCTGCTGCAGGGTCAGGGGTACTGAATACAGCAGTCCATGCACAAATCCTTTTGAAGGATTATCTTCATTACCCCTATACAACAGAGAAGGAACACAGCCCCACCCATCAACGGAAAATTGGATTAAAGATTTACTGAACATGGCCCCGCCCATCAGAACAAGACCCAGTTTCCCCCAAAGTCAGTCTCTCCCATCAGGAAGCTTCCATAAGGCTCTTACCCATCTCCATCAGAGGGCAGATAGAATGAAAACCATAATCACAGAAAACTAACCAAACTGATCACATGGACCACAGCCTTGTCTAACTCAATGAAACTATGAGCCATGCCATGTAGGGCCACCCAAGGCAGTTGGGTCATGGTGCAGAGATCTGACAAAATGTGGTCCACTGGAGAAGGGAATGGCAAACCACTTCAGTATTCTTGCGTTGAGAACCCCATGAACAGTATGAAAAGGCAAAAACATATGACATTGAAAGATGAACTCCCCAGGTCAGTAGGTGCCCAATATGCTACTGGAGAAGAGTAGAGAAATAGCTCCAAAAAGAAAAAAGATATTTAAAGGTCAGTCAGTGAGCTAAGGCAGGCCTTCCTTGGTATACTGTTGGCTCCCAATAAGCAATGGCTACTACTATCAGGAGAAGGGGACAACAGAGAATGAGATGGCTGGATGGCATCACCGACTCTGTGGACATGAGTTTGAGTGAACTCCGGGAGTTGGTGATGGACAGGGAGGCCTGGTGTGCCTGTGATTCATGGGGTCGCAGAGAGTCGGACACGACTGAGCGACTGAACTGAACTGAACTGAACTGAGCTACTATCACCCTTGCTGTTAATGGGTATTAATAAGAGAATGTGTATAAATATCCTGAATTGATGAGACAGCCTTATTTTATGGAATTCTCTGAAGTCTGCCTTTCCCATTCTCATTCCTTCATGGCTGTGGAACATGCTTATATGTTTTATGGGTGTTTTTGGAGTTAGCTCTACGAAGTCATTTGGTGTGGCTGCTATTTCTAGGTATATTCAAAAGCTAAAGAAGATTCCTCTCTGCTTTGTAAAGCAATTCAGCTGTTACTGATCTGACCCCTTGAGGTCTAGTTTTCTAGGATTGCATAAATCTATCTCTGTCCATTTTATTCATGCCCAGCATGATTTTATACACCTGTCTTTGGTTCATTTCTACAAGGAAGAATTGTTTAACAAATACAGATTTCCATTTAAAGAGCCATTCACACATTTCTGTTGTCTTTGGTGTCCCATGAGAAACAGAAAGACTCTACAAGTTGAATTACTTCTATTCTCAGTTAGAATGCCTACCTCCCAAAGAACAGTGTAACCTAATAGCCAGATGTGTGCTTCACTATCCAGGTTTTCTCAAATACCAGCAGTATGAATTCTTCAACCACAGGCCATTATCTGTGAATGGGAATAATAATAATAATTTATACTTTGTAGGGTTTTATAGGATTTAAATGAAACAATTATAGTAAAGAGCTTGGTGCAACACCTAAGTCATAGTAATCCTCAATAAATGGAATGTTAGTATTAGGCTCAACACTTGGAATTCAGATTATAATTGGGATGACTATTAATATTAGTACTCCGTGTCTTTACATGTTCTGTACCTCTGTCTGATTGGCCCTTCCCATTTCTTCTTTGTAGATACCAAATTATTCTTCAAAATCCAGTTCAAATACCATATCTTCTAGGATACAGTCCCTGGTCTACTAAGGAGAATTTATCCATCCCCCTGCTGCTGCTGCTAAGTCACTTCAGTCGTGTCCAACTCTGTGTGACCCCATAGATGGAAGCCTTCCAGGCTCCCCCGTCCCTGGGATTCTCCAGGCAAGAACACTGGAGTGGGTTGCCATTTCCTTCTCCAATGTGTGAAAGTGAAAAGTGAAAGTGAAGTCGCTCAGTCGTGTCCGACCCTTAGCGATCCCACGGACTGCAGCCTACCAGGGTCCTCCATCACGGGATTTTCTAGGCAAGAATACTGGAGTGGCTTGCCATCCTTCCCCCTAGTATCTTCTAATCTCTTTCCATTGTCATCCTGATCCATCTAAGTGGCCTTCATGTATTAAGGTCGCTGTCTGTCCTGCTAGACTGCTTCCCAAGAAGTGGGCACCAGTTCCAGATCATGTCTGCACCACCTGTCAGGTTTGCAGAACCCGACAGAGCTGACCATTCTTAAATGCTCTATAATTTGAAAGAGGTTCAGAGACTGTTTAAGATACCAGCAGATTCAGAAGTGCCCAGAGATTTGATGATGAAAGAAATTCGAGATGTAACCCTCCAATCCAGCTGCACTGTGTGACTTCTAGACAGTGTTTCCTTTCACAGGAGCCAGGCCCAAGTGTGCTCAGTTCAGGGCACATTGAGGAAGTTTCTGAAAATTGCACCATGTCTTTGCCTGCCCAGAAAGACAGGACCTAGTGAGTGACTCTGGCTTGTCATGCTGTCAGATGCAGTGAAGACACTGCTGCACGTGACAGGGAGTGTGGAAAGAAGGCATGACACTTTTAGGTTGTTGGCATTGCTTTATTTATTTACTTCATAGATAGGAGAGTTCAGTGCTTCATGCAAGTCCTGCTTCTGTTCCTACCCTTTTATTCATGAAGGGCTTCTTTCTTCTTGGTATTTATTGCTATGAGTCACTTCTCTGTGCACCAGATGGAAGTTGTTGCAGAAGCTTCTGGCTTCTGTGAAGAAACGTGGTTTAGGATGGAGGATTACACTGAGAATGGGGCAGGGGAAGGAAGCTGGGCTGGGGACATGTAGATTTGTTTTCAGATGGAATTAAGCTCCTAGACTCCTCCCTCTAGTCCCATAAGGTTTGATCAGTTCTCTAGAGATACTTCTCATGAGTTTTCCCTCTTGCTCTTTGAGCCTATCTGCATGTTTGCAGGAGGAATTTAATCCATATGGGCTCATTCATTAAACTCATTAAGCTGTTGTTTAATGAGAACGATTTTGTAACTGTGAATCCTTTAAAGTTTACTCCTAGCAGCTATGATTTCTTTGTGAACTTGGGCACCTGGGTCTGAGATAGTTGTTCTTCAGGCCTCTTGTTCTAAACTGTGACTTAACTTCATTTCAAAAAGGGTCAAAGAGCCTGTGTCTTGTGACCACAATGCAGCATTGGCACCATATCTGTCCTTCTAGGTCAGGATGACCACATCCATCTAGGCCTGGAAGCTTTTTTTTGGGGGGGGTGTTCTAAAACCCCCAAAGCCTTGATCTTTTAGAGTTAGTACAGGTCTTCCCTTGTAGCATAGTCGGTAAAGAATCTGCCTGCAGTGCAGGAGACCCGGGTTCGATCCCTGGATAGGGAAGATCCCCTGGAGAAGGAAATGGCAACCCATTCCAATATCCTTTCCTGGAAAATCTCATGGACAGAGGAGCCTGGTGGGCTGCAGCCCTTGGGGTCGCAAAGAGTCGGGCACAATTGAGCAACTAACTCTTACTTAGTTACTTACAGGTTATGTCACTTCCATGAAACTTGTCCTAATAGCTGGACTTTACATATCTTCCTCAATTTGATTCTCTTTGTCTCTTCTATCACTGTTTATTTCTTTTTTTATGTTACAGATATACCTGATGTCCTTTACTTGATGATGACTGACTTGTAGATAGTGCTTCAGAGCCTGAGTTTTGGAATGAGGGACACCAGGACTGTCTTCAGTTGACGGGCATGCCACCTTGGAAAACTCAAAACCTCTGTGCCTTGATTTCCTGTCTTCATTTAAAACTTCTTTTAAAACTGAATGTTGTGAAACAGAACAGATATAAATCATAAATACACAGTTTAATGAATTCCTATAAAGCGGATGCCCCCAGGTCATACCAGTCGGTGCACAATACAGACTTTAGAAGCCCTCTCTGTGGCCTTTCTCATCACACTTTGTTCCTCTCCCCTAAATGTAACTACAGTCGTAGGGTGATGCAGTGATTAATCATATGATGAATTATATGATGATAACGTTTTTGCATTTCTTTAGATTTACCACGTGAATATTGTGGTTTGAATGTTAAAATGGAAATCTGTAGTCTGTATTATTTTGTGCATGGTTTCTCTTCCTCAGTATGACATTTGTGTGACTCAGTCACCTTGTTGTATGTAGCTGTAATTCACTCATGTTTTTTATTGCCTGGTATTCCAGTATACTACAGTTTAAATAGCCATTCTACTTGTGATGGACACTTGGAATACTCCCAGTTTGGGGCCATGACTGTACTGCTGTTACAAACCTTTTTATCCCTGTCTTGTGGAGCATATGTGTATGAGTCTCAGAATTGCTGGGTCACAGGCATGCATTATCTTTAAATTTTGTAGATAATGCAGAAGTGTTCCCAAGGTGTGTCACTTCACACTTTCCATCACTTTCCATCTTTACAAACACTTGATAGTGTCCATCTTTTTAGTTTTAGCTGTGTGGATAGGTAAGTTGTAATGTTTCACCTGGGTTTTAATTTGCCTTTTCTTGATGATGGATAGGTTGTATGCCTTTCCTTCTGTTTATGGACTATTTGAGTTTTCTCTTTTGCAAAGGCCTTGTTACAGTCTCCTCTGTTTTCCTTTTCTTTCTTTGCCTGTTTTTCTGCTGAAGTGCCTGTCTTATTTTTATCCATTTGTTAGAATTCTTTATATGCCCTGGATATGAGTCCTTTGTGAATTATGTATTTTGCTAATATGTGTTCACACTCTGTATGAAAATACCTTTTTACTTGTTTGATGGTACATTTTGAGGAAATAAAGTTCTTAATATTAATGTGGTCAAAGTTATCATCCTACTGTTTATTATGTCACATTTAATAATTTCTATCTCAAACCAGTTATAAGGATAATCTCCTTTATTATAATCTAAGGGTTATTGTTCACTTTTCATATTTAGTCTATAATCCACCTAGAATTGATTTTTTTGTTAATTTTTTGATTGAGTCAAATCTAGTTTTCCTATATGCATACCGAATTAATTATCTCAGCAATATTTATTGAAAAGACCATCCTTCCCCTACTACTCTGAAATTTTTAGCAGAAATCAAATTCCCATTTATTGGGTAGATCTGCTTTTATTATGAGTCATCAGTCTATTTGTCTAACTTGATACAACTAAACATTACCTTAATTATGGTAACTTTATAATAAATCGTAATATCCAGTCAAGAAAGTCTTTCCACCTTGTTTTCTTTCTTTAAGTTGTCTTTGCTATTTTTGTATATTTTCATTTCTATTTATATTTTTAAATCATATTGAAAAATTCACCAGAAAAGGATTTGAGATTTATTTTTGAGGAAAAAATCCAACTGGAGAATTGAATACTTCCGTGATAACAAGTGTTCTAATTAGCAATCAATGTATCTCCATTTATTTTGAACTTAAAATCATTTTGTCATTATATTTGAGTATTCTATGAAAAGTTCTTACAGATTTTCTTAGATTCATTCTTAGGAATTTGATTTTTTGGATCTAATATAAAATAGATAAAATTTATTTTCCAACTGCCACTTGAATTTGGTAATGCAATTTATTTATCTTGTTAATTTTAGTTTGCTTAATCATTTCATTTAGATTATTTCCTATATTTACCATTGTAATTTTTCTTTGTTTCTTCCCAGACCTCATTTTTCTTCTATCTGAAGAACATCTACTATTTTCTTTAGTGAAGGTCCACTGGCAGCAAAGTCTATCAGTTTTTCCTTGGTCTGAAAATGACTGTATTTAATCTTTAAAAAAATTTTTTTCCAGTTTGTTTGAATCAGGATCCCAGTAAAGTCAATATATGGTAATTACTTAATAAGACTTTAAATTCCTGTAACCTATAGTTACACTCAGCAGTGGCCACAGGACTGGAAAAGGTCAGCTTTCATTCCAATCCCAAATGTTCAAACTACCACACAATTGCACTCATCTCACATTCTAGCAAAGTAATGCTCAAAATTCTCCAAGCCAGGCTTCAACAGTACATGAACCATGAAATTCCAGATGTTCAAGATGGATTTAGAAAAGGCAGAGGAACCGGAGATCAAATTGCCAGCATCCATTGGATCATAGATAAAACAAGACAGTTCCAGAAAAACATCTACTTCTGCTTTATTGACTATGCCAGAGTCTTCGACTGTGTAGATCACAACAAACTGGAAAATTCTCATAAAGATGGGAGTACCAGACCACCTGACCTGCCTCCTGACAAACCTGTGTGCAGGACAGGAAGCAACAACTAGAACTGGACGTGGAACAACAGACTGGTTCCAAACAGGAAAAGGAGTACGTCAGGGCTGTATACTGTCACCCTGCTTATTTAACTTATATGCAGAGTACATCATGAGGAACGCTGGGCTGGAAGAAGCCCAAGCTGGAATCAAGATTGCTGGGAGAAATATCAGTAACCTCAGAGATGCAGATGATACCACCCCTATGGCAGAAAGTGAAGAGGAACTGAAGAGCCTCTTGATGAAAGTGAAAGAGGAGAGTGAAAAAACTGGCTTAAAACTCAGCATTCCAAAAACTAAGATCATGGCATCGATCCCATCACTTCATGGCAGATAGATGGGGAAACATACAAAAACAGTGAAAGACTTTAAAGGCTCCAAAATCACTGCAGATGTTGACTTCTGCCATGAAATTAAATGACTATTGCTCCTTGGAAGAAAAGCTATGACCAAACCAGATAGCATATTAAAAAGCAGAGACATTACTTTGCCAACAAAGGTCTGTCTAGTCAAAGCTATTGTTTTTCCAGTAGTCATGTATGGATGTCAGGGTTGGACCATAAAGAAAGCTGAGTGCTGAAGAACTGATGCTTTTGAACTGTGGTATTGGAGAAGACTCATGACAGTCCCTTGGACTTCAAGGAGATCCAACCAGTCCATCCTAAAGGAAATCAGTCCTGAATATTCATTGGAAGGACTAGTGCTGAAGCTGAAGCTCCAATACTTTGGCCATCTTATGTGAAGAACTGACTGATTGGAAGAGACCCTGATACTGGGAAGGATTGAAGACGGGAGGAGAAGGGGACGACAGAGGGTGAGATGGTTGGATGGGATCACCAACTTGATGGACATGAGTTTGAGCAAGCTCCAGGAGTTAGCCTGGTATACTGAAGTCGATGGGGCTGCAAAAACTCGGACAGGTCTGAGAGACTGAACTGAACCTGTAATCACAGGTGCTGTGGAGAACCTGTAGTTCTGTCCATCTTGTCTTTTTCTTACAACTTAGATTTTGGAAGTGGCATCATTTTTCCGATTGAGTTTCCCCATAAATGCAGTTTTACTGATAGCATCTGTGAAGTTTCACTTAACACATTCCTCCTTCCTTGTATTTTTCATGAAGTGGTAGTTAAGGGACTTATTTTCTATTGAACTGCAGATTCAGTTATTTGGTATTGAGCCCTTACTATTCAGACTTGGTATCGAGTCCTTTCATCAAGAAGCACAAAATAACTATTTGCCTTTTTTTTTCTGATGACAGAAGTTATTGATCGATTCTAATTGTATTGTCAATAACATACACTACCTCAGACATATTTTGGTTGACTGAAGCCTCTCATCTAGTACTTTCTGTGAAAAGTACTGAAGAGGTTAATATTCTTACATGTTTATGGTTTGAGCTTTTATCTTTGAAGGATAGTTTGATTAGATAAATAATCAACTCATTGTACCCTCCATGGGAATTTTAAATATATTACAGAATTGTCTTCTGACATAAAGTTTAGCTCTTGCAAAGTCAAATGGTATATATATATTTTTGTAAATGATCTGGTGACTTTTTCTGGATAGCCAATATAGAATTTTTCTACCTTGGCAAAGTTTCATTGTTTTTCTAGAGTATATTTGGTATTGGTTATTCTGGTTTAATTTATCAAGCTAAGCAGTATGTTCTATCAATATGTACTTTAATGTCTTACTTTTTTAAAAATTTCCACAAAGTTTTATTGAATTATGGTTAAACATTTTTCTATTGCTTTGATTTACTTTTTAAAATAAGAAATTATAAATATACATTCGTGGAAATTTGCCTGCATGTGTGCTCATTCGCTTCAGTCCTGTCCAACTCCTTGCAACCCTTGGACCATGGCCTGCCAGGCTCCTCTGTCCATTGGATTTCCCAGGCAAGAATGCTGGAGTAGGTTGCCTTTTCCTCCTCCAGGGGATCTTCCCGACCCAGGGATCAAACCCGCAGCATCTCTTGCATCTTCTGCATCACAGAGGGATTCTTTACTGCTGAGCCACCCAGGAAGCCTTGGAATTTTCTCTCAAGTGATCTTTGTCTTTTCATTTCTCCTTTTTATCTTCTAGTTTTCTTTTTGTTTTAATACTTATTTATTTATTTGGCTGTGTCAGGTCTTAGTTGCAGGACTCAGGCGGTATCTTCAGTGTAACTGGCAGGCTCTCTAGCTGTGGCATGTGGGCTGCAGAGTGCCCTGTGGCCTGTAGAATCTTAGTTCCCTGACCAGGGATCGAACCCACATCCTGCATTGGAAGATAGATTCTTAACTACTGAACCACCTTCTAGTTTTCTTAAGGCATTACTTATTTTCTTTACCCCCAAGCTCTTTAGAGTTCAGTCTTCATTTCTGAAATACATTTGTTTTCCTTTCCTTTCTCTTTCTCTGAATTCCATCACTTTTTTGAGTTTTAAAATTTCTCATGTATGCTATTCTTTTATATCTTTGTTGATTTTCTTAAAATCTTTTAGCCTCATTTGATGTCTTGCAATCTTTATCTGTGCACATATCTTTCTAGGGTAGTTTCGGTGTCTGGAGGGATGTTATTCTGCTCTTTATTTTGTATTTTATCAGAATTTCAAATGAACAGTGATCAAAGTTCCTTTCATTTTCTTTTATTTACATGTGAAATTAGTATTTTGGAACTTTTAGGGAAGGAAGATAAATAGTTTTTTCTAGCTTTGTTACTCAAGATCTCCTCCTTCCTGGTTTTTGTAATGTGTCAAAAAGATATAGCCTTTTGATGATGGCTGTTCTGACTGGTATGAATGCATGTGCTCATTCGCTTCAGTTGTGTACAACTCTTTGCAACCCTATGGACTGTAAGCCTCCAGGCTCCTCTCTCCGTGGGATTCTCCAGGCAAGAATACTGGAGTGGATTGCCATGCCCTCCTGCAAGGGATCTTCTCAACTTGGGGACTGAACCCATGTCTGCCTTCATCTCCTGAATTGTAGGTGGATTCTTTACCCACTGAGCCACCTGGGAAGCCTCTGACTGGTGGCCATCATCAAAAAATCTACAAACAATAAATGCTGGAGAGGATGTAGAGAAAAGAGAACCCTCTTGCACTGTTGGTGATAATATAAGTTGGTGCAGCCATTATGGAGATCAGTATCAAGATTCCTTTTTTAAAAAAAAGGTATAAAGCTAGCATATGACCCTGCAACTTCACTTGTTGGCATAATTACCCTGAGAAAACTGTAATTAAAAAAGACTCATGTACCCCAGTGTTCTTTGTAGCACTATGTATAATACCCAGGATATGCAATCAGCCTTGAAGTCCATTGAAAGATGAATGGGTAAAGAAGTTGAGATCAGTCAGTTCAGTCACTCAGTCATGTCCGACTCTTTGTGACCCCATGGACTGCAGCAAGCCAGGCTTCCCTGTCCAACATAAACTCCCGGAGTTTACTCAAAATCATGTCCATTGAGTTCGTGATGCCATCCAACCATCTCATCCTCTTTTGTCCCCTTCTCCTCCTGCCTTCACTCTTTCCCAGGATCAGGGTCTTTTCCAATGAGTCAGTTCTTTGCATCAGGTGGCCAAAGTACTGGAGCTTCAGCTTCAGCATTAGTCCTTCCAATGAATATTTAGGACTGTTTTCCTTTAGGGTTGACTGGTTCGATCTCCTTGAAGTCCAAGGGACTGTCAAGAGTCTTCTCCAACACCACAGTTCAAAACCATCAATTCTTTGATGCTCAACTTACTTTATAGTCCAACTCTCACATCCATACATGACTACTGGAAAAACTGTAACTTTGACTAGACAGACCTTTGTTGGCAAAGTAATGTCTCTGCTTTTTAATATGCTCTCTGGGTTGATCATAACTTTTCTTCCAAGGACCAAGTGTCTTTTAATTTCACGGCAGAAATCAGCATCTGCAATGATTTTTGGAGCCCAAGAAAATAAAGTCTATCACTGTTTCCATTGTTTCCCCATCTGTTTGCCTTGAAGTGATGGGATCAAGTGCCATGAATTACTTTTCTGAATGTTGAGTTTAAAGCCAACTTTTTCACTCTCCTATTTCACTTTCATAAAGAGGCTCTTTAGTTCTTTCCTTTCTGCCATAAGGGTGGTGTCATCTGCATATCTGAGGTTATTGATATTTCTCCCAGCAATCTTGATCCCAGCTTGTGCTTCATCTAGCCAGGCATTTTGCATGATGTACTCTGCATATAAGTTAAATAAGCAGGGTGACAGTATACAGCCTTGATGTACTCCTTTCCCTATTTGGAACCAGTCCATTGTTCCATGTTCGCTTCTAATTGTTTCTTCTTGACCTGCATACAGATTTGTCCGGAGGCAGGTAATGTGGTCTGGTATTCCCACCTCTATAAGAATTTTCCAGAGTTTGTTGTGATCTACACAGTCAAAGCGGAGAAGGCAATGGCACCCCACTCCAGTACTCTTGCCTGGAAAATCCCATGGATGGAGGAGCCTGGTGGGCTGCAGTCCCTGGAGTCGCGAAGAGTCGGACATGACTGAGAGACTTCACTTTCACTTTTCACTTTCATGCATTGGAGGAGGAAATGGCAACCCATTCCAGTATTCTTGCCTGGAGAATCCCAGGGATGGGGGAGCCTGGTGGGCTGCCGTCTATGGGGTCGCACAGAGTCGGACACGACTGAAGCGACTTAGCAGCAGCAGCAGCAGCACACAGTCAAAGGCTTTGGCATAGTCAATAAAGCAGATGTTTTTCTGGAACTCTCTTGCTTTTTGTATGATCCAACGGATGTTGGCAATTTGATCTCTGGTTCCTCTGCCTTTTCTAAATCCAGCTTGAGCATCTGGAAGTTCATGCTTCATATACTGTTAAAGCCTGGCTTGGAGAATTTTGAGCATTACTTTACTAGCGTGTGAGATGAGTGCAATTGTGCAGTAGTTTGAGCATTCTTTGGCATTGCCTTTCTTTGGGACTGGAATGAAAACTGACCTTTTCCAGTCCTGTGGCCTCTGCTGAGTTTTCCAAAGTTGCTGGCATGTTGAGTGCACCACTTTACCAGCATCATCTTTTAGGATTTTAAATAGCTCAACTGGAATTCTATCACCTCCACTAGCTTTGTTCATAGTGATGCTTCCTAAGGCCCACTTGACTTCCCATTCTAGGGTATCTGGCTTTAGGTGAGTGATCTGGATGGTTATTTGGGTCGTGAAGATCTTTTTTGTACACTTCTTCTGTGTATTCTTGCCACCTCCTCTTAATATCTTCTTCTTCTGTTAGGTCCATACCATTTCTGTCCTTTATTGTGCCATCTTGAATGAAATTTTCCCTTGGTATCTCTGATTTTCTTAGAGAGATCTCTAGTCTTTCCCATTCTATTGTTTTCCTCTATTTCTTTGCTCTGATCACTGAGCAATGCTATCTTATCTCTCCTTGCTATTCTTTGGAACTCTGCATTCAAATGGGTATATCTTTCCTTTTCTTCTTTGCCTTTAGCTTCTATTCTTTTCTCAGCTATTTGTAAGGCCTCCTCAGACAACCATTCTGCCTTTTTGCATTTCTTTTTCTTGGGGATGGTCTTGATCACTGTCTCTTGTACAATGTCATGGACTTCCATCCATAGTTCTTCAGGCACTCTCTCTATCAGATCTAATCCATTTTATCTATTTGTCACTTCCACTGTATAATTGTAAGGGATTTAAGTTAGGTCATACCTGAATGGTCTAGTGGTTTTCCCTACTGTCTTCAGTTTAAGTCTGAATTTGGCAATAAGGAGTTCATGATCTGAGCCACAGTCAGTCCCGGTCTTGTTTTTGCTGACTGTGTAGAGCTTCTTCATTTTTGACTGCAAAAAACATAATCATCTGATTTCTATGTTGACCGTCTGATGATGTCCATGTATAGAGTCTTCTCTTATGTTGTTGAAAGAGGGTGTTTGCTGTGACCAGTGTGTTCTCTTGGCAAAACTCTGTTGACCTTTGCCCTGCTTCATTCTGTACTCCAAGGCCAAATTTGCCTGTCAATCCAGATATCTCTTGACTTCCTACTTTTGCATTCCAGTCCCTTATAATGAAAAGGACATCTTTTTTGGGTGTTAGTTCTAGAAGGTTTTGTAGGTCTTCATAGAACCATTCAACTTCAGCTTCTTCAGAATTACTGGTTGGGGCATAGACTTGGATTACTGAGAAGTTGTGATGCATATATATATATATATATATATATATATATATAAAGGAATATTACTCAACCATAAAAAGGAACAGATGTGAGTCAGTTCTAGTGAAGTAGATGAACCTAGATCCTATTAAACAGAGTGAAGTAAGTCAGAAAAGCAAATACCATATATGAATCCATATATATGAAATCTAGGGAATCTGTTTCCCTGACAGCTCAGCTATAAAGAATATTCCTGCCAGTGCAGGAGCACAGGAGACACAAGTTCAGTCTCTGCATTGGGACGATCCCCTGGAGGAGGAAATAGCAACCAGCTCTAGTATTCTTGCCTGAAAGATTCCAGGAACAGAGGAGCCTGGAAGGCTACAGTCCTTGGGATTGCAAAGAATCAGACACAACTGAGCATGCACATGGATTTGAGAAAAATGGTACTGATGAACCTATTTGCAGGGCAGGAATAGAAAACAGAGTTGTACACCCAGCAGGGTAATGAAAAGGTTTGACAAATTGAGAGAGTAGCATTGAAACATATACAGTACCATGTGTAAAATAGATGGTGAGGGAAAGTTGCTGTATGACATGGGAAGCTTAACCTGGTGCTCTGCAAGATGCCCTAGAAGGGCGTAGGTGAGGTGGGGCATGAAAGGGAGGTTCGAGAGGGAGGGGACATGTGTATACTTATGGCTGATTCATGTTGATATATGGTAGAAACCAATACAACATTGTAAAGCAATTATCCTTTAATTAAAAATTTTAAAAATAAAGTAAAAAGAAAAGATATGCCCCTATATTTTATGAGACTTTATGACTTTTTCCACTTCTCCATGTTTATATAGCTCTTCTCTGTTTTTATTGCTCCTACTGATTCTATCCTACTCAATTTAAATTTTGTTCCCAAGCATTACACTCCATTGTGGGGTTTCATCCTGGAAGGAAAGTTGAGATGATTAATTTTGAGAATTTGTAGGGCCCTAACTGCTCCATTCATTCAAGCTTTACCACAGATCCTCATTTATAAATTGTGATGAACAGGGGGGCCTGGCGTGCTGTGATTCATGGGGTCTCAAAGAGTCAGACATGACTGAGTGACTGAACTGAACTGAATATGAAAAAATCCTCCTGAGATTTCCCTGGTGGTTCAGTGGTTAAGAATCTGCCTTGCAATGCAGGGGACACTGGTTTGATCCCTGGTCCTAAAAGATCAGACAAGCCACAGAGCAACCAAACCCATGCACCACAACTACTGAGCCCACACTCTGGAGCTCATGAGCCACAACTACTGAAGCCCGCTTGCCTGGAGTCCATGGTCCACAACCAGAGAAGCACCACGGCGAGAAGCCCAGATGCCACATCTGGAGAGCTGCCCCCACACATCACAACTGGAGAAAGCCTGCGTACAGCACCATAGACCCGGCACAGAGAAGACAAACAGTAAATCAATAAGAATTTGTAAAAAGAAGTTTAAAAAAATCCCTCCCGATTTCTGCTCCCCCGATTCAGATCGGACTCACACTTCTTAGAGGATAACCATTGAGTATTTTGTGTTTCTCGTTTTAGAACAATCAAATGCCCTGTTGCTTCCCTCTGGTCTTTCTCACATACTTACTGACATCATATGGGCCTAGTAGTTGTTCATCTGAATCATTTGTATTGAGTAGATTAGGATACTTTAATCTCTATTTCTTGTTGTAGATATTGTTTTTGGTATCTTAGTTGTTCTGTGTGTTTTTTATGCTGTGATTTAGAGAGACTGAAAAACAACCATTGCCACAACAACAGCTGTCTTCCCAGAATTCTTGTCTCACTTTTATTCTTGAAGAATATTCTTAATGGGTATAATTTCTATGATGGTGGTTATTTTTATAAAGCAAATGAAAGGCTGCCGTCCCACTCTCTGCTGGCTTGTATTATTGATACTGAACATTATCTGTCACTCTTCTCTTTTCTTTGGCTGTGTTGGGTCTTCATTGCTTCTCAGCCTTTTGTCTAGTTGCAGAGGGTGGGGTCTACTCTCTAGCTGCAGTGTGTAGACTTCTCATCGCAGTGACTTCTCTTGTTGCAGAGCCTAAGCTCTAGGGCACACAGACTTCAGTAGTTGCAGCTTCTGGTCTCGAGTATAGGCTCAGTAGTTATGGCGCATGAGCTTAGTTGCTTCACAGCATGTGGGATCTTCCCAGATCAGAGATCGAACCCGTGCCTCCTGCATTGGCAGGTAGACTCTTCACTACCAAGCCACTAGGAAAACCACCATCTGTCGCACTATTGTTACTCCTTTGAAGGTTATCTGTATTCTCCCTTGGATACTTTATGGAATGTTTCCTTCTTAAAAACTTCAGTGTAATGTATTTAGGTATGGATTTATTTTTATATTATGCTTGCGATTTATTCAGTTCAGTTCAGTTCAGTCACTCAGTCGTGTCCGACTCTCCGCGACCCCATGAATCACAGCACGCCAGGCCTCCCTGTCCATCACCAACTCCCGGAGTACACTCAAACTCATGTCCACAGAGTCGGTGATGCCATCCAGCCATCTCATTCTCCGTCGTCCCCTTCTCCTCCCGCCCCCAACCTTTCCCAGCATCAGAGTCTTTTCCAGTGAGAGGTTATCTCAAATCTGTGGATCAATATTTTCATCAATTTTGGGCCACTCTTAATTATTATACCTTCTTTCCTATTTTTTTATTTTCTCCTTCTAGTGCCTCTGCCTCTTTCGTTATAGGTATATTAGACTTCCTTGTTGTGTCCTGCTGTCCTACTTTCTCTGCATTTTTCTCCCCATGAAGCTTCCCAGGTGGTGCTGGTGGTAAAAAATCCACCTGCCAATGCAGGACAGGCAAGAGATGTGGGTTCGATCCCTGTGTTGGGAAGATCCCCTGGAGAAGGAAATGGCCACCCACTCCAGTATTCTTGCCTGGAAAATCCCATGGACAGAAGAGCCTGGTGGGCTACAGTCCATGGGGTTGCATAAAGTCAGACACAACTGAGCAACTAACACTTCTCCCCATGATATTTTCTGAATAGTTTCTTCTGACCTTTCTTTCAGTTTACCTATCTTCTCTTCAACTCTGTTAATAAACTGTTGAATTCAACCAGCTAGTACCTTTTTTAATTCTAGAATTTCTAGTTATTTTCTAAATCTTCAAAGTTAGCTTTAATAATTTCTGGTTCTTTGCTAAAAATATCAAGGTCAATTTTTATATTTATAAAAATAGTAGGCTAATTGTTTTCACAATCTATGCTCAGAATTTCCACTATTTAGAGCACTTGTGGTCTGTTTAAGTGATTCATGGGGTTTCCTGATTGCTCAGTTGGTGAAGAATCTGCCTGCAATGCAGTAAACTCCAGTTCGATTCCTGGGTTGGGAAGATCCTCAGGAGAAGGGAAAGGCTACTCTCTCATGTACTCTAGTATTCTTGGGCTTCCCTAGTGGCCAAGCTGGTAAAGAATCCATCTGCAATGCAGGAGACCTGGGTTTGATCCCTGGATTTGGAAGATCCCCTGGAGAAGGGAAAGGCTACCCTCTCCAGTATTCTGACCTGGAGAATTCTGTTCTAGAGAATAAGCAGGATAGCAGGACACAAGCAGGAAGTCTGATGTACCTGAAACTAAAGAGGCAGAGGTAACTGGAAGGAGAAAAGAAAAAAAATAGGAAAGAAGGTATAATAATTGAGAGTGGCCCAAAATTGGTGAAAATATTGATCCACAGAAAGTCGGACATGACTGAGCAACTTTTACTTTAAGTTATTTATGCTGATTTTCTTTTATGTTGTCACATCTTCTCTTGTCCTAGTTACTGTTGACTGTGTGCTGGCTATTGTATATGGAGATTAACTGCCAAAAATTATATGATGACTATTACACATGCATTCTCAGTTGCTCAGTTATCTCCAACTCTTTGCAACCCCATGGACTATAGCCTGCCAGGCTCCTCTGTCCATGGAATTTTTCAGGCAAGATTACTGGAGTTGGTTGTCATTTCCACCTCTAGGGGATCTTCCTGATCCAGGGATCGAACTCCCATCTCCTGTGTCTCCTGCACTGGCAAGTGGATTCTTTAGCACTGTATCATCTGGGAAGTCCAGTGACTATCATACTGTTATCTTTATCCAGAGAGGATTCATATTTCCTTTCCCAGGTGTCTGGGAGTACTAGCAACATAGGATTATCTGAATCTAATTTTCAGGCTTGAAATTTTTCTGAGCTACACAAATGAATTAAAACTATTCCATGTGAATGTGATTTCATCATGGTTTCTGGGATCTAGTCCTCTCAGGTTACAATCCTTAGTGTAAGATGTTTTCTTAGAACCCCTAAGTTTAGCAAGCCTGAACTTTTGTCTCCCTAAACCTGTATCATGCTATAAAAAGTGCTGCTTAGATTCTCTTCCACTTCTGTTGCATGAGTAAGTGTCCTCTGGGGGAACCAAACACAGACTCACTTTTCTGAATACCTACTTTCTCTCAGGTTTTTACCTAGTAATTCCACTCTAACTTGATTATTGTGTGATGTTTTTAGAGGAAAATACTTTACATATTTCTTCTAACATTTTGAAGATTGTCTTCAGCAGGAAGATCAGCCTGAACTACCTAATCTACCATTACCCAAGACTTTATTGTTCACCTATAGAGTCCATAAACAATGATCATGTGTTATTGTTTTGAGACCCAAAGTGAAAGTGAAAGTTGCTCAGTTGTGTCTGACTCTTTGCGACCCCATGGTCTATATAGTCCATGGAATTCTTTAGGCCAGAATACTGGAGTGGGTAGCTTTTCCCTTCTCCAGGGGATCTTCCCAACCCAGGGATCAAACCAGGTCTCCTGCATTGCAGGTGGATTATTTACCAGCTGAGCCACAAGGGAAACCCAAGAATACTGGAGTGGGTAGCCTTTCCCTTCTCCAGGGGATCTTCTAGACCCAGGAATTGAACTGGGGTCTCCTGCATTGCAGGCGGATTCTTTACCAATTGAGCTATCAGGGAAGCCCCTTTTGAGACCCAAATGATATAGAAATAAACTATTTAGCAAAACATATGGCATATAATGAACTCAATTAAAATAACTATTATTTGCATTATGTTATTGATAAGGACTGTGTCTTATTCATTGTTATGCCTGTGCAGCAGCTATTAAATGTCTCTGGCAGGAGGGAAAAGAATCACGTAATGAGCATGCTGATGAGAACTTCAAAGTATGTAGAGAAAAAGAAAATATTTTTACAGTCAAAGCTTACATCAGTTTCTAATATAATCAGAAAATGGTGAACAGAAACCATTAAAAGAATAATTAAAACACATTTCTGCTTCTTAAACAGCTCAAGCAATTATCCATTGGTTATGGAAGGAATATTGGTTAGCATTTTTTATCTTGTTTATGGTTCATGTTCCATATCTTGCTGGAAAATGAGCCCCATTAGTCTTTCTAGTCTTTATCTACTTAATGCTCTCTAAGATTCTTTGGTCTGTATGAGAGGTAAGCCAGTGCATCAATATCGTAAAATATGGAATGAACAAAAGTTCGTGACATCTATGGGGTAATTTAATTTTCTCCTCTTCCATCTTTTTGCTGGGAGTTCCCTATTGGCAGGATTGACTCAAGTTTACTGACATTTGAGATGATACCAATTTGGAGATTCAGTTACCTGTTCTCCCATATCCCATGGCTCTAATGGCTTTTGTTTTCCTGTTTAGGAGAAATAAAGGGCATCAAGCTCCCTTCACTGCTCATCTTGCCCCTTCTATGTGAGGCCAAGGCATTTTGAAAGTAGCAGACCTGTATTCCACTTTCGCATCCACTACTGAAAGCCGTGCAGTAATGACAGTAATAAAATTGTTATTATATTCACTGACTTGAAATACTAAGCACTTTGCGTGCTTTAACTCACTATGATCACCACAAGAACTCTAAGCATTGAATGTTTTTACTGTGCTCATGTAGAATGGATGCAACAAGAATTTAATTAATCATTTGTAGTCATATATTAAGTTCTTACTAACCTTTCTGACTTTATGTTTGAAACCTGCAAAATGGTAAATAGTAATTAGCCTTGATGGAATGATTTGATAAGGTAATTATGAAATATGCCTGGTATATGGAAGGCACTCAATATTGTTAGTTGCTTATATAAGCAGACACATTTCCTAAAATTATAGAATCCATTGAATTGTTTTTTTCCTTGAGTGGGTTATTTTGATCATAATTGTATTAAATACCTAATACAATACCAGGTACAATATTGGTGCCCAGTAAGTATTGTTAAAATGTAGGTATGTAAATCTTAGAGTAAAAAAAGGACTTTAGAAGTCACCTAATTCAGCTGGACTCATTAAAGGAATCCTTTTACTAGGGTACCTCCAAAGAGGGACAACAACTAATTCACCATTTTCACAAGATTATCTACTGTATTGTTGAAAACACTCTCATACTTAGGAATTTTTTCCTTTGTATTAAGGCAAATGATTCATAAATTTAGGGCATTAACTCTGATTCTGCCTTCTGAAAGTGCATGCAATACGTTTTTGCTTTTCATTTTGTCTTATTTTGCTTGAGCCTTCTTGCAGATGTTGCCCTACAGCTCAGAGACCTGCTTGGTACCTCTCATTTCAAGCCAGATATGCCCAGTAACTTCCAGTGTTCCTCATATAAACCAGATGTCAATTCAGGACAATCTGTCCTTTGAGATTTAAATAAAATTGGTTAGAGCCTCCCATCCCACATCCTGTGGGAAATCCAAGGCCCAACCCAAGGTTTCTGTAGAATTCCTGGGGATTTATGTTCTTAAGGTGACCTCTGGTTTTGAGCTCTTAATTGCACAGACCTCTGTCTCATTTATGTTTCTTTGCTTTGGATTTCCTCATTTTTCTACCCAACCATGATCTTGGCATTGAACTCATCTTCTTGAATCCTTAACCTAACTCACATGTTGCATTTGGGTGCATGACAGAGTTTATCAATGGTGACAACAGAGGCAATTTTCACTGCCGAACATAAACAATTTTAAAATAAATATTTGACAATCTATTTCTTCAAATCTCTTATCCATTATGTCCCTGGGAATTGACTATTTGCTCCCCCTTTTCCTTGAACTCTCATTTCTAGTCTATTGCCCTTTGAGTCCCCACTCTTTCTTACTCTACCCACGTCCTACTCTTTTCTCTAACAACATTTAAATTCCTGCTCATTACTTATACAGAGCTCTCTCCTTCCAAGTTATGCCCAAAGGGTCTTATCTTCCACACCAAAGCTGTGTATCAAAAAATGTTTCTAAACAACACAATTATCTTCCTAAAGGGGCCCCTGCTACATACTTACAATGCATTTCCAACCCTTCTTCTGTCTTCTAGATATCCCCATTAAACAAGCTTTACTTGTTAAATCTCTCCCAGAATAGAGCTCCCAGACAGAACGTGGTGAGGTCTGAGAAAATAACTTCAGTAATGTAAAAACTGTACCTGATAGAATTTCAGAATGGTGCCTAGACAGGGCCTGCATGTAGTATAAATGCCAGACATGAATAACATGGTGTCTGTTATTTCTTCTCCCTCAAGGTGTTTCAGCCAGCTAGAGATTTAATTTACATATATATGCACCAGTGACTTCCCTGGTGGCTCAGACGGTAAAGCATCTGCCTGCAATGTGGGAGACCCGGCTTTGATCCCTGGGTTGGGAAGATCCTCTGGAGAAGGAAATGGCAACCCACTCCAGTACTCTTGCCTGGAAAATCCCATGGATGAAGGAGCATGGTGGGCTACAGCCCATGGGGTTGCAAAGAGTCGGACACGATTGAGCGACTTCACTTCCACTTTCATGCACCAGTAGAATCTTTAGTTGTTACTCCAGCAAATATTTTGCACCAGGGATGGGATGCAGACACCCTGGTGTATGACTCTCATTTTGAATGATGAATGTGTTTTTTTAATCTGCATGTACCTGGGGATAGTTTTATTAATGTCTCATGCATACTCTTTAATCTACATTTGATTGTTTATGGATATCAGGATGTGATTTGGACTTTTTAAAGCATAAGAAAGCAATCAGAATGATCCAGAGTGATAGTAACAACTTGCTGCTGCTGCTGCTAAGTCGCTTCAGTCATGTCCAACTCTGTGTGACCCCATAGATGGCAGCCCACCAGGCTCCCCCGTCCCTGGGATTCTCCATTCAAGAACACTGGAGTGGGTTACCATTTCCTTAGGAAAGCCCCAGTTCTGGTCCACCAGTCCTCATTACTGTAGACAGTTTAGGACTTCCCTAGAATGCTAAATTGAAGTTGCATTTATAATCTGTGGCTTGAAGGATCGAGAAATCTTGGATTCTTTCAGTTATGCTAGTGTGTATTTCCTATGTACTTATTTTGGGCCAGGTACTGCGCTTTGTATCTATTGTCTTTTTTTTTTTTTTTAATCAGTCTTGTTATTTTCTCTTTTTAAATTTTTATTTATTTATTTATTTTTGGCTATACATGGGCTTCCTCTAGCTGTGGCAAGCCAGGACTTCTTTTTGTGGCAATGTGTGGGCTTCTCATTGTGATGGCTTCTCTTGTTGCAGAGCATGGGTTCTAGGGCACACGGGCTTCAGTAGTTGTGGCACGCGGGCTCAGTAGCTGTGGCACGCGGGCTCAGTAGTTGCAGGTTGTGGGCTCCAGAGCACAGGCTTAGTAGTTGTGGTGCATAGGCTTAGTTGCCCCGTGGCATGTAGGATCTTCCTGGACCAGGGATTGAGCATGTGTCCCCTGCATTTGCAGGCTTAACCACTGGACTACCAGATATGTATTATCTCATTTCTAACTCTCTAAAACCCTAGACTACAGGAGACTTTATTCTCCCTCACTTTATTGAGGATACTAGGGTACAGAGAGCTGAAGCAGTATCCTCAAGAGACACAACCAAGGAGCAGGAGCGTGAGTTGCCAACTCAGGTTGGCTGGAAAACCAGTGTCCATAACAATCGCACTCTTCTCCCAGCCCTCTCACACGGAGAAGTAGGAGAAAAGAGACCAGCTGGAACATTTCTCTCTTTAATTTTTGTTTTGTTTTTGCAGGGTGCCTCAATAGACTCCTTTTGGGTCTTTAACATGCTGTTATTGGCAAATCCAAACCAGGTGCCTGGTCAGTTTTTTTAAGGGAGCCTAAAAGAGAAACTGCTTCTTTTTCCTTTGTGGGAGCCAGAGATGCATAGGAAGTAATGGGAGCGTTCACTGAATTTTAAAGAGGAGAGAGGCAATGGCTCAGAGGGGGCATGAAGAGGGTACCAGGGAGATGCAGGGGTGACAGCTATCAGAGATGAACTGGCCCCATCGTGGTCTCTGTGGAAATGTCAGTCCCTTTCAGAGAGGATTATTTTGCATCTTGATTAAAGTGTCTCAGGAGATGAACCTCATTAAATAGAACCAATTGGTTGAAAGCATGTAATTAAACTAAACCATTTTTGTTCTTTTTAATGCCTTAAATACCTGTTTATGTGGAGGCCTGAATATCAAATAACTTCCTCAGGGAAAAAACAGTGGGAGCCATGGGGTTACAGTAGTAAGAATTCTCTGGACGATTAAGAGTCCTCGTATGTCCTCAGGGGCTGAGCTTGTCTTGCAAAACTTTCTACTGCTACTTCATGGAAAACACACACAGATTCTAGAACATCAGAACTGAGGCACTTCTTGGGACATCACCTCTTTCACTAATTCATTGAATGATCAATAGATTCATCCAGCATTCAGTATGTGCCTACTGTGTGTCACACACTAGGAACTTGGGAGTGAGTAAGGAATATTCCTGGCCTCAAGAGATCTACACTCTAGTAGGAAACACAGCAAGCTTCTTTTCTGCAAGAATCCACCCTGGGTCCCTTTTCTTTCCTTTTGTTTTCTCTTTATATTCTCACTTATGTAAGCTTGGCCACTCATAAATTCGCACCATTTCTATGAAGATGACTCTTAAATACATATCACCTGACCAGTTCTCTCTTTGGAGTTTCACACCCTTATACCTAACCATCTGTATCTTTTCACAGCTTGAATGATACATGAATCTCAAAGTTCACATGACTAGAACTTAACTTTCAGTGTCCTCTGAAATCCTTCATCTACCTCTCCTATCTTGGTAGGTGGACCCACATTTCACCCAGAAGTCCATATCAGAAACCTGGAGTCATGCAGATCTCCCTGTTGCTCTTACCTCCCATGTCCAATAAATCTACAAGCCCTCTCCCTGCTGCTTTCAAAATTTATCTAATTATGAGATTCATAATCTAGAGATTATGCCCCTACATCTTTCCTTCCACTTCCTTACTGTGAACTTCCACCATCTTTTAACAAAACTGTAGCAGCCTTCTAACCAGTCCCCATGCTTCCAGTCTTATCATTCCCAACCTATTCTTCATACAGCAGCCAGAGTGGTCTTCTCAAGTATAAATAGGACTATCCCTATTCAGCATAAATTAGCATACTGATCATAGTAATTAAAATGTTCTACCTGGTTTTTCAGTTGTAGTCACTGCCTACCTCCAACCTCTTAGAAATCTCACCTCCTGCAGGCCTGGTTTGGCTTAATATTAGGTTGCCGTGGGGTAAAATAAGCATGAGATTCTAAGGTCTTCATATGGCTTCCCTGGTGGTCCAGAGGCTAAGATTGAACTCCCAATGCAGGAAGCCTGGGTTGGATCCCTGGTCAGGGAACCAGATCCCACATGCCACAGTGGAGACTGAAGATCCCATCTGCTGCAAAAGTCCTTATAATAATAGCTACCATGTGCCTAGTCCTATACTAAATGGTTTAGTTAGAGTATTTATAATCTCAAAAATACTCCACTGCAAGAGAGGCATTAATATACTCACTTTACAGATGAAGAGATCTAGATGCAAGGTCACATAGCTATTGACTGGAAGAGCTTGGACTAAACCCCAGCTTCTTTGACTTCAAGTTAGATTCTGTGTCTAATCTATTTCTGTTGTGCTCCTTGCATTCAACAAACATACTGCCTTAAATTATACAGTATCAGTAGCTATTTGAATCAGAATTTGGACCCAGAACTCCAAAGCCTGGGTTGTTTTCACTGTACTGGGATGGCACTTCTAGCAGGAAGCCTTCTAATGAGACCAGGAAGCCTAGAAAATAGTCCTGGCTGTGTAAAAGGAAATTGTGAACCCCTATTTCAGCAACAGTCAACCTAGGCGTCATAAAAAAAAAGCACATGGAGAGCTTTCATAAAAAAATGATGTGCAGATCTTCCTCTCTAGCAGTCCAATTGAGTTTGATTGTAATACAACCTTGGCTTCTGGCATATTTTAAAAGATGCTTCAAGTGATTCTAACTTGCAGCCAGGACTGAGAAATTCATAGGTTGGTTGAACAGAGGCTCCCTTGTTTAGGCTGAGATGAACTTCCTGGGCTGTTTCTCCCTTCATAAGCCCACTGATCAGGCCAGGAAAGGCAACTTCAGTACCATGTTGACTGGAACCTAACAGGGAGCCCATAGCACTCCCTGGGTGGTGTTTTTGGACAAGAGAATACTTTGAGAAGTGAGCATAATAAAGAGGGTTTCTGGTGGCTATTTTGTTACAGAGGATCATGTGAACAACACTGTCAGAGCAAGAATTCATTTCATGCTAAGCAGCCCCTAAGGAAATATAATCCATATCTCTCTTCTGCAGTCCTGTGGAAGTTTCTTTTCAAGTAGGAGATGAATGGTTCCTAAGCTTGAGGCTCCAGCCATCTCTAGGTGCTTCAGCAACTTTGCAAGCCTGCTTAAGTTCTGCAAGGAGTTTGGGAAGGGGTGAGGCATTAAAAATGGGGATTGGACAGGGGAAGGACATATTCATAAGCTCTCTGGCTTTTCTCTTACTTTCCTGTTCCACTGACCCTTGTGGAGACTTCAGACAATCCTTCAGGAGGTTAAACTGGAAGTTAAAACATAATACTTTTCTTAAAAAAAAAAAATTGTAGTCATTGTTTACAGTCTGTGAGTCTTAGCATGTAGTGTAAAGATTACTTTGACAATGGGCACCTTCCTCCTCCTTATCGTCATTACATCATCATTGAGTTATCAGCATCAAAATAATTGTATCCCGAATTTACTCTTTTAATAATGGCAGAGCTGTATGATTAGGAGGCTGAACTCTGGAGTTTGATACTCTGACTCCTGAGAGTCTGCCCCTTATTGATGAAATAGTTTAGGCAAATTACTTTGCCTCAGTTTCTTTATTTATGAAATGGACACAATTCATTTGATTCATCTCACTTGAATTTATTGGGATTACAGGAAAAATATGTGTGAATTGCATTAATTCCTGACAGTAAATATTATTTATATGTTTTAAAATATAAAATATAGCCCACAACCAAGGAGATTAACTGCCAGCCTGTCAAACTCCCAGGAGATGTACAGAATGTTCAGTATGAATTTGGTGGTATTTCCTACCTTATACACATTTTGTTATGAAGCAGAGAGTAGAAAAGACCTCTCTGTGCTATTTTCTCCTTCTTTAGGTTCATTGAGGCCTGGGGTGCTTGCTATAGGATCCTGGGTTGCCCCATGTAGCATCCCCCAGTGTCAGCAGATATACTTCATATCCCTTCTTGGAAGCTGATCTGTCTCTCTGCTCTCAAACATTCTTAATCCTTTCAGATCCTTTGTTTTCTCCATACTCCACTCCTTAACCCCCACTAAGGCTTTATCTAATCATTTGCTCAGACCAGCACAATTTATCCTTTATACAACCCCTTTGCTTCCAATGCTGCTTAAAGGTCGGTTAGATCTCGAGTGGTGATAAGAAGGTAAAAAGATGTTCCCATTGTGGTTTGGCCACAGAATGAGTCTCTAAATGAGAATCAGACCTTTCATTCTATCAATATTAAATCCCTGCTGGTAAATTTTATTATTTGGCCTTATGCTAAAAGTCCTTATCACTTATTTTCTAAGCTTATTATGTGCCAGCTTCCATGGAGGTATCTCTGTCTTGCTACAAAATTATAAATAATAGCTGCTATTTGTGGAGCAATAAAGATACCATGTGCCATATACTAGCTATATTGACACTGTATATACTAAGACCCCTCAAAAGTAGACAGGTGTTTTTATTACAGATTAGAGTCAAAGATACTAGGGATGGAGGGACTTCTTTCTCCTATGCTTTTCAAAACATTAAAAGGTGAGTCACTTCAAAAACCACAGGCACCAAAATGATTAAAGACTGCTTTAACTAAATGTTTACACTTAGTCGTTGAAACATCACAGCGAAGCGTTTATTATCTTTCCTATTTTGCAAACAGGGAAAACAAATTTCAGAGGATTTAAAGGGCATGCCCTCGGTGATACAGCTGGTACAAAACTAGGACCAAAAGCCAAGGTTCCTGACGTGAACACCACATCCTGCCCACGGCACCAGTTGTTGTCATTACTTGGTGGCTTTTCTTAATGCGAAATTGGAGTCAGCCTGCTATAGGTGGTCATCATATACTTGAATGACGAATGACAAAGTGAAGACTTTGCCTCTCTTTTCTATGCACCCTCTAGATGTCCAATCCTGACTGATACTCAGAAATTTTCTACCCTGAAGCCCCCAGGTAGTTTTCTGTTCCACAAGTTCATAAAAACTTAGCCATCTTTTATTTCATTATTTCTAGGTTATTAAGAATAAATCAGTTAACTTTTATTTAGTATATACTATTATACTAACATTTATCAATATAAAAAAGCAGAGACATTACTTTGCCAACAAAAGTCCGTCTAGTCAAGGCTATGGTTTTTCCAGTGGTCATGTATGGATATGAGAGTTGGACTGTGAAGATAGCTGATCGCCAAAGAATTGATGCTTTTGAACTGTGGTGTTGGAGAAGACTCTTGAGAGTCCCTTGGACTGCAAGGAGATCCAACCAGTCCATTCTAAAGGAGATCAGTCCTGGGTGTTCATTGGAAGGACTGATGTTGAAGTTGAAACTCCAATACTTTGGCCACCTTATGCGACGAGTTGACTCACTGGAAAAGACTCTGATGCTGGGAGGGATTGAGGGCAGGAGGAGAAGGGAACGACAGAGAATGAGATGGCTGGATGGCATCACCGACTCAATGGACATGAGTTTGAGTGAGCTCAGGGAGTTGGTGATGGACAGGGAGGCCTGGCGTGGTGTGATTCATGGGGTTGCAAAAAGTCGGACACGACTGAGCGACTGAACTGAACTGAAGAATATAGCTTATGAAATCAGTTAACTTTTATTTAGTATATACTATTATACTAACATTTACTAAGTATATACTATGGCTACCCACTCCAATGTTCTTGGGGCTTCCCTGGTGGCTCAAGAATCTGCCTGCAATGCAGCAAACCCAGGTTTGATCCCTGGGTGGCAAAGATCCCCTGGGTCGGGAAGATCCCCTGGACACAGGAATGGCTACCCTCTCCAGTATTCTTGCCTGGAGAATTCCATGGACAGAGGAACCTGGTGGGCTTATAGTCAATGGGGCCACAAAGAGTCAGACAGAACTGAGTGACTAACACTTTCACTTCACTTCATGCATTAGGTATTTGATTGTCATATTAAACACTTCTAGCAAACTGAAGGGTTTGGGATTATTACCTCCATTTACAGAAGGAAAAAACCAAGACCTTTTATTGCATGATTTACAGAACTGCGAAGTGTGGTATCTGGTATTCTTTTCCAGATTTATCTGACTCCTAAAGTTGAAGGTCACACTTGCTCAACTCTACTGCGTCCACACAGTGCTGGCAGTGACTGCCAAGGGTATGTTTTTCTACCCGTCCCGCCCAGGTGATGATTGCATTTTAATAAGGTCTTTTGATGCTTCAGCCCAACAAAGGGAAGTACATGGGCCTTTGGGGTCCCTAAGAACCTTTCAGAAGATCCGCAAAGTCAAACTATGTTCATAAATAATACTAAGATGTTATCTGCATTCTCACTAAGTTCACCTTTGCATTGATGGTACAAAATCAACTGGACATGACTGCTGGCCCTTTAGAACAAATTGGGGCAGTGATGTCCAACTGTCATTGCCTTCTTCCACACCACACACTCACAGGAAAAAAGGCAGTTTCTTAAGAATACTTATGATCAAGCAGTGAGTATTGTTACTTTTATTAAAATCTCAATCCTTGAGTATGCATATTCTTAATATTTTCTGTGACAAGATGAGATGCACCCATAAAACACTTTTGCTGCATACCAAATTCTCAAGGCTAATTACTCAAGTGATTGTTTGAGCTGTGAACTAAATTAACCACTTTTTCCATGGAAAACCATTTATTCCTGAAAAAAATGATTGACAGATGAACTGGTTATTCAGACTTGAGTATTTGGCAGGCATTTTCTCAAAAAATGAACAAAGTGAGTCTGTCACTTCAAGGGAAACAACTGACAATATCTGATATCAATGATAACATTTGAACTTTCAAGTGAAAATTAGAATTTTGAAAAATTTTTGTCTGCCACCATGAGCTTCACAAGTTCCCAATATTTCAAGATTTTTCTGATAAGATCAGTGGAGATATTAATAGATGTGAGATTTTTAAAATACTGTTGATGTAATGTAGCAATATTTGGAATATCTATATAACTCAGTGAATCAGTATTTTTCAAATGATTAATATATGATATTTCAAAACCATGTATGGGTAAAAGATGTATTCAAAGTGCATGGATTTTAATGTAACAGTATGAAAAGCTCACTGATATGAAGTCAGGTTCTACTCTGCAACTGATCTGTTTTGGTCTGGTTTAAAAAAAAAAAGAATCACTACAGTTATCTAAAAGGGTTATTGAAATACTCCTCTCTTTCCCAAGTACAGACTTGTGTGAGGCGGGATTTTCTTCATAACCTTCAACCCAAACAACATATCACAACAGATTGAAAGCAGAAGCAGATCTTAAAATACAGCTGCCTTCTATTAAGTCAGACATTAAAGAGATTTTCAAAAATATAAAGCAGTGACATTCTTCTCACAAAATACTTTCATTTTAGAAAAAAAATTTTGAGGAAAAAAACTGTATTGACCTATAATGGTTTATTATTATTTTAAAGGAATTAGTTAATTATTTTAAAAATTTCTCAGTTAATTTCACTATGATAAGTATTGAGAGGTATAAATCACATAAACAAAAGTTCTTTGGGACCCTAAATTATTTTTAAGAGTGTAAATGGGACTTGAGACCAAATGTTTGAGAACCTCTGCTTTAGCCTAGGGAAGATTTATAGATTTATTTCTTTTTTTTTTTTCCAAGTTCACTTTCTTTTTTTCTTTTTTAAAAAATTTATTTATTTTACTTGGAAGCTAATTACTTTACAATATTGTAGTGGTTTTGTCATACATTGACATGAATCCGCCCCGGGTGTACATGTGTTCCCCATCCTGAACCCCCTTCCCACCTCCCTCCCCATCCCATCCCTCTGGGTCATCCCAGTGCACCAGCCCCGAGCACCCTGTCTCATGCATCGAACCTAGACTGGCGATCTGTTTCACACACAATAATATACATGTTTCAGTGCTATTCTCTCAGATCATCCCACCCTCGCCCTCTCCCACAGAGTCCAAAAGCCTGTTCTATACTTCTGTGTCTCATTTACTGTCTCTCGTATAGGGTCATCATTACCATCTTTCTAAATTCCATACATATGCGTTAGTATACTGTATTGGTATTTTTCTTTCTGGCTTTCTTCACTCTGTATAATAGGCTCCAGTTTCATCCACACCTCATTAGAACTGATTCAAATGCATTATTTTTAATAGCTGAGTAATATTCCATTGTGTACATGTACCACAGCTTTCTTATCCATTCGTCTGCTGGTGGACATCTAGATTGCTTCCATGTCCTGGCTTTTGTAAACAGTGCTGCAATGAACATTGGAGTACATGTGTCTCTTTCAATTCTGGTTTCCTTGTGTGTGTGCCCAGCAGTGGGATTGCTGGGTCATATGGCAGATCTATTTCCAATATTTTAAGGAATCTCCACACTGTTGTCCATAGTGGCTGTACTAGTTTGCTTTCCCACCAACAGTGTAAGAGGGTTCCCTTTTCTCTGCACCCTCTCCAGCATTTATTGTTTGTAGACTTTTTGGTAGCAGCCATTCTGACCAGCATGAGATGGTTCCTCATTGTGGTTTTGATTTGCATTTCTCTGATAATGAGTGGTGTTGAGCATCTTTTCATGTGTTTGTCAGCCATCTCTATGTCTTCTTTGGAGAAATGTCTGTTTAGTTCTTTGGCCCATTTTTTTGATAGGGTTGTTTATTTTTCTGAAATTGAGCTGCAGGAACTGCTTATATATTTTTGAGATAGATTCTTTGTCAGTTGCTTCATTTGCTTATTATTTTCTCCTTGCTTATAGTTTCCTTAGTTGTACAAAAGCTTTTAAGTTTAATTAGATCCCATTTGTTTATTTTTGCTTTTATTTCCATTACTCTGGGAGGTGGGTCATAGAGGATCCTGCTGTGATTTATGTCGGAGAGTGTTTTGCCTATGTTTTCCTCTAGGATTTTTATAGTTTCTGGTCTTACATTTAGATATTTAATCCATTTTGAGTTTATTTTTGTGTATGGTGTTAGAAAGTGTTCTAGTTTCATTCTTTTACAAGTGGTTGACCAGTTTTCCAAGCACCACTTTTTAAAGAGATTGTCTTTTCTCCATTGTATATTCTTGCCTCCTTTGTCAAAGATAAGGTGTCCATAAGTGCATGGATTTATCTCTGAGCTTTCTATTTTGTTCCATTTATCTATTTTTCTGTCTTTGTGCCAGTACCATACTGTCTTGATGACTGTGGGTTTGTAGTAGAGCCTGAAGTCCGGCAGGTTGATTCCCCCAGTTCCATTCTTCTTTCTCAAGATTGCTTTGGCTATTCGAGGTTTTTTGTATTTCCATTCAAATTGTGAAATTATTTGATCTAGTTCTCTGAAAAATACCATTGATAGCTTGATAGGGATTGCATTGAATACTCATTTTCACTATATTGATTCTTCCAATCCATGAACATGGTGTATTTCTCCATCTATTTGTGTCATCCTTGGTTTCTTTCATCAGTGTTTTCTAGTTTTCTATATATAGGTCTTTGTTTCTTTAGGTAGATTTATTCCTAAGTATTTTATTCTTTTCGTTGCAATGGTGAATGGAATTGTTTCCTTAATTTCTCTTTCTGTTCTCTCATTGTCAGTGCATAAGAATGCAAGGGATTTCTGTGTATTAATTTTATATCCTGCAACTTTACTATAATTTTCTGGTGGAGTCTTTAGGGTTTTCTATGTAGAGGATCATGTCATCTGCAAACAGTGAGAGTTTTACCTCTTCTTTTCCAATCTGGATTCCTTTTATTTCTTTTTCTGCTCTGATTGCTATGGCTAAAACTTCCAACACTGTGCTGAATAGTAGTGGTGAGAGTGGGCACCCTTGTCTTGTTCCTGACTTTAGGGGAAATGCTTTCAATTTTTCACCATTAAGGGTAATGCTTGCTGTGGGTTTGTCATATATAGCTTTTAAAATGTTGAGGTATGTTCCTTCTATGCCTGCTTTCTGGAGGGTTTTTATCATAAATGGATGTTGAATTTTGTCAAAGGCTTTCTCTGCTTCTATTGAGATAATCATATGGTTTTTATCTTTCAATTTGTTAATGTGAAGTATCGCATTGATTGCTTTGTGAATGTTGAAGAATCCTTGCATCCCTGGGATAAAGTCCACTTGGCCATGATGTATGATCTTTTTAATATGTTGTTAGATTCTGTTTGCTAGAATTTTGTTAAGGATTTTTGCATCTATGTTCATCAGTGATATTGGCCTGTAGTTTTGTTTATTTTGTGGCATCTTTGTCAGGTTTTGGTATGAGGGTGATGGTGGCCTCATAGAATGAGTTTGAAAGTTTGCCTTCCTCTGCAATTTTCTGGAAAAGTTTGAGTAGGATAGATGTTAGCTCTTCTCTAAATTTTTGATAGAATTCAGCTGTGAATCCGTCTGGTCCTGGGCTTTTGTTAGTTGGAAGATTTCTGATTACAGTTTTGATTTCTGTGCTTGTGATGAGTCTATTAAGATTTTCTGTTTCTTCCTGATTCAGTTTTGGAAAGTTGTACTTTTCTAAGAATTTGTCCATTTCTTCCAAGTTGTCCATTTTATTAGCATATAGTTGCTGATAGTAGTCTCTTATGATCCTTTGTATATCTGTGCTGTCTGTTGTGATTTCTCCATTTTCATTACTAATTTTGTTGATTTGATTGTTCTCCCTTTTTTTCTTGATGAGTCTGCCTAATGGTTTGTCCATTTTATTTATCTTCTCAAAGAACCACCTTTTAGCTTTGTTGATTTTTGCTATGGTCTCTTTTGTTTCTTTTGCATTTATTTCTGCCCTAATTTTTATCATTTCTTTCCTTCTACTAACCCTGGGATTCTTCATTTCTTCTTTTTCTAGTTGCTTTAGGTGTAGAGTTAGGTTATTAAGTTAACTTTTTTCTTGTTTCTTGAGGTATGCCTGTATTGCTATGAACCTTCCCCTTAGCACTGCTTTTACAGTGTCCCAGAGGTTTTGGGTTGTTATGTTTTCATTTTCATTCGTTTCTATGCATATTTTGATTTCTTCTTTTTTTTTTAATTTCTTCTATGATTTGTTGGTTATTCAGCAGCATGTTGTTCAGCCTCCATATGTTGGAATTTTTATTAGTTTTTCTTCTGTAATTGACATCTAATATTACTGCATTGTGGTCAGAAAAGATGCTTGGAATGATTTCAGTTTTTTTGAATTTACCAAGGCTAGATTTATGGCCCAGGATGTGATCTATCCTGGAGAAGTTTCCATGTGCGCTTGAGAAAAAGGTGAAATTCATTGTTTTGGGGTGAAATGTCTTATAGAGATCTATTAGGTCTAACTGGTCCATTGTATCATTTAGGGTTTGTGTTTCCTTGCTAATTTTCTGCTGAGTTGATCTATCCATAGGTGTGAGTGGGGTATTAAAGTCTCCTACTATTATTGTGCTACTGTTAATTTCCCCTCTCATATTTGTTAGCATTTGCCTTACATATTGCTTTGCTCCTATGTTGGGTGCATATATATTTATAAATGTTATATCTTCTTCTTGGATTGATCCTTTGATCATTTGTGTACTGTCCTTCTTTGTCTCTTTTCGTGGCGTTTATTTCAAAATCTATTTTATCTGATATGAGTATTGCTACTCCTGCTTTCTTTTGGTCTCCATTTGAGTGGAATATCTTTTTCCAGCTCTTCACTTTCAGTCTGTATGTGTCCCTAGGTTTGAGGTGGGTCTGTTGTAGACAGCATATATAGGGGTCTTGTTTTTTTATCCATTCAGCCAGCCTTTGTCTTTTGGTTGGGGCATCAACCCATTTACATTTAAGGTAATTATTGATAAGTATGATCCCATTGCCATTTACTTTGTTGTTTTGTGTTTGAGTTTATACACCTTTTCTTTGTTTCCTGTCTAGAGAAGATCGTTTAGCATTTGTTGGAGAGCTGGTTTGGTGGTGCTGAATTCTCTCAGCTTTTGCTTGTCTGTAAAGCTTTTGATTTCTCCTTCATATTTGAATGAGATCCTTGCTGGGTACAGTAATCTGGGCTGTAGGTTATTTTCTTTCATCACTTTAAGTATGTCCTGCCATTTCCTTCTGGCCTGAAGAGTTTCTATTGAAAGATCAGCTGTTATCCTTATGGGAATCCCCTTGTGTGTTATTTTTGTTTTTCCCTTGCTGCTTTTAATATTTGCTCTTTGTGTTTGATCTTCATTAATTTGATTAATATGTGTCTGAAACTCCAATACTTTGGTCACCTCATGTGAAGAGTTGACTCATTGGAAAAGACCCTGATGCTGGAAGGGATTGGGGGCGGGAAGAGAAGAGGACGACAGAGGATGAGATAGCTGGATGGCATCACTGACTCGATGCACATGAGTTTGGGTGAACTCCGGGAGTTGGCAATGGACAGGGAGGCTGGGTGTGCTGTGATTCATGGGATTGCAAAGAGTCAGACACGACTGAGCAACTGAACTGAACTGAACTGGGGTGTTTTGCCTCGGGTTTATTCTGTTTGGGACTCTCTGGGTTTCTTGGATTTGGGTGACTATTTCCTTCCCCATTTTAGGGAAGTTTTTAACTATTATCTCCTAAAGTATTTTCTCATGGCCTTTCTTTTTTGTCTTCTACTTCTGGAAATCCTATGATTCGAATGTCAGGGCGTTTGACATTGTCCCAGAGGTCTCTGAGTTTGTCCTCATTTATTTTAATTATTTTTTCCTTTTTCCTCTCTGCTTCATTTATTTCCACCATTCTATCTTCCACTTCACTTATCCATCTTTTGCCTTAGTTATCCTACTGTTGGTTCCCTCCAGAGTGTTTTTGATCTCATTTATTGCATTATTCATTATATATTGACTCTTTTTTGTTTCTTCTAGGTCCTTGTTAAATATTTGTTGCATCTTCTCAGTCCTTGTCTCCAGACTATTTATCTGTAACTCCATTTAGTTTTCAAGATTTTGGGTCATTTTTACTATCATTATTCTGAATTCTTTTTCAGGTAGACGCCCTATCTCCTCTCTTTTGTTTGGTTTGGTGGGCATTTATCATGTTCCTTTACTTGCAGAATATTTCTCTGCCTTTTCATCTTGTTTAGATTGCTGTGTTTGGGGTGGCCTTTCTGTACGCTGGTAGTTTGTGGTCCCTCTTTATTGTGGAGGTTCCTCCCTGTGAGTGGGGTTGGATGAGTGGCTTGTCAAGGATTCCTAGTTAGGGAAGCTTGTGCTGGTGTTCTGGTGGGTGGAGCTGGATCTCCTCTCTCTGGAGTGCAATGTAGTGTCCACTGGTGAGTTTTGAGGGGTCTATGGGTCTGATGTGACTTTTGGCCGCCTGTATTTTAATGCTCAGGGTTATGTTCCTGCATTGTTGGAGAATTAGCTTCGAGTGTCTTGCTCTGAAACTTGTTGGCTCTTAGGTAGAGCTTGGTTTCAGTGTAGGTATGGAGGCTTTTGGATGAGCTCTTGTTGATTAATGTTCCCTGGAGTTCTCAAGTTTTGGATTTAAGCCTCCTGCCTCTGGATTTCAGTCTTATTCTTACAGTAGTCTGAAGACTTCACCATCCATACAACACCAATGATAAAACATCTAGGTTAATGGTGAAAAGATTCTCCACAGTGAGGGACAGCCAGGGAGGTTCACAGAGTTACATGGAGAAGAGAAGAGGGAGGAGGGAGACAGAGGTGGCCAGGAGGAGAAGAGGGGGAATCAAAAGGGGAGAGACAGATCCAGCCAGTGATCAGTTCCCTGTGTGCTCTCCACAGTCTGGAACACACAGAGATTCTCAGATTTGGATAGAGAAGAGAAGGGGGAGGGAGGAGACAGAGGCGACCTGGGGGAGAAAAAGGAGAGTCCAAAGGGGGAGAGAGCAATCAAGCCAATTATCTCACCCCCAAGTATAAATGGGTACTGAAGATTGGGTTCTTAAAGGTACAAAATTGATAACAAATACCAAAAAGCAAAGATAAAAAATCTAGAGTAGAGGTTAGACTCTCAAAAATAAAATATTAAAAAGGTAAAACAAAATCACAAAAATTATGAAAAATATATATATGAAATTTGCTTTAAAAATAGGGTCTTTTTTTTGCAAGGTAGTAGTAGGTTATAAAAATGAAAATTAAAGAAGTAATAAAGAACTTAAAGTTTAAAAAATTAAAAAATGATAATAGTAAAATATATCTAGAAATTTCTCTGGAGCTGTTGAGGGCAGTGTGGGATCAGTTCAGTTTCAGATAGTTCCTTGTTACAGCTTATACTTCTTCTCACACTCTATAGGCCCATTCCAATGTAGTCAGTGCTAACTACAGGGTTTTAATCTGTTGTACCTGTCACTTCCAGAGCAGTTCCCTCTCTTTGATTATTTTGGCTTCCTCTGTTTGCAAGTCTCTTCAGTGTCTAATTTCTGCCCTGACACAAGGGGGCAAAGGTGGTCACTTATTTAGGCTCATTTGTTCAGTTATGCTCTGGGGAGGGAGGAACACTGCAAGCAAATATCACTGACATGTGTGGGGAGTGCTCACAATGTCTGAGCCACACTGGGTTTGCCCCCACTCACAGCGTGTGCGCCTTCCCTGTCTACACTGTTCAGGCTCCAGGTTGCTCTGCAGGGAACTGTCTAAAGTGCACTTCCCAGGTCTAAGCCACTCAAACTCAGGTTCTCAGGGTACTCCACAAAGGCACCAACTCGGTTGGACCTGTGTTTTGTGCCCTTCCCAGGTCTGAGCAGCTCAGGAGACCAGGTGCTTGGTGAGCTCCCTCTCCCAGCTGGGTTGTGCGTATTATCACTTCCCCGGTCCCAGCCCCTTGGTTTCCTGGGTGCGCCACGAGAGCACCATCTCAGGTGTGCTGTGTGTCTCCTCTGGGGAGCTGGTCTTTGCTATCCTCCTAGTGAATGTCAACCGTCCAGGATCCCAGGAAGACTTGGTTAAGTAACTGGGAGCCTGCTCACAGTTTGGTGGAGGATGCCGTCTCTGGGGCCAAGATTGCCCCTTGCCTTCCAGCTCTGGCTGTTGCCCACCTGCCTGTCCGGCTGGGGGAGGGGCTGGTCCATAGCCAGCTAGCTCTCCTCTGGTATTCGCTCAATCCTTTGTTCTGTGAGCGGACCAGGCTGTGCCTCAGAGCTTTTCTTGGGAAAGTTCTCTCTCTCTGTTTTTTCTCTCTGGCTATCCCACAGTTTGGGTTGCTGTCTCACCTTAGCTCCCTCAGATTGTCCTCAGGGCATTCAGGCCCAGTCCCCACCCTAAGCAGGCAGCCCTGCGCCTCCCTGTTCAGCCCCCGCTCACTGCTGGTGGACGCAAGTGTCTGGGCTACCTCTCCGCTGGAAGTCACGGCTAGGTGCGTAATCTGTGGGTTCTGTTTTTTTTTTTTCCTCCCAGTTAGTTGTCCTCTGAGATTCCAAAACTCCCCACAGATCCGCCGGTGAGAGGGCTTCCTGGTGTTGGGTCTTTGTCCCTAACTCTTTTGTCTCTCTTTTTATCTTTTATATTTCGCCCTACCTCCTTTTGAAGAGAAAGGGCTGCCTTTCTGGGTGCCTGGTCTCCTCCGTCAGCATTCAGAAGTTGTTTTGTGGAATTTGTTCAGTGTTCAAATGATCTTTCGATGATTTGTGGGGGAGAAAGTGGTCTCCTCGTCCTATTCCTCCACCATCTTCAGGTTATAGAAATAAACTAGTGGGGTGGCCATTGAGCAAGAGGACTTTTTATCTTCCATCAAAAGCCAAGCAGATAATCTGTGTATCTTTTTCTGAGAACATTTGGCCCCAGGGAGCCCCCCTCTCCCCAATCGAAACTTGGGTTACGTATTCTCCTTACAATACCATTTTACAGCTCCAGTTAAATCTGTGCTCAAACATATGCTCAGTGTGCAAGCATTCAATTCATATTTTTTCATGGATCATGACCTTTAAACTATGTAAGTGGCAAGAGAAGGGAATTTCTATGAAGTATCACTGGGAGGGTATCTTTCACTCCCAAAGTGAATCTTAGTCCGAGAACACTTCTTGACTGGATCTGAGTCTGTCTCCAGTTAATCACCTCTTCAGACCCTAGAGTGAACAGCCCTTGAGACAGGAAGGGCGAGGCCTGGGAGGGAGAGCAGAACAAGCATCTCAATCCAAATTGAGACTGAGGCCAGCTGTCCAGCCTGTTCTTGTGGCCACAGCTCCAGGGCTGGGGCCCACAGCTGCCCCCACATTATTCCGCTGTGTCCTTGAAGGTGCCTCCTTCCTTATTCTTCCCATGCAAGCAGCCAGTCCAGTGCATGAATTTGTGGGTTGGACTGTAATTGCTAGCTATGCTTGGAAGCCTGCCTCCCTCTAATTCAGCCTTGACACAAATAGCTAGAGAGTTCACTTGCAAAGCCACAACTCCCACAGCAAGGCACTAAGGGATCCCCTTCCTGAGAGTGGACTCTATTCCATGCAAGTCAGCAACTTCTTACCGAGCATCTACTTGGTGTTTAGCACACTCTGTGAAGAATTAATCTGAAAAGCAAATTTGATATAGTTATAAAACCTTGCATCTCAGGCATGAAACCCAGGCATCTCAGTCTGTGGATCTATCCTCACATAGGGACCATCAGCCTCTACTTGGACCACTTCACTGACTGTCTCTTGAAGAATTTTTGTTAGAAAATTCTTCCTGCTTCTCTGAGAGAGGCAGCATAATGCAGTGGTTAACTTCCATAGACCTGAGTTCTAATCTCATCTCTGTGACTTATGATCTTGAGCAAGTCACTATATCTGTGCCTCCATTTCTGTATGTAAGATGGGAATAATGATAACCATTGCAAAAACCATTATTGTATGAAAATTAATTGTGCTTATAAAATGTATTGCCCAGGGCCTTCCCTGATAGCTTAGTGGTTAAGAATCCACCTTGCAATGCAGGGGATGTGGGTTTGACCCCTGGTCAGGAACTGGAATCCCACACACCGAGGAGCAGCTAAGTCCACACGTGGCAACTAGAGAGTCTGTGTGTCACACTGCAAAAAAAGATCCTACATGAGGCAGCAAAGATCTTGCATGTCACAACTAAGACCCACTGCAGCAAAATTAAAAACAAAAACTGAGAAGGCAAACAGCTGCTTTCTAAAAAAATAAAATTAAAAAACATATTGCCCAGTTCCAGCATAAGCTAGATGCTTGTTAAGCCAGTTCCAGTATGTAGTCACCTTTGGCCTTTAGTAAATTTGATAACTTCATGTTCTTTTGTAACTGAAATAATACCTACAACATAGGGTTATGAAGATATAACCCTGCATAAGAACTGACTGATTTATTTTAGGACCTGGGATGAGTTATTTGAATTTTTCTAAACTTGAATTTTTTTAATCCATACAATAGAAATAGTAGTGCTTGCTATTCAACACTCAAAGGGCTTTCATGAGAAATAAAGCATATAGGATACATATTAGCTCTATGCTTGGTAAATGGTACACTTCATTATCATTCACTTTCATTCATTTGCCTTAAAAGATGTCTGCTTTTCAAGGTTTTTGGTTCACTTTATGGATCTACACAGACTAAGTCAAATCTTTCTTCTTGTATCTTACTTGTATCCTTTATTATAGTGTCTCCCATAGGTTTTATTTCCACCAGTGTAGACAGTTTCCAGTGTCTCCACAGCATTTCTTGAAATAAGGTATTAAACAACTTTCAACATCCTTGGAATATTTTCCAGCTTGCCTTCAGTTGGTTACGGTGTTTTTCAAAATATGCTGTGAAAATTTACATGTGCAACTCCAGGAACAAATTGGCAATCCCCAAACACTTTGAGGACATCATCATCATTGTGTGTGATAAGTTTCTTTGAATGCAACAAAAAGATTAAGTGGTAGACTTGCCATATTGTTGATTCATATCAAGCTTGTAATCAGCTTAAATCATGAAGTTGTTTTCACATTTGCTGCTGTTAAGCCATGTCTCTCCAATTCCATACTGATGAAGTTTAATTTTTTGATCATGCATATAGGATTTTTCTCTTGGTCTCTGGTAAAATTAGTCTCATTATTTTGACCAGTTTTTTTTCTTTTTTTAATTAATTATATTGTAGTGGTTTTTGCCATACATTGACATGAATCAACTATGGGTGTACGTATGCCCCATCCTGAACCCCCCCCCACCTCCCTCCCCATCCCATCCCTCAGGGTCATCCCAGTGCACCAGCCCTGAGCAGCCTGTCTCATGCATCGAACCTGGACTGGCGATCTCTTTCACATATGATAATACACATGTTTCAATGTAAATCTCTCAAATCATCCCACCCTCGCCTTCTCCCAGAGTCCAAAAGTCTGTGACCAGTTTTTATCTATTTCCTTTACAATAAATCTCAATTTATATATCCTGCATATTAACTACTTATTACAGTAATTACTGACTTAATCAGAATGCACTTTATTTGCTTAAATTGAATTGTTAAAGAGGATAGGTCAAGCTAGAGCTCTGTGAGGTGAAAGACAGCCCATGCCCATCCAGGTAGATTTTGATCAGCATTATGGAGATCTGACTGATCTAAAAGCTATAAACTCTCCATGCTCTAATGCCACCTAACCCTTAGTTTTTTGCCATTTCACACACACTGTGTGTGCAAAATGAGGAAATTAGCAGGTTATCTCACTGCCCCAAGCCATATAGGAGAAAGAGGATAGCAAAGAACAGGGATCAAATCTTTGTCTTTAACACACTTGTTGGGTGTCTTGTAGGAAATTACTCAAACTTACTTTTGATTTTCTCCTTTGCAGAAAGCAACTCTAGTATGTTCCTTGGTGCTTACCAGAATAAATTCTCCATAAAATGCAGATATTATTGTATTTCAGTACCTGGACTTGGAACATAGATTATCTTTCATTCTTGTGTGTGTGTGTGTGTGTGTATTTTTTTAATTCTGTGCTAAATCACTTCAGTCATGTCTGACTCTTTGCGAACCTATAGAATGTAGCCTCCTGCCAGGCTCCTCCACCCATGGGATTCTCCAGGTAAGAATACTGGAGTGGGTTGCCATACTCTCCTTCAGAGGATCTTCCTGATTCAGAGATGGGACCCACATCTCCTGTGGCTCCTGCATTACAGGTGGATTCCTACTTTTTGGTTGCACTGGGTCTTCATTGCTGCCCACGGGCCTTCTCGAGTTGCCGCGAGCAGGGGCTACTCCTCTTCGCAGTGCATGGGCTTCTCATTGCAGTGGCTTCTCTTGTAGCAGAGTGCAGGCTCTAGATGCACAGGCTCCAGTAGTTGCCGCACGTGGGCTAGTAGTAGTGGTGCATGGGCTTAGTTGCTTCATGGCATGTGGAATCTTCCCAGACCAGGGATCAAACCTGTGCCCCTTGCACTGGCAGGTGGATTCCCATCCACTGTACCGCCAGGCAAGTCCTATTGTATATATTTTAAAGATACTACACAGACGAAGAAAAAACACTCAGAGAAGCAGCACCCAGATTCAAACTCATATTTGTTGTGCTAAAAAAATCCATCACGTTTCCTTAATTCCATGGTACTTCACTGAGATAGCATGTGAAAAGTATTTGTATTATAAAACCCTGCTTTGAATTGTTATTATAATTTTGTTTACCAATTCGAAATCCTACTGGAAAAACAGTAGGTTCATTTGGCATAATTTGTCCTCAGTGAGCTCAAGTGGCCTCTCAGTTCAGTTCAGTTCAGTTCAGTCGCTCAGTCGTGTCCGACTCTGCGACCCCATGAATCACAGCACACCAGGCCTCCCTGTCCATCACCAACTCCCAGAGTTCACTCAAACTCATGTCCATCGAGTCAGTGATGCCATCCAGCCATCTCATTCTCTGTCGTCCCCTTCTCCTCCTGCCCCCAATCCCTCCCAGCATCAGAGTCTTTTCCAGTGAGTCAACTCATCGCATGAGGTGGCCAAAGTATTGGAGTTTCAGCTTTAGCATCAGTCCTTCCAGTGAACACCAGGATTGATCTCCTTTAGAATAGTTACAAATTCACCTTTTTATGTATACAGTACTCACAAATCACCTTTGAACTTTTCTTTTTGCTAGTTTCTTAAATTTTAGGGAGGGTAAGTTCATAAGTTCTAGAATCATCCCTTCTTTCTTAAAAACATCAAGACATGTATCCTTTTCCAGGTTTTTGGCACTTCTCCCACTGAGAAACTTCATGGACGACATGTTCTTTTGTGTGCAAGGCTTTTTTATTCTGCCTTAAATGCTACATGAAACTCAAAGCAACTAGGTAATAGGTAACAAATTACACAGAATGCAGTCAGGTAATTAAAATAAATGACAGAAACAGAGAAATGTACTAGGTGATGAAAAAGTGATTAGTGTGGGCTACAGGTAATCAGAAAAGGCCTCATTCCTGGTAAAGATGGAACCTTTTAAATTGCAAAAGACTGGTCTTTGATTTTGGAATTTTTCGTAATCAAACAAGGGGACCCTCATTGTGCTACTTGAAGATTCCCAGAGTCTCTTCTCACTCTCCAGTGCCTGCCTGGTCTCCTTATGCACGCACTGGTACCCAGGAACAGTGCTGACTCTCAGAGCTGTCTGGCTCATGCCTGCTGGGCTGTGGTCCATGCACTGAGATACACTTAACCAAGAGAATCCATCAGAGGAGGTTTCAGGGACTCCTATGGCAACTAAGGTGCAGGGGAATAGTCATTGCCCATAGTGTCTGAAAAACGAAGCTGCTGCAGCTTAACACTTTTGCCCAAAGACTTAACTACAGTTTTTTAATTTACTTATATTACAAATGTGTTTAAATACTTCCTCTCCACTGGGCACTGGGCTAAAGTGCTGCTGATGAAAAGTCCATACAAACATGTACCCAAGGATGTTTCTCATGAGATGAAAAGTCAACTTTAGTTGAGTTTTGAAGAGCCGCTAGCTATTAGTTGGATGAAAAGGTGAAAGGACACCAGATAGTGGAAATAGCTGAGGGAAAGCAAGAAGAGAAGCATGAAATAACTTGTCAAAATTGGGAAACTGCAGATACTTCTGGATGACTAGACAGTATTTTTACTGTGAGGAAGTGATGGGGGGGCCAAAGCTGGAAAAGTGGTCAGAAGCCAGATGGTGACCAATTTTGGTTGCTAAGATAGGGAGTTTGAATTCTTTACCCTGTAAGCTACAGTGGCCTATTGAAAGAATTTGATCAGCAAAGTGAAATGATTAAAACTGTGTTTTAGGAAGATGGATATTATGAGAGTGTGGAAGACAAATGGGGAAAGAACCATCTGAAACCCAGAGAGTCCCGTTAAGAAACTAAGGCAATAATCAAGGTTAAAAACAATGGATAGTGACTAAAGCAGTGACCATTAGTAAAGCAGACTGAATTAGAGTCCTTGGTGACTAGGTGAATAAGATGGAAAGAAAGGTTTATAGGGAAAAGTGTAGTGAGATTCTCACATTTTTTTTTTACATGATTCATTTTTTTTTACGTGTATTCATTTTCACTGAATACAGTTCCTTTCAAGAAGGTAGGGCATAAAGAGGAAGGATCAAGTTTGTGGAGGTGAGATGATGAGTTCAGTCTTTGACATGTTAAAATCTGGGATTTCTAAGGGGATATTTTAGTTGGTAAATTTATATTAGAGTCTGAAGTTCATTTGATAGAAAAGAGGAGATTTGCCAATATATAAAAATGGTGGTTTGAAGTCATGGGTAGATATGAGACCAGGGGATACCAATAACCAATATTTTTTAATATACATGCGTGCACTTCTTCTCTAAGAACCGTACTTCACCTAACCCACATGTTTGTACTGTGTGTCTTACATGTTTGTACTGTGTGTCTTTGTCTTACTGTCCAAATGATCGCAGCTAATTGGCCCAGTCTGGACTAATCAGAAGAATTGTTGTTGTTCAGTCACTCAGTCGTGTCTGACTCTGCCACTCCATGGACTGCAGCATGCCTGGGCAGGAAATCTGACGTTGAAAGAATATCTCTGTAAATTGTAGAAATATAGTTAGGAACCATATTTGGTTATGAAAAAGCTAAATAAATTAAGTGAAGAAGAATGGGTCAATCCTGAGGATAGAGATGAGAGAGAGAAGCTCCATATTGCCTGGTAGACTCTAAGACTGTGGTAGTCCTTCATGAAGCCTTGGTTCCTAGAAACACCTCTAGAGTTCTTTCTAATAAGTCTCATTCCACCCCCTCAACCACCCTTATTTTCTTCCTTAATCTGAAAATGTTACTTAGAATCAGAGGAAGAATTGAAATACTATTTTGAAACTCTTAATGAAATTACAAACTAAATAATAATAGCTACCAACATAACAAAAATTAAGGCAATCAGATATATGTCTCCTACCAGAAACCCACAGCATTACCTGTGATGTATTACTGCCAGAAAATCAAACTTGAGTATGATCAAGTCTCTAACACTAACTGGAAATTTATGGGAAATAAATACAAGGTACAGAGGAACATGTGAAACTATGCCATGGGCGTGAAATTGACGATATCCAGACTGTGGCAAGCATTATCAAATAAATTATATAATTTCTTCATGCAAAAAAAGAGATGGGGGGAGATGGAGGGGTGATCCATGAAGATAAATGAGATTTAAGGGATACATGAATTGATTTTAAAATACAGACTGTTTTGGTCATGAGTCTTGAGTATTTTAAAAGATAATGAGATAACTAGAGAAATTTGTTCACTAACTGGATATTTTATGATATTAAAGAACCATTGCTTTTAAATATGATATAATGACTGCCTTTTTTGAAGTCTTACACTTTTGAGGTACATACATTTACAGTAACATGAAAAATATAACTACTGAGATTTCCTTCAAAATTAATAGAATGTGGCAGAGTGAAGTAGGGAATATAGATGAACCAAATTGGCTCTGGAGTTGATAATAAAGTTGAGGACCCAGTATATTATTGTCTCCACTTTTTATGTGTTTAAAATTTTTTTGACAACAAGTTTTGTTTTGTTATTTTTAGTAAGGGCCTCAATATACTCAAGAATGTGAATTAGTTTAACCTCTGAATATCAATGTAGCACACCATATCACAATAAGTAATAAAACTCAGTTATTTCAAAAGATGCAGAAAAGTCATTTGACAAAATCCAATACCACTTCTAAAGTACTCAACAAAATAGAAAAAGAAGGGGGCCTTATCAACCTGATAGATGCCATCTGTAAAAAACACATAGTTAATTTGATATTAATACTTAGTTGTGAAAGGATCAATGCTTTCCCCGTAAGATCAAGAATAAGAACAGAATGTCTGCTTTTATCACTTCTGCTCAAATTGAACTAAAAGTTTTAGTTAACACAGTTAGTAAAGAAAATTAAAGACATTTAAGCTACGAAGGAAGAAATAAAGCTATCTCTATTTGCAAATGGTGTGATTTTCTATATAGAAAATCCTATAGAATTCACTAAAAGCCTATTAGAATAATAACTGAATTCAGTAAGTATGTAGGACACGTGATAAGTATATAAAAATAAATTGTATTTCTATACACTAGTAATGAACAATCTGAAAATGAAATTAAGAAATCCACTGATATTGTTGTTGTTCAGTCACTCAATCATGTCTGACTCTTTGCAACCCCATGGACTGGAGCATGCCAGGCCTCCCTCTCCTTCACCATCTCCTAGACCTTGCTCAAACTCATGTCCATTGAGTTAGTGATGCCATCCAACCAACTCATCCTCTGTCATCCCCTTCCCCTCCTGCCTTCAATCATTCTCAGCATCAGAGTCTTTTCTAATGAGTTGGCCCTTCGTATCAGGTGGCCAAAATATTGGAGCTTCAGCATCAGTAGTTCCAATAAATATTCAGGGCTGATTTTCTTTTGGATTGACTTGTTTGATCTCCTTGCAGTCCAAGGGGCTCTCAAAAGTCTTATCCAATACCACTATTCAGAAGCACCAATTCTTGGTGCTCAGCCTTCTTTATGGTTCAACTCTTACATCCATACATGACTATTGGAAAAACCATAGCCTTGACTTTATAGACCTTCATTGGCAAAGTAATGTCTCTGCTTTTTAATACACTGTCTAGGTTGGTCAGAGCTTTTCTTCCAAGGAGCACGTGTCTTTTAATTTAATGGCTGCAGTCAACATCTGCAGTGATTTTGGAGTCCAAGAAAATAAAGTCTGTTACTGTTTCCATTGTTTCCTCATTTATGTGCCATGAAGTGATGGAATCGATGCCATGATATTAGTTTTTTGAATGCTGAATTTTAAGACAGCTTTTTGATTCTTCTCTTTCACTTTCATCAGGAGGTTCTTTAGTTCCCCTTCACTTTCTGCCATAAGGGTTGTGTCATCTACATATCTGAAGTCATTGATACTTCTCTCAGCAATCTTGATTCCAGCTTATGCTTCATCCAGCCTGGCATTTTGCATAATGTACTCTGCATATAAGTTAAATAAGCAGGGTGACAACATACAGTTTTGACGTACTCCTTTCCCAATTTGGGACAAGTCTGTTGTTCCACGTCCCATTCAAACTGTTGATTCTTGACCTGCGTACAAATTTGTCAGGAGGCAGGTAAGGTGGTCTGTTATTCCCATCTCTTGAAGAATTTTCCACAGGCTGTTTTGATTCATACAGTCAAAGGCTTGGTGTAGTCAATAAAGCAGAAGTAGATGTTTTTCTGGAACTCTCTTGCTTTTTCTGTGATCCAACAGATGTTGGCAATTTGATCTTTGGTTTGTCTGCCTTTTCTAATCCAGCTTGAACATCTGTAAGTTCTTGGTTCACGTACCACTGAAGTCTGGTTTGGAGAATTTTGAGCATTACTTTGTTAGCATGTGAGATGAGTGCAATTGTGCGGTAGTTTGAATATTATATGGCATTGCTTTTCTTTGGGATGGGGATGAAGACTGACCTTTTCCAGTCCTGTGACTACTGCTGAATTTTCCAAAGTTGCTGGCATATTGAGTGCAGCACTTTCACAGCATCATCTTTTAGGATTTGAAATAGCTCAACTGGAATTCCGTCACCTCCACTAGCTTTGTTCATAGTGATGCTTCCTAAGGCCTGCTTGACTTCGCATTCCAGGATGTCTGGCTCTAGTTGAGTGATCACACCATCGTGATTACCTGGGTCATGAAGATCTTTTTTGTACAGTTCTTCTGTGTATTCTTGCCACCTCTTCTAAATATCTTCTGCTTCTGTTAGGTTCATACCATTTCTGTCCTTTATTGGGCCCATCTTTGCATGAACTGTTCCCTTGGTATCTCTAATTTTCTTGACGAGATCTCTAGTCTTTCTCATTCTGTTGTTTTCCTCTATTTTCTTGCACTGATCACTTAGGAGTGCTTTCTTATCTCTCCTTGCTATTCTTTGGAACTCTGCGTTCAGATGGTATATCTCTCCTTTTCTCCTTTGCCTTTGCATTGATATTGGCATCAAAAAGAATAAAAATTAAGATACTTAAGAATTAATTTAACCAAAAATGCAAAACCTATAGTCTGAAAACTATGAAAGATTGATGGAAGAAATCAAAGAGTTAAATGGAAAGAAATACCATGTTCATGAATCAGAAGGTTTACTTAATAATTTTTACAATAGCATTATGCTCCAACTTGCTTGATAGATTCAATGCAATCACTATTAAAATCCCAGTTTGCATCTTTTCAGAAATTGACATGCTGATTCTAAAATTCATATGGAAGTGCAAGAGAATAAGAATAGCCAGAACAATCTTGAAAACAAATCTTAGTGGACTCACATTTTCTAATTAAAAACTTAGTACAAAACTATAATGTATCTTGATCAACAAGATATTAAGGTACCACATAAGGAGAGACATATAACTATGTGGAATAGAATTGAGTCACAAGATAAAACTGTCATATTCATGGTTAATTGATTTTCAACAAGGTCTTTGGAATTTCGATCTAAAGAAAAATCTTTACCTCCTGATTCCACTACACAAAACTGAAACAATGGAGCAGCTCGTGGTTTTGTTTCGCTTTTCTTGGACAAGGAGGATGGTGAGAATATGTAAGATGAAGCTGATGGGGGCCAGGTGGCCCCATTTAATTTTTATGACTTTAATATAGCCTGTTCTAGAAAAGACTTAAAGTCTTGCCCACAGGTAAACTAGTCCGTGAAAATTACAACATGCAGTAAGAAGGGAAAGAGGAAAGAAGGCACTAATTACAACTGCATAGATAATGGCAACAGCCAACATTCATAATGCCAGTATTTCTAAATTTTTTAAATTTATTAATTGATATAAAACTCATAAAAGTCACAGTACCATTATTATTCTCTTTAAATAGATGAGAAAATGGAAGTACCAAGAGTTTATATAAACCCAAAATCAGTGAGTATTAAGACAGAGGTTCTGAATTCTGATTGCACTTAAGAATTATCTCAGGGCTTATAAAATATTCAATGCACAGCCCATCCATAAAACCAATTAAATCAGACTCTGTGGTTGGTTTTTAAATCTCCCCAGGTGATTCCAACATTCAGTCAAGGATAAGAACCATCATGGTGGTGGTGGTTTAGTCACTAAGTCATGTCTAACTCTTTGTGACCACATGGACTGTATCCCACCAGGTTCCTCTGTCCATGGGATTTCCCAGGCAAAAATACTGTAGTGGGTTGCCATTTCCTTCTCCAGAGGATCTTCCCCAGGGATTGAACCTGAATCTTCTGCATTGCAGGCAGTCTCCTGCATTGAAGAGGGATTCTTTACTGCTGAGCCACCAGGGAAGTCCCAAGAACCATCATATTAGGGTGTAGTTCTTACTCAATAATCATGGTAAGACACCTGCTTACCTAATCAAGCAGCATCTTCTGAGTTTAAAGAAGTGATTTTTTTCCCCAGAAGCATCAAATGAGAAATTAAAAATAAAAATTCTCAGGCCCAGGTTCGGACCTTGGATCAAAAAGAAATCCTTGGATGAGACCCAGCCATCTGTATTTTAACTACACTACAAGATAATGCTGATGCATGCGTGGGTTTGAAAACACTAATACAAGGATTAGGACATGCTTCTCTTCTTCCCTTGTGCCATGGCTTAAGAGTCTGGAGATCTGGATTTAGTGCAAAGCTTTGTAAATGTTTGTCTGTTGGCAAGTATTTTTGCCCATGAAATCCTCAGATTCTTTATTTGTTAAGTGAGGGAAAGACAAGAAAATCTCTAAGGTGTCTTCAAATGTTAAAATTGCATTTTCATAATTCTATCCTAGTTTTCAGAACTAATTCAAGTTCCATGATGGAAGGTTTTCCTAAACCATAAACAAAGGCATTTTAATTTCCAGACATGAGAAGTCAATATAGCAAAGTGATTAAAAGCATGGACTCCTGGCTGTACCTAAGTTTGATTCCCACTTCTGTCTCTTCCTATCTGATTTTAGAAAAGTTTTTTTAATCTATGTGGGCCTCAGTCTTCATTTTAAAATTGGATTCATATTCATACCCACTTGATAGGCTTATGTGCATGCATACTAAATTGTTTCAGTCATGTCCAACTCTGCGACCCCATGAACCATAGCTGACCAGGCTCCTCTGTCCATGGGATTCTCCAGGCAGAAATACTGGAGTGGGTTGCCATTTTCTTCTCCAGGGGATCTTCCCAATCCAGGGATAGGAAGGGTTAAAAAAAAAAAGTGCTTATGAAACACATCATCAACTCAGGCACACAGTGAGCTCTCAAGAAGTGAAAACTCTAAATAATAATTATTAGTACCATTCTTCTACACTAGATATTGCAATAAATTTGAATTTCAATCTTGTTCCCATTTCTAGGCACAGTTTTAGGGCAGGTATGAAAAGAGAAAGCTTGGGAAAGTTGAAGAGAAAATGACTGTAAAGGACAAGGAGCTATGAGCGAAGACTATGTAATAAGAATGAAGTTCTACCATCACTGCATCTTAGAGCTAGTAGGGACAAGGATCTTAACCATCTTCCAGGTCAACCTTCTATCACTGTAGAGCTGGGGACAGGGGCCAGTTTGGGGCAGTCTTGGGGGCAACCGTTTATTAAGCATTAGTGGATAGGGTTCTGTAAATGGTTAGGACTGGGGTTGGATCCCCTAGAAGGCTTCAACTTACAGAGAGACTATTGATTCAGAATGTAGGAGGGTGGATTTTGGATGGAGGAAATCTGATCATCTCAACCATCAAAACCAAATGTTACACGTCCTCTCAGCTCACCAGAATGGCTCCTGAAAGTAATGTCTTGTACACTGACTGGTGTTTCACCCATTAGAAATTTATATATTGACACCCACAAGTTACATCACCTCTGCTACAAAATCCCTCATCCCTTTTTTGTGCCAAATGCTAAATTTTAAAACACATATGAGATGAAGGCAAATGAGAGAGGAGGATGAAGAATGGAATTCAGGTTGAGATAGTAATATTCACAGGGCTTCAGAGGTATTCTTGGCTCTGAGAAGGCAGAATGAGGTGTTGGTACCTGAGGCCAGAGGAGTTGTCTGGTGTGGAAGGCAGAGATGGGAGATGTTGAGAACAGTTTACTCTTTTAAGGATTTCACATATTGCTACCCCCTGGTCTGTGATCATCTGCTACTCTCTCAGAAACAGAGGAGGATAGGAAATGAAAGACCCTGCAGCACTGCAGTAATATAATCCTATAGTAGTTTTCTGGGGCTGATGAAACAAAATTTAGGGACCAGAAATAGAAAAATCAAGGTGTCAGCAGGATTGGCACCTTTCGAGGGCTGTTTCATATCTCCCCTGCCTTCTGGCAGTCTCAGGGTTTCTTTGGCTTGGAGCTGATGTTCCTCATCTGTCTTCATATCGCTTCCCTTTGCACATGTCTGTCTCTATGTCCAAATATCTCTTTTTCATAAGGACTCAGTAATATAGGATTAGGGGACCCAGCCTGATAACCTCATCTCAACTCAGTCATCTGCAAAGACCTTATTTCCAGATAAGGTCCCATCAGCAGATACTGGAGGTTCGGACTTTATGTTTGGGTGGGTTGGAAGCTAACACAATTCAATCCATGACACAATCAATAATTTGCTCCCACCTCTGGTTAACATGGGACCCACAGAAAGTTTCATTGATCACTAGGCATCTCCAACCTTCAGTTTTCTGTCTCTAATCAGAGTTGTGTGGCTTCTAGGCACATTCCCTACCACCTTCCACATGGAGAGGTGTAGGGACTCCTACAGCTCACTGCCAGGCCCTCTTTCAAGCAGAGGAAAGCCTTTAAGTCACCTTCCTAGGGCTGTTGACAGGCAGTTGTTGCACAGAGAAGATGTGGGTCTGGGAGGAACCTCAGGGATTACACAGTCATTTTATAGAGGAGTGGGCAAAAAACCCCATGGCAGAAACAGTTGCAAACTCCTAGATTCCTCGTTTGAAGTCTAGCACTCTGCCCACTCCACTTATGACAGTCTTGTACTAGGCACTCTGGGAGAGTCAAATGAAGTACAATATTTCATCAAGTTAAAGATGCACATTTTTTCCCACATTTTCACATCTTTGGAATAGAGATGCTGTTTTTAATTACTGGCATGTTTAATTGGTCATGTTTTCTCATTTTTAGTGGAGTGCACTGATAAACATATATCTTGAATGACTTAAATCCATTAAATATGGTTTAAGAAATGACCCCAACCTTCCGGGTATCTCCCTTCTAGCTGGAGAGATGATATTTTATTATTTGATGTTACAGAAAGCAGTATAAGGCAGAATATAATTGAGACATTCACACTAACAGCTTTGGCTACAGAAGACAAAAGAAAAAATGATTGAAAATTCAAAACTCATCATGTCCCTATCACTCCCTTTCTAAACTTTTCTAATGACTTTCTCTTGTTTTTAGGATAAAGGTAAAACTACTTTCATAGGCCCTAAAGTTTAGCATGTCCAGGACCTTCCTAAGTTTCCATCCTTATCTTGTACCACAGTGCTTCACTGTCTCCACAGTGGCCCTCTTTTAATTGATCATACTGTCATGCCTCTTCCCAACACAGTGTTTTTCCCCATGCTGTTTCCGCTTCTTGGAGTGCCTTCCTTCCACTCGTCAACCAGATAACTCTTAATCCCTCTTCTGATCTTCTTAAAGGGTTACTTCTTTGGAGAAACCCTCCTAATTTCCTTATCAGGTCGAATTGTTTCCTTATATACTCTCAAAGCAACAAGTATATTTCCCTATAGCCTTGCCATAGACATGGAAACATCTCCATTCATTTCAATATTTGAGTAATACCAGTTTCCCCATTAAACTTGAAGCTCCTTAAAGATGGATTCCTGTCTGTTTTTCTCATCATTGTATCCCAGGACCTAGCATAGATCCTGGTACAAAGATGGTGCTAATAATTATTTGTTGATGAACAAATGATGAGTCTGTACATGTTTATAGAAGATGTATTTAACAGTGGCTTTATGATTTGACCTTCATCTGGTCAATGGTGGGCAGTAAGCTTAGAAAATAGCACAGTCTTTGGGTGACACAAACATAAAATCCCAGTTCTACCTTCAGTGAAATTACTGAGATCATTAAATGAAATAATATATAAAGCACTTGTACAGTGTCTGGAATGTTGATAACACTTAATAAATCATAGACATTATTGTTAGTATTACATGCTCATCTCTACTGGGCTGCTTGGGGTAAGGGTCCTGTCTGATTCAGTATTTTTGTACACTCTCAGTGCCTTCTGCCTGTCCGTAACTTTCCATTGACTGAACGCAGAGCATTAAGGTTAAAGGAATGTCTCTAAGGGCAATGGTGAGCCACCCCAGTACTCTTGCCTAGAAAATCCCATGGATGGAGGACCCTGGTAGGCTGTAGTCCGTGGGGTCGCTAGGGGTCGCTAAGGGTCGGACACGACTGAGCAACTTCACTTTCACTTTTCACTTTCACACATTGGAGAAGGAAATGGCAACCCACTCCAGTGTTCTTGCCTGGAGAATCCCAGGGACGGGGGAGCCTGGTGGGCTGCCATCTATGGGGTCACACAGAATCGGACACGACTAAAGTGACTTAGCAGCAGCAGCAAGGGCATGTATAGGGATCATTAAGTTTGATTTGTACCTAGATCTGCATCTAAATAGTAGCTGTGAAAGTTGTCTTCTTGTCTTTCAAGAAATTGCTTATGAATGGTAGGCAATCATTCAGGATGGTAGGGAATGTTAATCCTCCTCTCAGTGCAGAAGCTCCTCCCACAGCATGTGTGATTCAGCAGTGTTTCCAGGTTTGTCACCAGTCCATGGCTTTCAGGTGAAGTGGAATCCCCAAAATAAGTCACCAGAACAGTGGCTCATCAACACCCCTCTCCTGTGAGCTTTCTCTATTGTCCAAGGGCCGTTTACAAGCTCTTGATTCCTAGCTACTTTATCTGGCTTTCATTTTCAGCTGCAATTATAATGTGGGGAGTTTGCCACATGTTTAAGAATCAGTCTCCTTTCGTTCATTATGTCTAGATTTTGGTGAGTCTTTTAAATCTGTGAAAATTGCCATTTTTTCCAGCATAAAACATTTTAATCTATTTTTACTTTGATCATTGCACCTACTTCTATTTTATAACACAATTTGTCTGTTTATCAATTCTCTTATCTCTAATTCTCCTTTTGTGTCTTTATAACTTTGCTCTTTTCTTTGAATTAACTTTTATATTGAGATCATTGTAGGTTCAGGTGCAAAAGAGAGATCTCGTGTACTTTTTGTTCAGTTTTCTCCCATGATAATATCTTATAAAAATACAATATAACATTATAAACAAAATATATGACACTTATACAACTCACCAATCTTATTCAGACATCCCCAATTTTAGTTGTACTCATTTGTGGATGTCTTTGTGTACATGTGGGTGTGGGTGTACGTAATTTTATTAAGCGCGTTGGTCTATTTTCCCCTATCACAGTCAAAACACAAAACCAGTTCATCACCACAAATATCCCTCATGTTGCCCTTTCTGTCTCACTTCTTACTTTGGTTTTTTTTCTCAGCATTAATTTTACATTTGTCTATCGCATTACTGATTTGATTTCCCGTAATGTTAACCCTGCTCTTTACTGCCTCTGGCATAATTGGTAATTCAACATTTATACTTTGTTTCCTCACAGTCTGCTTTTAAAAATCTTATTCATATCTCTTGCTTTGTTACACTCTTTTCTCCTTGTAGGGCTTTCCATTTTCACATGAACATAAAATTGTGTAGGAGCCTAGAGAATCATCTAATCCAGGGAAGCAAATTCTTGGCCAATATACTGACACATACTTCTCTCCAAAGGTATACATGCATGTGTGACTGCTAAGTCTCTTTAGTTGTGTCCAACTCTTTGCAACCCTATGGATTGTAGCCTGCCAGGCTTCTCTGTCATCGGGATTCTCCAGGCAAGAATACTAGAATGGATTGCCATTTCCTTCTCCAGGGGATCTTCCTGACCCAGGGATTGAACCTGCGTCTCTTATGTCTCCTGCATTGGCAGGCAGGTTCTTTACCACCAGTACTATCGCAGGAAGGGGGACCCCTTCCGGGGCCTGAAACTGGGCTCTTGTCTAACACTCAGAAATTAATTGTCCGAGGAGACACATGTGCTGACCAACCAAGAGATTTTATTGGGAAAGGGCACCTGGGTGGAGAGCAGGAGGGTAAGGGAACCCAGGAGAATAGCTCTGTCATGTGGCTCACAGTCTCAGGTTTTATGGTGATGGGCTTAGTTTCTGGGTTGTCTTTAGCCAATTATTCTGACTCAGAGTCCTTCCTGGTGGTGCATGCCTTGTTCAGCCAAGATGGATGCCAGAAAGAAGGATTCTGGGAGGTGGTCGGACATGTGGTGTCTCCTTTTGACCTTTCCTGAACTCTTCCAGTTTGTGAATGCTTGTTAGTTCCGTGTTCCTTAGCAGGACCTCCTGTCGTAAAACAACTCATGCAAATGGTTACTATGGTGCCTGGCCAGGGTGGCGGTTTCAGTGTGTTTCCCCTAACAGTGCCACCTGGGAAGCCCCCAAAGGCAGACAGTGCTGGTCAAATACCGCTAATGGCTTATAATACTCCAGGCAAGAACAACAAATCAATTGGATATGGCCTACAAAAGCAAATCTGTTTGCCATTTTCCAACCCTTCATTTTACAGATGGTAAAACCAAATCTATCAAGTTGTACAAGTAAGATAGTGGTAGAATTGGGAATGGATCCATATCCAAAAACAATGAAGGGAAAACCAATGCCATTTGCATTCTGATAGTTCCAAGTTTTTTCTTGGTCTCAGGGGCAATTTGCATCTATGCTGGCTGTTTGCTTCTTCTAGAAGGCAAAGAGCTTTAGGGAGATCTAAAAGACTTTTTTAGGGGGAAAAGACTCTGATGCTGGGAGGGATTGGGGGCAGGAGTAGAAAGGGATGACAGAGGATGAGATGGCTGGATGGCATCACCGACTCGATGGAGGTGAGTTTGAGTGAACTCCAGGAGTTGGTGATGGACAGGGAGGCCTGATGCACTGTGATTCAAGGGGTCGCAAAGAGTCGAACACGACTGAGCGACTGAACTGAACTGAACTGAACTGATAAGCTATTTTTCAAAAGATTTCTCTGCCTGAAGATTTTTCTGCCTAAAGAAAGAGAAGGATCCCACCTCTCCAGTTTTGCTTATGTTATTTGAGACTCTTCCCTCCACATTTCTCTTCAGCTAGTCAAATCATGATTTGAAAGCTCTTAGGATTCAATCTGGCTGCAAATGACTAAAACTACGAAATATCTGTGGTAAGAATAGACGATGGAAGACAATTTGCAGTCTCGAACACAAATCACTCTACTGTGTATTGTATACCTCGCTTCAGGAGGAAGAGAGTGTTAGCTAGTGGTTAGGGCCGTAGATGCTGGGTTTAGGGCCATAGATTCTGAGATTTGACGCTTATCTTCAGCACTTGTTAGCTGGGTGACCTTGAGCAAGTTACTTAACCTATTTGTGCTTGAGCCTCTTAATCTGTAAAATGGGGTTTATATGAGTGCCTACTTTATATTGGTAGCAATGTAGTTATGATTAAATAAATCAACATATACAAAGCACTTGGAAGAGTTCCTGGCATATAGTTAGTGTTAGTTACTCAGTTGTGTCCAACTCTTTGTGACCCAGTGAACTGTAGCCCACCGGGCTCCTCTGTCCATGGAATTCTCTAGCGAAAAATACAGGAGTGTGTAGCCATTCCCTTCTCCAGAGGATCTTCCTAGGATCAAATCCTGGTTTCCTGCATTGCAGGGGGATTCTTTACTGTCTAAGCCACCAGGGAAATCCTTCTGGCATAAAGCAATTGATATATAAGTATGTACAATTGTCATTTTCATCCTGTCCAGACATAATGTACATAGTGATCTTAAGAAGTAGATATTCTTTTTTTCCATGAAGGAAACAAAAGCTCAGTTACATAACACAAATATGTACTGGGCTTACCAGGTAGTGCAGGGGTAAAGAATTCCCCTGCAGGAGGTACAAGAGACATGGGTTTGATCCCTGGGTCAGGAAGATCCTCTGGAGAAGAAAACGGCAATTCACTCCAGTATCCTTGCCTGGAAAATTCCATGGACAGAGGAGTCTGGCAGGCTACAGTCTATGGGGTCTCAAAGAGTTGGACACAACTGAGCATGCACACCAAAACTATTGAGCCTGTGCTCTAGAGCTTGTAAGTTGCAACTCCTGAAGCCTGAGTGCTGCAGCTAATGAAGAGTTTGTGCTCCACAACCAGAGAAGCCATCGCAATGAGAAGCCCACGCACTGCAACTGCACAGTAGCCTCTGCTCACTGCGACTAGAGAAAAGCCCAAGGAGCCACAAAGACCCAACACAGCCCAAATAAGTAAATAATGAAAAATTTTAAAATAAATAAGTACTAATTTTGAATAGAGAGTAGAAAACTAATGTTACTTGGGTCATCATGGAATGCTTCTTGAAAGAGCAGGAAGATGAATGTGGATGGAAGGAAGGAGAGCATTAAAACATAAATAGATGGGAGAAAGAGCAAAAGATGCCATATCCTGAGTGTCAGGTTTCCTGGGGTAGGATACCAGACACACAAGATCTAGAGCAATAATGCCGTTGCATTCCTTACTCATCTATTGGGCACAAGTTAAATACAAACCATGATGTAATTATGTTGAGAAACAGTAAGACAATAAAAATATATAACCCCAGCCTCAAATGTGAATACCATGATTCTGCTAGGAGAGAAGTGCAAGGCAGAGATTGGCATCTACATGCCCTGTTATTGTATTATTTTGTAAAAATTCCTGAGCCTTGAACAGGTGAAATTTTCCAGTGTAAATATTTTGAGTTCCATTCCTCTGTTACCAAAAATGTCATGAGAGTTTGTCCCCTCGGTGATGGCTTCAGAAGCGGGGGTGCAAACTCAAATGTCCAGAGGGCCAAAAAGCTTCAGTAAACCAGTTCACTGAAGCATTCTGGATGTGAACACAGGAGTACCAGAATGTAAACATTAGGGTGAGGACCATGAAACCTGAGGAGCACACAGTCCATATAAAGGGCACACGTTCTTCATGTGCAGTGTGTTACTGCAGGTCTTTCCAACCATTGAGAGAATCCAGAAATCTAGAATTTAATGTGCAATCTCCTTATTTACAAACGTTGCATCAAATATTGTAAACAAAATGCAGTATACCAAACAAAACATGTTTGAGTGTCATTTTTTGGCTCTTGGGAAATGGTTGTATCTCGAGGAATGACATGCAGTGGGTGCTCTTGTCTTTGCAGCTCTCTGAGAATACCCAAGGTCCCTGCTTGTAACGCCCTCCCCCCGCATACCCCTGCTCTAGCCCCTCTCTTCCCCTGGCTCCGCACACAAGCTGGACAATATGAATCAAGAGTCTTATTGCCAAGATATTGTTGCTGGGGTTTTCAAGTTTCAAGTCCTTGGTTTGAAGTGAGTCATCTCAAATTCAATTAGTGGAGAGTTCCTCTGGGCTCTGCCACGATTGGCAGAGGGGGAAATGACTCAGACAGAGGAGCATGCAGTGCCTAATGGGTCCAGCATGTGGGAGCTTTTGAGATTGCTGGGTATGGCACTCCTGGTGCCCAAGGGGAGCATGGAGGAGGGCTGGAGGTTGCAACACGCACTCAGCTAAATTCACCGCTGACTCTTTTGGACTGAAATCAATTTGAGATATTTGCATCTGACCTCAAATGTAAAGGAGGGCCAGCACCTTAAAGAGATGTATTATTACAAACTCCTGACTCCTTCCCCAGCCTCTTTCCTCTGCCTGCCCAAGCTGTGCACCTGGAACTTCAGCATCACCAAACTATTTGCAGTCTCTCCAACTCCCTGTCTTGTTTCTTTACCATTGTACATGCCATTTTGCCTCCCTGGAATGCCTTTTGCCTTGATGTGCCTCAGACAAAATCCTAGTTGTGCCTTAAAACCCAAATCAGACATCATTTATTTTAAATTCTTACTAATTCTCCTCATATGGAGTTAAACTGTCGCTTTTTCCTTGTATGTCTATAACCTGAACTTACAAGGGCTATGGCCCTTTTCATATTGTATGAAAATTACTAGCTTACCTACTTGTCTGTCTGATTAAGGAGAGGCTTTTCAGGTCATGAACTTATATTCCCTGTTATATTTCACAGTGTCTTGTACATGGACAGGCAGTTAAAAAGGGTTTACATAACTATATTGAATTGAAATACTATATATCTCTGAAGTGACAACAGCATGACCTATCTCGATTCTGTGGCCCAGATCTAAAGCATTATTAACTCAGCCTCTGCCATTTGAGCCCTCTGAGTTATCTGTGGGCATGAATGGAGAAGTTAGGACAGGAAGAGTAGTAACACAGAGGTAATAGAAAAGTCAGCGATTTCATGGTAGCAGTATCATTCACTAAAAGTTCATTGAGTAAATACTCTGTCAAGCACTTGGGATGTCGCAATCAGTGAGAAGAACTTGTTTCCTGCTCTTCTAAAGCTTGTATGTGGTGTGTGTGTTGTGTGTTAGTCACTCAGTCGTGTCCGACTCTTTGCAACCCCACAGACTATATAGCCCAACAGGCTCCTTTGTCCATGGGATTCTTTAGGAAGGAATACTGAAGTGACTTACCATTCCCTTCTCCAGAGGATCTTCCCGACCCAGGGATCGAACCCTGGTCTCCTGCATTGCAGGCAGATTCTTTACTGTTTTAGCTACAGGGGTAGTAAATATAAACAAGAGAATACCAGGTGACACGAAGTACAGTGAAGAAAATTACATATGATAATGTGATAGAAATGAATGAGGATGTGAGATTTCAGATCGAGTGGCAGGATTGGTCCTTCTAGCAGAAGAGTGTTCATGATAAATGATGAGGAGTCAGCAATGATAAGATACAAGGAAGGAACAATTCTCACAGAGAAACAATGACTGGAAATGCCTGGAGCTGGAAATGAGCTCAGTGTGTTCCAGCAAAAAAGAAGACCAGAGTGGCTTGAGCAGAAAGGGCAAGAAATAAAACCTAAGTTATAGTCAGGTGCCAGACCATGAGGGGGCCTTGAAGACTGCAATAAGGAATCTGAATTTTTAAAATTTTGATAGGAAAGTGATAGTTTTCTCTGACTTTTATGCTAGGGATGGATTGTCCTGTGAAAAAAGGGAGAGAAACAATAGAATGGAGTAACAGAGGCTGAGATTGAGCACTGGATGGTCCTTCATTTAAGGACCCAACTTCAGATGGAAAGCCCTTTGAATAACATTGAGGTTAAGGCCTTGGTAGTCCACAGGGTCGCAGAGTCAGACACAGCTGAAGCAACTTAGCACGCACACGGTGCTATTAGGATCTTAGAGACTTGATGAAGTACAGTGTTGTTGAAAATATTAAACAACGTCAATGAGAAATGTCCTTTCTGATGAATAAAAGGATCTTTGTGGGACTACATACCTCTTTTACCTATAAAATCTCATAGAACATTGCTTCTCAAATTGTAACATGCATTTGGAACACCTCTGAATCATATTAAAATGAGGGTTTTGATTTGGTAGATTCAAAATTTCCCATATTTCCAATAATAATTCAAATAATCTCCTAGGTAACACAGAAGCATCATGTAAGTCAGATCCTGTAGCCTAAAGGCTACATTTTGAGAAGCCAGAACTAAAACCCTTTTGACCAGGATGCAGCTAAATTCCTTCAGCTGTCTTCAGCTCACCTGTTCAGATTCAATCCCCTTGATTCCAGGGCTGGCGTGACCTTGCATAAAAGAGAGACAAGATGAAAAGGGACAGGAAACAATCTGACACCCTACCTAGGCTCATGGAACCCTGAATTAAGCAGTGACACCAGATGGACTATGTCAATCAAAGTTCTATATATGTTAAGCAGTCACTCCGGATGCCTTCCTGAGGCCACCAGGGCTAATAGTTCCAGAATCTCCTGGAAGACAGAAGACATTTTGAAATCAAACCTGAGCCCTGAGTATTCGGGGCTGGCCAGTGGGGCCAGTTGACCTTGAGAGAATGGTACCCCATTTCTGTCTCTTAGAAACACCAGCCTGTTCCTTTAAGAAAGGCTCTCTCTTTGCCTTGCTTCAAAGTCTTACACAGGATATTAGCCACTTCCTTCTCTATAATTCATCCTTCCACTTTGCCATCTGGAATATTTCTCTTTTACAAGTGCCTAAGTTGTTGCAGTTTGAGGCAGTTGAATCCTAAATTTGCCATTTGGAGTAATTTATTGTTTTTAATGCTTTCTTCCCAAAATTCAGATTCCGTGGTTTGAAACAGAGTCTAACCAGGATTTCTGCTTCCTAGTTGGACGTCTTGGAGAAGGAAATGGCAACCCACTGCAGTGTTCTTGCTTGGAGAATCCCAGGGATGGGGGAGCCTGGTGGGCTGCCTTCTGTGGGGTCGCACAGAATCGGACACGACTGAAGTGACTTAGCAGCGGCAGCAACAGTTGGACATCTGGTAGTTTACCCTTTCCAGGTCTTCTCCGGGTTTACTTTTCAGTCTTCTGTAAGTGATTATCAGAGAGCTTCTTCAGATCACTCTGTCTACCAGGTTCATTAGTTTTCCTCATCACCTCACTGACCTGAGTGCCTTGGTAGGACTTCTTATGACAGGACTAAGACAGAGTAAGTGGAGACCAGTAGGCTGTAATCTCAGTCGCAACACAAACGTTTTGCTGTTCCTAAAACACCTTCCTGCTAATACCTCAGATCCGACCTTTGGGTTACTGGTCACGTCAACAACAGAGGTGGGAGTGAGCACACGTAGACAGTGAAGCTGGGGGAAGGGACCTCACAAGCGTTTGTGTGCCTGTGCTTGTGCTCAGTCGCTCAGTGCTGTGCAGCTCTTTCTGACCCCATGGACTGTAGCCCATCAGGCTCCTCTGTCCATGGGATTTCTCAGGTAAGAATATTGGAGTGGGTTGCCATTTCCTCCTCCAGGGGATCTTCCCAACCAGGGATCAAATCTGCGTCTTTTGCATTGGCAGGCGGATTCTTTACCACTGAGCCATCAAGGAAGAACTATGTGTCAAACCCTAAACTGAGAAAGTAGGTGATGTCCTCCCTACTCTACAGATGAAGAGATGAAGAAATCAAGACTCAGAATATCTTTCTAAAGGTATCCTGAAAAACAGTGTGGTGGGGTCAAGACTTGAATAAGATCTAAGTCCATGGGCTTGTCACTGTTTGATCCTGGTGGATGAGGCACAGGACACCAGATGGGGGATGAAAACCAGCTTCTGGGGGTTTTCACGGTGGGAAAATTGATCACAATGAAGCCAGGGGGCACAGAATTTCCAGAACAGGGCACCAGCTACTAGGTAGAAGCTCCATATTAAACTAAACTTGGCATTAATGCAAGATTTTATGAGCTTATTTATGGCAAGAGCCCACTTCCCATTTGGCTAGCTTGAAGTTTGCAAGTAAAAGTGAATGGCAGTGACCTACTTTATGAAATCTTTGAGTAGGAGTGAAGCAAGATTAGTTCATCCCTGGCACCTCTTCCATGATTCTCTTTGAAGAAGTGTTTCTAGGTAACAATACCCTAGTGGTTCTCAAACTGTGGGAGCTTTGGAGTAGTCAGTCTACCTGGGCCCCATCCAAGACCAATTGAGTTGGGTTTCTAGCTGTGGGGCCCTGGCATCTATGCTCCCCAAAGCTATCCAGGGTTGATGAGCAGCCAGGGTTGAAACCACAGCCCCAGGATACATGAGCTTACTATTTTTCCATGCCCTGAGAAGGAGAGCAGAGTTAAAACCCTGCACAGTTCTAGAGGGCAGAGGAAAGTGGGAAAAGGTTTCTGGTGCTAAGTTTGGAAAACCAAATTTTTCTCATTTGGAAGGAGAAAAAGGTAAGTTTTAGTCACTTCACGGTTTTGCCAGAGGGACAGTGACCCAGAGGTTCCCTTTAGCCCATGCTCCAGTGAATCTAACTTCCAGTGTCTAACCTTCATGGAGTCAAGGTCAGGATTAACTTTTGATACCCACTTTAAAAACTCAGTTCTAAAACTCACTTCATTGCAGGGTCTGCTGTTTGTCTAAAGTACTGGCATTCAGGGAAAATGGTGGTTTGTTGATTTTAGACTAGAGAATCAAAGAGATAGGGTGGTTATTTGTCCTTCCCAAGGTTGCTTACTAAGTCATTAGGGAGTCAGAGCTGTTTTCTTTAACTGGAGCAGCATTTAAGGTGCTTCTGGAATGTTATGGGAAACACAGTCATCCCTATGAAATTAACATCAGGGTATGCTGAAGGGGGACAGTGTGTGCGTAGCTCAGTCCAGCCTCATAATGGCTCCCAGAGGATCCACAGGGCATCATGGTTACCATTCCAACTTTTTAATAAGTATCTCTCTCTCTGGAATTGCTGCATGTCATCCAAGCTCTTTGCCTAAGAGAAGTTATAGCCATGAGAGAAAACGTAAAAGCCCCCTAGCGTTGAGCCAGGCTAAGAAAGAGTTTGGGGAGGAAATGAAAATATCTTTCCCATCTAACATGAGTATATCTGATTGGTAAGATGTAATCCTAAAGTAGAACCTGAGCTGCAAGGAAGTCTGGGAAGTATAGTTTTTGTTCCCAGTCTTTCTTAAGAGAAAGACAGTAGAAAGAAGATTTAGAGAACCAAAGCATTGACCACAACCAGAATTTTTCAATGTGTATACCATAGAATAGCAAAATGTAGCTAAACGTTATATTTTTAAAAATTTTGTTCTCAAATAAATTGAAGTCATGCTTGGTAAAACAAAGTTAAACATGATTCTTTTAAGAAATATTTGTTTATTTGGCTGCATGGGGTCTTAACTGTGGCACGAGGGATGTTTGGTTCGCCGTACAGGATCTTTGCAGAGTGAAGAATCTCTAGTTGTGACATGCCGACTCCCAGTGGCAGCATACAGACTTAGTTGCTCCATGTCCCCTGCATTGCAAGGCAGATTCTTAACCACTGGACCATCATGGAAGTCCCCTAAATATGATTCTTTGTTGCAATATATTTCAGGGTTGTTAACATCCAAACATGTACCCCAGTTCTTCATATTTTGAGAAACATGAACAGGGTAAACACTTAGCTCATTTTGCAGATGAAGAAACTGGGGTCCAGAGGGATTAAATAAGATGCCTGATGTTGAATAGTCAGTTATTAACAAAGTCTGAAACCAAAATCCATGCTTCTTGAGTAGTCGGGAGTGTTCTTACACGGAGAGGGAATGAAAGGTGGATAATGGAGGCAGGCAAGCAAGAAAGTGGAAAGATGAAACTGACAGGCAGGTGAGAAAGGTTGGAACTCTAGAGGAAGGCTAGGCATCAATGTCTCCCCCAGTTACTGAGAGTAGAACATTCAAAAACACTCTGTGCGTGTCCTGACCCAGAGCCAGAATGAGTTCATTAAAGAGGTCGAAACCCTGAACCCATATCTCAATCCCTTTCCACATGTGTCTGGAATATGTTGATTCTTTGGCCTCGATTAGTCACAGGGAAAACTGGTTCTGTGGAACATGTCATCTTTATAAATAGAACCAGAATCCAGTGGTTTCTAAACAGTCAGGAGACAGTCTGTCTTCTGGTGTCAGCTATTTATTTGTATTTCTGTTTCATAAAACACATCTTCTCCAGTTCTAGGTTTTGCCTCATTACATGTCTGACCCAGACGTGTTGCACAGATTTCTTGACCTCTTGACTCAAACCCCAGGGAGTGGGGGCAGTGGACACTTTCTCCTCTGGTTCCTGCCAAGGTTGGAGCTGTGGTGAGGATGTTTGTGTTTGTTAAGGAGCTGGAAGGACTTTGGACTTTGATAATAATTTCTCTCTTAGATGGTGCATGTAGGGACAAGAGGAAAAAGAGAAATACCTTTCTCAGCTGCCATGTCTCAGTGCCCACATCATTTTCTCTGAACCCACCTGCACGCTTGTTAATTCTTTTTAATGAAATTTTTGATGTATCTGTTCTCTCTTGTTTAGGTCAATCTTGTCACTCACCAAAAATGGAGAAAATGAATAGTCATAAAGTGATCCTTTCAGTTAAACATATCAAGCCTTCATGAAAAGCCTGCTGAGCAATCTGATTGATGGTTTGGTGCAGATTCTCGGTGTTCACTCCTGCCTTTCTTTTGTTTGCATGCATTCTCTGCTCCAGGTAACAGACACAAATTTCAGTCAGCAAGGCTAAATGTGGCTTTGGGGTCCCTAATAATAAAGCATTTCCTGTTCAGATAGACTTACCTTGATTTTTTTCATGAACCATTTTGGAAATGGGGAACTCAACACTGTTTGAAGCAATTCATATTATGGATGTTGTTTGTCTCTGTTAGTCAGGGCACATTTTGTTGCAAGTAATAGAAAAGCCAACTCAAACTGGTTTAAACAGGCCTCACCTCCTCTCAAAAGTTAGTTTAGTGATCACACAAAGAACAGAAAGGATAGACCCACTTACTGTATTTCTGGACCCAGGAGGTGAAACACTGTCATCAGGATTCAATTTCTCAGTCCTTCTTCCTCTATGCAACTTCATTCTCCAGGATATTTTTCTCAACCAAGATGTCCCAGAGTCCCCAGACTGACATTCTTACAGGTTAGCAGAGAGATTCTGTCCTCCCACTGCTCAACCAAGTCCTAAGATGAGGCTTGCAGGATCAAGTTCAATTGTGTCCACACTCCTGAACCATTCACTGGCCAGAACCTGTTCATTAATTGCCAAGGCCTGGGCCATGGATCCATTTCTGGAGTAAGGAGTGAGATGCTATTACCAAAATGAAGGGCAGTAGGTGCTGATCAGTGTTTTCAGTTACATTCTATGTGTGCATCGTCATTTATTCATTCATGCATTTTTGCATAGAGGAAATGTTGTATTCCGGAAACAAGGGATACAATCCTGGATATGTTCTCCTTGTCTTCCATTCTGGAATGAATTCCTTCACCCCACTGCCTCAGCAGAGCTGGGTATGCCCTCCTGATACTTCCGCTTTTCTCAGTAAATACCTCAACAACAGCATACACCATTCAAGGCTGTACTGATGTCTCTTCATCTTTCTGCCTAATTTTCTTTGAGCTCCTGGAGGACAGATATCATGTCTTACTTATCTTGACCTCCCCAGATACCAGCAGCAGGTGCAGACAAAGTACTCAGAAAGCCTTTGTTGAATAAATATGTAAGTGATGAGTGATGAATAAACATATGATTAAATTTTTTTAATTAGTGAATTAACACACATGTTCCCAGTCCTTGGGGATTTTGCAAACTACCGGGGGGGAAATAAATCCATAAATAACTAATTGGAATACAACATGATTCATGGGACAACAGCCATGTGAGCAAAAATTGGGAAACACAGTGGAAGGTGATATGTAGCAGAATTATTGAAATTCTTTAGATATTTAAATATATTAGACATTTTAAATGTAAATCTAACTCCCTGTGGTTTATACCTGCATATTTGTAGCTCTTCACTCTTGAACAGCTCCAAAGATGTCTACTTATTGTTCTAACCTCTGGAACACTTTCTGACAATACATAAGGTACTCAATCAGTATTTCTTTCTTTTTCTTTTTTAAATGTTTTCAGGGGAGAAGGAACAAGATGGCAGTGGAATAGGATGGCGAGACCACTCTCTCCCCCACAAATTCATCAAAAGAACATTTGAACGCAGAGTAAAGTCCACAAACAACTTCTGAATATCGCAGAGGACATCAGGCACCCAGAAAAGCAGCCCATTGTCTTCGAAAGGAGGTAGGAAAAAACATAAAAGATAAAAAGAGAGACAAAAGAGGTAAGGACGGAGCTCCGTCCAGGGAAGGGAGGCTTTAAAAAGAGAGGTTTCCAAACACCAGGAAACCGCTAGTCTGTGGTGAGCTTTGGAACCTCAGAGGGCCACATAACCAGGAGGAAAAAGAAAGAAATAGTTAAAACCCACAGATTACCCGCCAAACGGTAACTCCCAGCAGAGAAGGAGCGCAGATGCCTGCATACGCCATTAGCAAGCAGGGGCTGGGCAGGGAGGAGCCGGCTGAACTGCTTAGAAAGAGGACTGGGCTTGAATGCCGCGAGAACAATCTGAGAGATCTAACTGGAGATAGCAATGCAGACTGGAATAGCTTCCCCACGAAAAGGCAGAAAGCTCTAACCTAAGACTCCGCCAGCCCCGCTCACAGAACAAAGGGCTGAGCAGAGCAAGCCGGCTGCGGTCGGCCCATCCCCCATCCCCCGCGGAGACAGGCAGGGAGGTCAGCCAGAGCCGGAGGGGGCAACTGGGGCCCCAGAAAGGCATCTGATACAAACTGCAGGCAGGCTTGTTGCTAATCAAGACTTCTTGGGCTCGGGCCGGTCGATATCCGCCTGAGAAGGTGCGCCGGTTGTACACCCAGAAAACCGAGTGGCAGGGACCATGCTCGCCAAACACCTGGTCACCTAGGCTGCTTGGACCAGGGAAGGCACAAAACGCAGACCCAGCCAAGTCAGCACCTTTGTGGAGTACCCGAGAAACTGAACTTGAGACGCTCAGACCTGGGAAGTGCATGCAACTGAGCGCCGGCCTTGGACAGTTCCCGGCAGAGCAACCTAGAGCCTGTGCAGTGTAGCCTGGGACAACACACGCACTGTGAGCGGGGGCAAACCCAGTGTGGCCAAGACGCTGCAAGCACTCCCCACAGACACCAGAGATATTTGTCTGCAGTGTTCCTCCCTTCCCAGAACAGGACTGAACAACTGAGCCTTAAAAAGTGTCCACCCGCCCCCTAGTATCAGGGCGGAAATTAGACACTGAAGAGACCAGCAGACAGAAGCTAAAACAGAGGGAACCACCTTGGAAATGACAGGTAGAGAAGTCTAGAGACTACTCCAAGAATAAGACCAAAAACCAGAGGCAAGAGGCTTAAGCCCAAATCCTGAGAACACCAGAGAACTCCTGACTCCAGGGAACATTAATCGATAGGAGCTCATCAAACGCCTCCATACCTACACTAAAACCAAGCACCACCCAAGGGTCAACAAGTTCCAGAGCAAGACATACCAGGCAAATTCTCCAGCAACACAGGAAAATAGCCCTGAGTTTCAATATACAGGCTGCCCAAAATCACTCCAAACCCACTGACATCTCATAACCCATTACTGGACACTACATTGCACTCCAGAGAGAAGAAATCCAGCTCCACCCTCCAGAACAACGACACAAGCTTCCCTAACCAGAGAACCTTGACAAGTCACCCATCCAACCCCACACACAGCGATGAAACTACATAATAAAGAGAACTCCACAAACAGCCAGAAGAAGGAAAGACCACCCCAAGCAAAGTAATATAAGCAAGATGAAGAGGCAGAGAAATACCCAGCAAGTAAAGGAACAAGATAAATGCCCACCAACACAAACAAAAGAGGAAGATGTAGGGAATCTACCTGATAAAGAATTTCGAATTTTGATGGTGAAAATGATTCAAAATCTTGAAAGCAAAATGGAGTTACAGATAAATAACCTGGAGAAGAGGATTGAGAAGATGAAAGAAAGGTTTAATAAGGACTTAGAGGAAATAAAAGAGTCAATATACAATGAATAATGCAATAGATGAGATCAGAAACACTCTGGAGGGAACAAACAGTAGAATAACAGAGGCAGAAGACAGGATAAGCGAGCTAGAAAATAGAATTGTAGAAATAAATGAAACAGAGAAGAAAAAAGAAAAACGAATTAAAAGAAGTGAGGACAATATTAGGGACCTCTGGGACAATGTTAAACGCTCCAACATTCGAATCATAGGAGTCCCAGAAGAAGAAGACAAAAAGAAATACGATGAGAGACTACTTGAGGAGATAATAGTTGAAAACTTCCCTAAAATGGGGAAGGAAATAATCACCCAAGTCCAAGAAACCCAGAGAATCCCCAACAGGATAAACCCAAGGCGAAATACTCCAAGACACATATTAATCAAATTAACAAAGATCAAACACAAAGAACAAATATTAAAAGCAGCAAGGGAAAAGCAGCAAATAACACACAAGGGGATTCCCATAAGGATAACAGCTGATCTTTCAACAGAAACTCTTCAGGCCAGGAGGGAATGGCAGGACATACTTAAAGTGATGAAAGAAAATAACCTACAGCCCAGATTACTGTACCCAGCAAGGATCTCATTCAAATATGAAGGAGAAATCAAATGCTTTACAGACAAGCAAAAGCTGAGAGAATTCAGCATCACCAAACCAGCTCTCCAACAAATGCTAAAGGATCTTCTCTAGACAGGAAACACAGAAAGGGTGTATAAACTCGAACCCAAAGCAATAAAAAAAATGGCAACGGGATCATACTTATCAATAATTTACTTAAACGTAAATGGGTTGAATGCCCCAACCAAAAGACAAAGGCTGGCTGAATGGATACAAAAACAAGACCCCCATGTATGTTTTCTACAAGAGACCCACCTCAAAACGAGGGACACATACAGACTGAAAGTCCCATTCAAATGGAGACCAAAAGAAAGCAGGAGTAGCAATACTCATATCAGATAAAATAGACTTTAAAACAAAGCCTGTGAAAAAAGACAAAGAAGGAAACTACATAATGATCAAGGGATCAATACAAGAAGAAGATATAACAATTATAAATATTTATGCACCCAACATAGGAGCACCGCAATATGTAAGACAATTACTAACAAGTATGAAAGGGGAAATTAACAACAATGCAATAATAGTGGGAGATTTTAATACCCCACTTACATCTATGGATAGATCAACTAAACAGAAAATTAACAAGGAAACACAAACTTTAAATGATACAATAGAGCAGTTAGACCTAATAGATATCTATAGGACATTTCACCCCAAAACAATAAATTTCACCTTTTTCTCAAGCGCACACGGAACCTTTTCCAGGATAGATCACATCCTGGGGCATAAATCTAGCCTTGGTAAATTCAAAAAAAATGAAATCATTCCAAGCATCTTTTCTGACCACAATGCAGTAAGATTAGATCTCATTTACGGGAGAAAAACCATTAAAAATGCCAACATATGGAGGCTGAACAAATGCTGCTAAATAAGAACAAATCATAGAAGAAATCAAAAGAGAAATCAAAATATGCATAGAAATGAATGAAAATGAAAACACAACAACCGAAAACCTCTGGGACACTGTAAAAGCAGTGCTAAGGGGGACATTCATAGCAATACAGGCACACCTCAAAAAACAATAAAAAAGTCAACTAAATAACCTAACCCTACATCTAAAGAAACTAGAAAAGGAAGAAATGAAGAACCCCAGGGTTAGTAGAAGGAAAGAAATCGTAAAAATTAGGGCAGAGATAAATGCAAAAGAAACAAAAGAGACCATAGCAAAAATCAACAAAGCCTAAAGCTGGTTCTTTGAGAAGGTAAATAAAATTGACAAACCACTAGCCAGACTCATCAAGAAACAAAGGGAGAAGAACCAAATCAATAAAATTAGAAATGAAAATGGAGAGATCACAACCGACAACACAGAAATACAAAGGATTATTAGAGAATACTATCAGCAATTATATGGCAATAAAATGAATAACCTGGAAGAAATGGACAAATTCCTAGAAAAGTACAACTTTCCAAAACTGAACCAGGAAGAAATAGAAAATCTGAACAGACCCATCACAAGCACGGAACTAGAGGCTGTAATCAGGAATCTTCCAGCAAACAAAAGCCCAGGTCCAGGCGGCTTCACAGCTGAATTCTACCAAAAATTTAGAGAAGAGCTAACACCTATTCTACTCAAAATCTTCTAGAAAATTTCTGAGGAAGGGAAACTTCCAAACTCATTCTATGAGGCCACCATCACCCTAATCCCAAAACCTGACAAAGATGCCACAAAAAAAGAAAACTATAGGCCAATATCACTGATGAACATAGATGCAAAAATCCTGAACAAAATTCTAGCAATCAGAATCCACCAACACATTAAGAAGATCATACATCATGACCAAGTGGGCTTTATCCCAGGAATGCAAGGATTCTTCAATATCCGCAAATCAATCAACGTGATACACCACATTAACAAACTGAAAAATAAAAATCATATTATTATCTCAATATATGCAGAGAAAGCCTTCGACAAAATTCAACATCCATTTATGATAAAAACCCTCCAGAAAGTGGGAATAGAAGGGACATATCTCAACATAATAAAAGGTATATATGACAAACCCACAGCAAACATTATCCTCAACGGTGAAAAACTGAAAGCATTTCCCCTAAAGTCAGGAGCAAGACAAGGGTGCCCACTCTCACCACTGCTATTCAACATAGTTCTGGAAGTTTTGGCTACAGCAATCAGAGCAGAAAAAGACATAAAAGGAATCCAAACTGGAAAAGAAGTAAAACTTTCCCTGTTTGCTGATGACATGATCCTCTACACAGAAAACCCTAAAGACTCTACCAGAAAACTACTGGAGATAATCAATGAATACAGTAAAGTTGCAGGATATAATATCAACACACAGAAATCACTTGCATGCCTATACACTAATAATGAGAAAATAGAAAGAGAAATTAAGGAAACTATTCCATTCACTGTTGCAACGAAAAGAATTAAATACTTAGGAATATATCTACCTAAGGAAACAAAAGACTTGTACATAGAAAACTATAAAACACTAGTGAAAGTAATCAAAGAGGACACTCATAGATGGAGAAATATACCGTGTTCGTGGATTGGAAGAATAAATATTGTAAAAATGAGTATACTACCCAAAGTAATTTATACATTCAATGCAATCCCTATCAAGCTACCAATGATATTTTTCACAGAACAGGAACAAATAATCTCACAATTTGTATGGAAATACAAAAAACCTCGAATAGCCAAAGCAATCTTGAGGAAGAAAAATGGAACTGGGGGAATAAACCTGCCGGACTTCAGGCTCTACTACAAAGCCACAGTCATCAAGACAGTATGGTACTGGCATAAAGACAGAAATATAGATCAGTGGAACAAAATAGAAAGCCCAGAGGTAAATCCATGCAGCTATACTGTCACCCTGCACATTTAACTTATATGCAGAGTACATCATGAGGAACGCTGGGCTGGAAGAAGCACAAGCTGGAATCAAGATTGCTGGGAGAAATATCAATAACCTCAGATATGCAGATGACACTACCCTTATGGCCGAAAGTGAAGAGGAACTAAAAACCTCTTGATGAAAGTGAAAGAGGAGAATGAAAAGGTTGGCTTGAAGCTCAACATTCAGAAAACAAAGATCATGGCATCTGGTCCCATCACTTCATGGGAAATAGACGGAAAAAGAGTGGAAACAGTGTCAGACTTTATTTTTGGGGGCTCCAAAATCACTGCAGATGCTGATTGCAGACATGAAACTAAAAGACGCTTACTCCTTGGAAGGAAAGTTATGACCAACCTTGATAGTATATTAAAAAGCAGAGACATTACTTTGCCAACCAAGGTCCGTCTAGTCAAGGCAATGGTTTTTCCCGTGGTCATGTATGGATGTGAGAGTTGGACTGTGAAGAAGGCTGATCGCCGAATAATTGATGCTTTTGAACTGTGGTGTTGGAGAAGATTCTTGAGAGTCCTTGTACTGCAAGGAGATCCAACCAGTCCATTCTAAAGGAGATCAATCCTGGGTGTTCATTGGAAGGACTGATGCTAAAGCTGAAACTCCAACACTTTGGCCACCTCATGCGACGAGTTGACTCACTGGAGAAGACTCTGATGCTGGGAAAGGTTGGGGGCAAGAGGAGAAGGGGACGACAGAGGATGATATGGCTGGATGGCATCACCGACTCTCTGGACATAAGTTTGAGTGAACTCTGGGATTTGGTGATGGACAGGGAGGCCTGGCGTGCTGTGATTCATGGGGTTGCAGAGAGTCGGACACGACTGAGCGACTGAAATGAACTGAACTGAACTGATGGACACCTTATCTTTGACAAGGGAGGCAAGAATATAAAATGGAGAAAAGACAATCTCTTTAACAAGTGGTACTGGGAAAACTGGTTAGCCACTTGTAAAACAATGAAACTAGAACACTTCCTAACACCATACACCAAAATAAACTCAAAATGGATTAAAGAGCTAAATGTAAGACCAGAAACTATAAAACTCCTAGAGGAGAACGTAGGCAAAACACTGTCTGACATAAATCACAGCAGGATCCTCCAAGACCCACCTCCCAGAATATTGGAAATGAAAGCAAAAATAAACAAATGGGACCTAATTAAAATCAAAAGCTTCTGCACAGCAAAGGAAACTATAAGCAAGGTGAAGAGACAGCCTTCAGAATGGGAGAAAATAATAGCAAATGAAGCAACTGATAAAGGATTAATCTCCAAAATATACAAGCAGCTCCTGCAGTCAATTCCGGAAAAATAAATGACCCAATCAAAAAATGGGCCAAAGAACTAAACAGACATTTCTCCAAAGAAGACATACAGATGGCTAACAAACACATGAAAAGATGCTCAACATCCCTCATAATCAGAGAAATGCAAATCAAAACCGCAATGATATCCCATTTCACACCAGTCAAAATGGCTGCTATCCAAAAGTCTACATGCAATAAATGCTGGAGAGGGTGTGAAGAGAAGGGAACCCTCTTACACTGTTGGTGGGAATGCAAACTAGTACAGCCACTATGGAGGACAGCGTGGAGATTCCTCAAAAACTGGAAATAGAACTGCCATATGATCCAGCAATCACACTCCTGGGCATACACACCGAGGAAACCAGAATTGAAAGAGACACATGTACTCCAATGTTCATTGCAGCACTGTTTATAATAGCTAGGACATGGAAGCAACCTAGATGTCTATCTATAGACGAATGGATAAGAAAGCTTTGGTACATATACACAGTGGAGTATTATTCAGCCATTAAAAAGAATGCATTTGAACCAGTTCTAATGAGGTGGATGAAAGTAGAGCCTATTATACAGAGTGAAGTAAGCCAGAAAGAAAAACACCAATACAGTATACTAATGCATATATATGGAATTTAGAAAGATGCAAATGATAACCCTGTATACGAGACAGCAAAAGAGACACAGATGTATAAAACAGTCTTTGGGACTCTGTGGGAGAGGGTGAGGGTGGGATGATTTGGGAGAATGGCGTTGAAACATGTATATTATCATATGTGAAATGAATTGCCAGTTCAGGCTCGATGCATGTTACAGGATGCTCGGGGCTGGTATGCGGGGATGACCAAGAGGGAGGATAAGGGGAGGAGGGAGGTGGGAGGGGGGTTTGGGAGGGGGAACTCATGTACAGCCAGGGTGGATTCACGTCAATGTATGGCAAAAACAACCAATACAATATTGTAATATAATTAGCCTCCAATAAAAATAAAATAAAATTAAATTAAATTTAAAAAAATTAAATGTGTTCAGGGAGGAAACTGGGCAGGGAGGAGACTTTCCTTTTTTTTTTTCATATATATTCTTTGCTGTGTCATCTCTTAGTTGTGTCATGCACACAACAACATGGTCTTTGAGTGGCATGTGGCATGCAGGTTCCAGAGCGCACAGTGGTGTATGGGCTTAGCTGCCTCACGGCAGATGGAATCTTAGCTCCTGGATCAGGAATCAAACACACGGCTCCTGTATTGGAAGCCAGATTCGTGACTGTTGGACCACCAGTCCCTCAGTCACTATTGCTGAAAAAAGTTAATTGCATTGTCTCAACTATATTACAGTATCAGTTGTAGACGGGTAGGTATCTTTCCCTGCTCTTAGATTTCCCTGCTGATGGTTACATCATCATCAGTTCAGTTCAGTCGTTCAGCCGTGTCAGACTCTGTGACCCCATGGACTGCAGCACACCAGGCTTCCTTGTCAAAAACCAACCCCGGAGTTTACCCAAACTCATGTCCATTGAGTCAGTGATGCCATCCAACCATCTCATCCTCTGTCGTCCCATTCCCTCCGCCTTCAATCTTTCCCAACATCAGGGTCTTTTCAAATGAGTCAGCTCTTTGCATCAGGTGGCCAAAGTATTGGAGTTTCAACTTCAACATAAATCCTTCTAATGAATACTCAGGACTGATCTCCTTTAGGATGGATTGGTTGGCTCTCCTTGTAGTCCAAGGGAGTCTCAAGAGTCTTCTCCAACACCACAGTTCAAAAGCATCAATTCTTCAGCACTCAGCTTTCTTTATAGTCCAACTCTCACATCTATACTACTGGAAAAAGCATAACCTTGACTAGATGGACCTTTGTTGGCAAAGTAATGTCTCTGCTTTTTAATATGCTGTCTAGGTTAGTCATAACTTTCCTTCGCGTCTTTTAATTTCATGGCTGCAGTCATCATCTACAGTGATTTTAGAGCCGAAAAAAATAAAGTCTACCACTGTTTCCACTGTTTCCCCACCTATTTCCCATGAAGTGATGAGACCGGATGACATGATCTTAGCTTTCTGAATGTTGAGCTTCAAGCCAACATTTTTACTCTCCTCTTTCACTTTCATCAAGAGACTCTTTAGTTCTTCTTCTCTTTCTGCCATAAGGGTGGTGTCATCTGCATATCTGAGGTTATTGTTATTTCTCCCAGCAATCTTGATGACACCACTGTTACATGACTGAGTGACTGAACTGAACTGAATCTTGATTCTAGCTTGTGCTTCATCCAGCCCAGCATTTCTCATGATGTACTCTGCATATAAGTTAAATAAGCAGGGTGACAATAAACAGCCTTGATATACTCCCTTTCCTATTTGGAACCATTTTGTTGTTCCATGTCCAGTTCTAACTGTTGCTTCCTGACCTGCATATAGATTTCTCAAGAGGCAGGTCAGATGGCCTGGTATTCCCATCACTTTCAGAATGTTCCACAGTTTATTGTGATGCACACAGTCAACGGCATTGACATAGTCAATAAAGCAGAAACAGATGTTTTTCTGGAACTCCCTTGCTTTTTTGATGATCCAGCAGATGTTAGCAATTTGATCTCTGGTTCCTCTGCCTTTTCTAAAACCAGCTTGAACATCTAGAAGTTCATGGTTCACGTACTGCTGAAGCCTGACATAAAGAATTTTGAGCATCTTTACTAGCACAGGAAATGAGTGCAATTGTGTGGTAGTTTGAGCATTCTTTGGCATTGCCTTTCTTTGGGATTAAATTGAAAATTGTCCTGTGGCCACTGCTGAGTTTTCCAAATTTGCTGACATGGTGAGTGCAGCACTTTCACAGCATCATCTTTCAGGATTTGAAATAGGTCAACTGGAATACCATCACCTCCACTAGCTTTGTTCATAGTGATGCTTCCTAAAGCCCACTTGACTTCGCATTCCAGGAATCTGGAGCTCTAGGTGAGTGATCACACCATCGTGGTTATCCAGGTCATTAAGACTTTTTTTTGTATAGTTCTGTGTATTCCTGCCACGTCTTCTTAATATCTTCTGCTTCTGTTAAGTCCATACCATTTATGTCCTTTATTGGGCCCATCTTTGCATGATATGTTCCCTTGGTATTTCTAATTTTCTTGAAGAGATCTCTAGTCTTTCCCATTCTTTTGTTTTCCTCTATTTCTTTGCACTGATCACTGAGGGAGGTTTTCATATCTCTCCTTGTTATTCTTTGGAACTCTGCATTCAAATGGGTATATCTTTCCTTTTCTCCTTTGCTTTTTGTTTCTCTTCTTTTCTCAGCTATTTGTAAGGCCTCCTCAGACAGCCATTTTGCTTTTTCCCATTTCTTTTTCTTGGGGATGGTCTTGGTCCCTGTCTCCTGTATAATGTCATGAGCGTCCGTCCATAGTTCATCAGGCACTGTCTATCAGATCTATTCCCTTAAATCTATTTCTCATTTCTACTGTATAATTGTAAGGGATTTGATTTAGGTCATACCTGAATGGTCTAGTGGTTTTCCCTGCTTTCTTCAATTTAAGTCTGAATTTGGCAATAAGGAGTTCATGATCTGAGCCACTGTCAATCCTGGTCTTGTTTTTGCTGACTGTGTAGAGCTTCTCCATCTTTGGCTGCAAAGACTATAATCAATCTGATTTTGGTGTTGACCATCTGGTGATGTCCATGTGTAGAGTCTTCTCTTGTGTTGTTGGAAGAGGGTGTTTGCTATGACCAGTGCGTTCTCTTGACAAAACTCTATTAGCCTTTGCCCTGCTTCATTCCATATTCCAAGGCCAAATTTGCTTGTTACTCCAGGTGTTTCTTGACTTCCTACTTTTGCATTCCAGTCCCCTATAATGAAAAGGACATCTTTTTTGGATATTCATTCTAAAAGGTCTTGTAGGTCTTCATAGAACTGTTCAACTTCAGCTTCTTTAGCATTACTGGTTGGGGCATAGGCTTGGATTACTGTAGTATTGAATGGTTTGCCTTGGAAATGAACAGAAATCATTCTGTTGTTTTTGAGATTGCATCCAAGTACTGCATTTCGGACTCTTTTGTTGACTGTGATGGCTACTTCATTTCTTCTAAGGGATTCTTGCCCACAGTAGTAGATATAAAGGTCATCTGAGTTAAATTCACCCATTCCAGTCCATTTTAGTTTGCTGATTCCTAAAATGTCGACGTTCACTCTTGCCATCTCCTTTTTGACCACTTTCAATTTGCCTTGATTCATGGACCTAACATTCTAGGTTCCTGTGCAATATTGCTCTTACAGCATCAGGCCTTGTGTCTATCACCAGTCACATCCACAGCTGGGTGTTGTTTTTGCTTTGGCTCCATCCCTTCATTCTTTCTGGAGTTATTTCTCCACTGATCTCCAGTAGCATATTGGGCACCTACCGACCTGGGGAGTTCATCTTTCAGTGCTGGAGTGGCGAGCGGCTGAGAGGAGATACCCCATGTCTAAGGTTAGTAGTGGCAGCCGTGAGGCGATACACCGCATCCAAGGTCAGATAAACCCCAGTAAGTTGGTAGGCGCTGAGACAGGGCATCAGAGGGCAGACAGACTGAAATCACAATCACAGAAAACTAACCAATCTGGTCACATGGACCACAGCCTTGTCTAACTCAATGAAACTATGACCCATGGTGTATAGGGTCAAGGAAGAAGAACGGGTCATGGTGGAGAGTTCTGACAAAATGTGGTCCACTGGAGAAGGGAATTGCAAGCCACTTCAGTATTCTTGCCTTGAGAACCCCATGAACAGTATGACAAGGCAAAGGATAGGACACTGAAAGATGAACTCCCCAGGTCGGTAGGTGCTCAATATGCTATATCATCATAGGAGAGAAAATACTTTCTTGCTGACAGTCCCCTGTGTTGTCATGCCTGGATCTCCAAACTCTATTGAAAAGTGGTTGTTAGGAATCTGAATTACATTTTATTTTAGTTAAAATGTGGTCAGTGGTGCTTGCTTTCCAGGCTAGCATGCTCTAGCTGACCTGATAGGCATTGTGCTGGCCTGGGATTCAGAAGCTCAGAAGCCTGGAAATAGCCCCAGTGCTCATTTAAGGTATGAGTTGTGGCCTGGGTGGAACTGGGTCCAGTTGGCCTTTGGTCTCTCTTCCTTGCTGGTATCCCTCTTCCTCTTCTCTCTTTTCCTTTATGAACTTTTACTTAACTGAGCTTCCATGGCTGCAGTGGCCTGGAAAGTGCACCACTCAGAACTCGTGCTTTGCCACAGGGGCCATAAATGATAGACAGGCCCAGATACAGTGTTCCAAATCCACCATGTCACTACTGAGGCTTTGCTTCCCTTGAGCTGATCTCAGTCACTGATTGAACACAGACGTAATGCTAAAGCAGGACCATTCCTGCAAGATATTGGACAAGTTGACTCTAGGACTCCCATCAGCCTGGCTGAAGTTCTAGCAGTGTGCTGCAGTCTGAGACTCTGCCCACCCAACTCCCTCCCTTCCCTCTGTCCTTCCCAGGATCAGACCTGTGCTGGGGTCTGATGGCTCCCCTTGCCTTCTAGGATTCCTCCTCTGGTCCTCCTGCAAACATTTCCCCAGCAGGTCTTTTGCACGTCTAATCCCATCGTGGCCTCTACTTCTTACAGGACCAAGAGTAACACATGCGGCTGCAATCAGGCCACCAGCAGCAAGGAGTCTTCTCCAACCCAACAACTGATGAGTACTTTCTTGCTTCAGGTGCAGAAGAGGGTAGTCGACCAGTGAATCCAGGAAGAATCAGTTGGAGCAGGACCTACCTGATGGAGCTAAAAAGATTAGCACCTAGTCGTTCTCAAAACCCCAGGGTCAAATAGAAGATGATCGGGTCCTCCTCATTTCCTGACTTATATTTCAGAGGCTTTCTTGTTTTGTTTTTACTTTATTTTCACATCAAAGTAATTTTGAGGATTTATATAGATCTGATTTTACATGGAAATAAATGGGAGTACCATTATTTTAAAAAATTTTCCAGCATAATTTCTCAGGGTTTCTGCCTCTTCACCTTCCATCCACACACTGGTTAGACAGAGACATGAACGTGCCAGGTGAGTAATTTGGGAGCGTTTTAACACCTGTTTTTACATGTCTGTTCAACATTTAGTAGGAATGAAAAAATAAAAATTAAATGCTTTTCATGTTGAAAATAAAGATTTATATTCCATGTACATATTGCATGGGATTTTCTGAACTAGACAGTTTCTTGAGAGGCATATTGAACTTTTAAAATGAAGTTATTCTAATAAATCATCTTCAGGAAAGAGTACATGCAGCATAGTGAATTTTTCAGTTTCAGAATTTCAATAGGCTGGATTGTTAAAGGGAACTCTCGGGGGGCCAGTCTCAAAGTTAGTGGTGAGGCCTTGTATAACCATGTAAATTGCATGTACTTGCCACAAAAATATCAGCAGAGATAGACTGGTAACAGTACCCAGTGTTTAATTGCAACCAAACTAATTTAGGTCTCACCAGTTTTGTCAGCAGTCATGTGTGGAGAGCTGAGTTAACCAGCTCCCTGCTGTAGTTTTATTCCAGTGACATTTCAGTGTCCCCTATTAACTGTTGCGTTGGACAGCTGCCTAGTGGCTTAGGGTTGTATTATCCTTAGCCTGGAGTATGGGGTGGACTCAGCCTGCAGTACCATAGCATGTCTATAAGATGCCCTCCATAGAGCTTGAGGGCCATCTGGCTGGGGTGTGGGGGAAGACCAGGGAGTGGGGTGCCTGGGGGAGATAGGTGAGGTGGGTGCTGCAATGATCAGGCACCTGGCAGGGTGAAGGACAGCTGTGGCAGAAAGTCATGGGGTTTTCTCAGATCCAAGAGGAAAACATCATCAGAGAAGGAAGGGAGGAGCAGTGGTTTTCAATCAGGGGCAGTTTTGCCATTTCCCACCACTCCTACCCACCACTCTAGCAACAACTAGAGACATTTTTGGTTGTCACAACCTTGGGGAGGGGATGAATACTACCAGCTTCTCATTGGTAGAGGCCAGTGTGCATGCCTGCTAAGTTGTTTCCATTGTGTTTGACTCTTTGCAGCCCCATGGACTGTGGACCCCCAGGCTCCTCTGTGAGTGGAATTCTCCAGGCAAGAGTACTGGAGTGGGTTGCCATGTCCTCCTCCAGGGGATCTTCCCAACCCAGGGATCGAACCTGCATCTCTATGTCTCCTGCATTGGTAGGCGTGTTCTTTATCACTACCACCAGCTGGGAAGCCCGTGGAGGTCAGATTTGCTGTTAAACATCCTAGAATGCACATAACAGCCCCCACAACAAAGAATTATCTAGTTCAAAATGTCAGTAGCACTGAAACTGAGAAAACTTGTTAGAACCTGACTTAAATCTAGTCCTGGGTCAAAATAATTTATGGACTTTTTTTTTTCCCCTTTCTAGCATGAAGGCTTTCCTGCAAGGCCCCCATTGTCCTCCACTTCACTCATGGTTTGCCTCCTTCTCATCTGAGTCCTTTGGCTCCTTGCGTCTGTTTCACCTCCGCACTTCATATTGGTGGAGAACATGCATGGCCATAAGCTGGGAGGGAGTGGGAGGCAGAGAACTGTGAGCCAAGGCACACCCCATCTTGCCCTGCTGGGTCTCTCACTGTACACCAAGGCATTCACAAGCAGGGAAACCCCTGCAGACTAAGAGGGAGGCTGGGCTCAAGAACCAGCGGGTCCAGATTTTGGCAGAGAAGGGAAAGCTTCCAGGAAAGAGGTCGGGGTGCTCCTCATTAACAGCTTCGTGGGAGAGGGAATGCGTGTGGTACACTTATGTTCCGTTTGTCTAAATATTATTTGCATGAGGTCAGAGACCTTACCCTTTGTTCTATCCATCCATGAATACATAATAAGCCACCCCTAAATTAAGTGGCTTCACGTACTTTATTAATGTAGTGCATGAATTGTATCTCATAGTTCTTGAGCGTACCTGGGTGGTGGTTTTTGCCTGGACTTCTCATGGGTAGATATAGTCAGATGGTGTCTCAAGCTACAGTCATCTGAAGACTCAACTGGTCTTGATATCTAAGCACACTCACCTGGGTTGCATTTATTTTTGGTTTTCTGCTTAGAGCTTAGCTGAGGCTGCACCTGAAGTGTCTACACGTGGCCTCTCCATGTGGCTTGGACTTCCTAAAGCATGGCAGCAGGCTGCTAAGAGGGAGCATCTGAAGAGAAAACTGCAAGACTTTTTCTGATATGGCCACAGAAACTCCAGATTTCAGCTGGTTAAAACAAATACACTGAGCCCAGCCCAAATTCAAGGTGAGGGAAATTGGGTGATTCCTCTTGATGTGAAGAATAGCATGTGTGCGCAAGATTGAGGGCTGTCAGCTGTGACTGTTTGCCAGTTCCTACTCTTTGATGCCTTGAAATCAACCCCAATACCCTAAACAAGAGCGCCTAGTCCACTGGTGTGCCAGGTAGGTGAGAGGTAAATGGTTAAGACCCTAGATGTCTAGAGGCAGGGAGACCTGGCTTTGAATCTGGGTTTTTCCAGCTACCAGCTGTGAATCTTGGGCAAGTTGTTTAATCTGTGTGAGCCTCAGCTGGCTCATTTGTAAGAGAATGATAATATATACATCTCCATGTATGTTTATGGGATTTAAATGTTGCTCAGCATACAGTAAGCATTCAGTAATTGTTTGCTGTTAGAAATAAAGGTGAAAAGAGGCTGTGCTTTGCTTCTACAGCACCCCTTGTTTACTCTGATCCAGCGTCAAGGTGAACTCAGCTCTACAGCACCACTAATGTTCAGGTCTCCCCAGCAAGAAGGACATGGAGTCGAGAAACTACAGTCAGGTAAGTAAAGTCAAAGTTCTGAGAATGGATATTGCCACAGTGACCCATAGAGGCCTTAGAGAAGGATGGAATTTGTCCTGGAGATTAAAAGTGAAGGATCAGGGTCTGATCCAAGCACAGCATGTTGATGGAGCAGTGTGGTGGAGAGGGTGGAGAAAAACTCTGCCTCTGGTTCATGTTCCTTCTATTAATATTTTTAGAGCCTCAGTGATCTCACTACAATGGGCGGGTGTGATCTGAAGGCTTCAGAAGTTCCCTCTAGTCATGGCCAAGCTCTTCCATGTTAGGAATCTCCAAATGTGCCCACCCCTACCCATCTGTTTGGTCAGCACTCTGGCTTGGGCCACTGTTGTTGTTATTCTCTTAATTACTACTGATGCCTCTTTATGGGTCCTCTTGCTCTTAATCTGTGCCCATTGGTCCTTTGCAGGGCAATCAGAATAATCTATTTTGTAACACAAATCTGATCATGTACTCACAGGCTAAAACCTTCAGGGCTGGTTATTCTCCACTTTCCCGTCTCTCTGCCTTTTTTTGTACCTGGTTTCAGAAGGTTGCTAATCTCAATGGATTTCTTTGACTTTCTGGGGTTCAGCCAATGAAGGGTCCAGCAGGGACTGGAGAGCAAGAGATGGGGCATTTGAAGTGTGTGCCCCTGGAGTGCGCAGTTCCTGTTGTTTCCTGTGACTTTCCATGTCGTCCTGCATAGTCCCTCTCCTTCCTGTCTCTGCCTCTCATGACTTCCCTCCCCCTACCTCCTCAGACCTGGAGGTGATCATAGCCTCTCCATGTTGCTTCGCCTGAGTACCTCAACACCCTTCCTTGGTTCCTTTAGCTCCACCCAAACCCATTAAAGTATTCCTTCTGTAATTACACCATGCAAAATGCCAAGGCTGGATGAGCCACAAGCTGGAATCAAGATTGCTGGGAAAAATATAAGCAACCTCAGATATGCAGATGATACCACTCTAATGGAAGAAAGTAAAGATGAACCAAAGAGCCTCTTGATGAGAGTGAAAGAGAAGAGTAAAAAGCTGGCTTAAAACTCAACATTCAGAAAACTAATATCAAGGCATCAAGTCCCATCACTTCATGGCAAATAGATGGGGGAAAAGTGGAAGTAGTGACAGATTTTATTTTCTTGGTCTCCAAAATTACTGCAGCCACAAAATTAAAAGACTTTTGCTCCTTGGAAAAAAACTATGACAAACCTAGACAGCATATTAAAATGCAGAGACATTCCTTTGCTAACAAAGGTCCGTAAAGTCAAAGCTATGGTTTTTCCAGTAGTCATGTACAGATGTGAGAGTTGGACCATAAAGAAGGCTGAGTGCCGAAGAATTGATGCTTCTAATTGTGGTGCTAGAAAAGACTCTTGAGAGTCTCTTGGACAGCAAGGAGATCAAACCAGTCAATCCTAAAGGAAATCAAACCTGAATATTTATTGGAAGGGCTGGTGCTGGAGCTAAAGCTCCAGTACTTTACACCTGATGCAAAGAGATGATTCATTAGAAATGACCCTGATGCTGGGAAAGTTTGAGGGCAGAAGAAGATCGGAGGAAGAGGATGAGATGGTTGGATGGCATCAGTGATTTCATGGACATGAAAGTGAAAGCTGTCCAGTTGTGTCTGACTCTGCGACCCCATGGACTACACAGTCCATGGAATTCTCCCAGACAGAATACTGAAGTGGGTAAGACAGTCCCTTCTCCAGGGGATCTTCCCAACCCAGGGACTGAACCCAGGTCTCCCTCATTGCAGGCAGATTCTTTACCTGCTGAGCCACAAGGGAAGCCCAGGAATACTGGCATGGGTAACCCATCCATTCCCCAGGGGATCTTCCTGACCCAGGAATCGAACCAGGGTCTTTTCTGCATTGCAGGCAGATTCTTTACCAATTGAGCTATCAGCGAAGCCCCAGTTTGAGCTGATGGTAAAGTGGAGTCAACTCTGCTAGGGAAGGGAGGGGATGAGGATGAGATTTCCAGGAAGACATAAAGGCACATTAAAGCGAGGAGGTAGGATGAGCATTAAAAGAGCTGAATTAAGGCCTGGGCACACGATATAGAGAGGGAGGCAAACAGCACAGTGCGGCTGAGAGGGGGCTGGGGTCAAGTCCAGCAAGACTGTGAGGGCCTTGTGAAGAGGAGCTTTGGCTCGATCCTGAGACCAGTAGGAAGCCATTGGAAGCTACAGCTATTAGGGCCTCAGGAGGAAACTACTGGTTTCTGTGAACCATACTTAAGCAAAGTGTTCAGTCACTTAGTGACTGATAACTTTGTTCAGTCACTAAGTTTGCAAACTCTGGGAGACAGTGAAGGACAGGAAAGGCTGGCATGCTGCAGTCTGTGGGGTTGAAAACAGTCAGACACAACTTAGTGATTATAGCTGTAATTTCCAAGGGCTTCCTTCTGGTCTCAGGATGGAGCCCAAGCTTCTCTTCACAAGGCCCTCACAGTCTTGCTGGACTTGACCTCTGCCCCCTCTCAGCTGCACTGTGCTGTTTGTCTTCCTCTCTGTATTGGGTGTCCAGGCCTTAATTCAGTTCTTTTAATGCTCATCCTACCTCCTTGCCTTTACTGTGCCTTCATGTCTTCCTATATTAAAGCTCAACATTCAAAAAACTAAGATCATGGCATTTGGTCCCATCACTTCATGGCAAATAGATGGAGAAACAGTGGAAACAGTGGCTGACTTTATTTGGGGGGGGGGCTCTAAAATCACTGCAGATGGTGACTGCAGCCATGAAATAAAAAAACACTCCTTGGAAGAAAAGTTATGACCAACCTAGACAGCATATTTAAAAGCAGAGACATTACTTTGCCAACAAAGGTCCATCTAGTCAAGGCTGTGTTTTCCAGTAGTCATGTATGGATGTGAGAGTTGGACTATAAAGCAAGCTGGGTGCCAAAGGATTGATGCTTTTGAACTGTGGTGTTGGAGAAGACTCTTGAGAGTCCCTTGGACTGCAAGGAGATCCAACCAGTCCATCCTAAAGGAGATCAATCCTGGGTGTTCATTGGAAGGACTGATGTTGAAACTGAAACTCCAATACTTTGCCCACCTGATGCCAAGAGCGGACTCATTTGAAAATACCCTGATGCTGGGAAAGATTGAAAGCAGGAGGAGAAGGGGACGACAGAGGATGAGATGTCTGGATAGCATCACCGACTCAATGGACATGAGTGTGAGTAAACTTTGGGAGTTGGTGATGGACAGAGAGGCCTGGTGTGCTGCAGTCCATGGGGTCGCAAAGAGTTGGACATGACTGAGATACTGAGCTGAGCTGATGTCTTCCTGGAAATCTCATCCTCATTCCCTCCCTTCCCTAACAGACTACAATTTACCATCAACTCAAGCACTGCTTTCTTAGAAGAATTGTGGTGAATCACTAGATTTGGCATTTTATTAGTTCTTTAAATTTCCTTCATACCTCGGATCACAATTTATACAGTAATTTGATAGTCTCTGTCCCCTACCAGGCTATAAAAGGAGTGGGATTGACATAGAAAGTTGAAAGTGGTTTTCAGAAGGTGGTGGAGGAAAGTGAGTTGGTAAAAGGGTACAAACTTTTAGCTATAAGATGAATAAAGTCTGAAGAGCTAACACCTCACATGGTGACTCTAGTTGATAACACCGTTTGGTATAGTTGAAATTTGCTAAGAGAGTAGAACTGAATGTTCTCATCCCCTTCAAAAGGGTGGGGGATAAATATGTGAGGTGATGGATGTGTTAATTAATGTGTTGGGGGAAACCCTTTCACAAGGTATATGTATTGCGTTGGCCCAAAACTTCCTTCAGTTTTTAAGTAAAAATAAAAGAACTGTTTTTCATTTTCACCAAGAACTTTGTTGAATAATATATTCACCATTTTGTTCCACTACCTTCTGCCACTTTTCAGGCAACTTCATAATTCCATCTTCCCAAAACTTTTTATCTTCTTGAGCAAAAACTGTTCCAGGTGCTTTCCAGGGAACTGGAATTTTTTCCATTAAGAGAATTTTGCTAAGACTGAAGTAAATAGACATCTGATTGTGCAATGTCTGGTGAAGATGGTGGGTGAATCAGAACTTCCCAGCCGAGCTGTAACAGTTTTTGCCTGGTCATCAAAGAAACATGCAGTTCTGTCATCCTGATGGAAGATTAAGCATTTTCTGTTGCCTAATTCTGGATGCTTTTCATAGAGTGCTGCTTTCAGTTGGTTTAATTGGGAGCAGTACTTGTTGGAATGAATTGTTTGGTTTTCCGGAAGGCTCATAATAGAGGACTCCCGTCCAATCCCACCATCTATACAGCATCACCCTCTTTGGATGAAGAGCCTTTGGCGTGGTTGGTGGTTGTTCATTTCATTTAACCCACTGTCTCTTCCATTCCACATTATTGTACAGTATCCCCTTTTCAATGCCCATCACAATTTGTTTTAAAAGTAGAACATTTTTGTTACATTTAAGTAGAGAATCACATGCAGAAATATGGTCAAGAAGATTTTTTTCACTTAACTTATGTGCAACCCAAACATCAAAGTGATTAACATAACCAAGCTGGTACAAATGATTTTCAGCACTTCATTTGGATATTTTGAGCATATCAGCTATCTCCCGTGTGGTATAACATTGAGTGTTCTCAATTAATGTCTTGATTTGATCGCTATCAACTTCAACTGGTCTCCTTGACCATGGAACATCATCCAGCATGAAAGTTTGCACCACTCTTGACATGTTCAATGTGTCACAGAACCTTCTCCATACATTGCACAAATTCTTTTTGCATTTCAGTTTTGTTTTTACCTTTCTTGAAATAATAAAGCATAATATACTGAAAATGCTTTTTTTCTTCCATTTTCAATATTAAAATGGTTACACAAAAATTCACCAGTTTTGATAAGTTTTTTTGTTTTTAGATGCATACTGGTATGACAGCTGTCACTGTACAATCTAACAAAATTATTTCAAATGGAGTTAAAGACAACGAAGCACTACTAGGGCCATCTTATGGAGAAAACAAAACTTTTGGCCAACCCAATATATCAAACCACCACATTATAGATTTTAAATATCTTATTTTGTTGTTCACTATACCTCAGTAATGGAGAAGGCAATGGCAAGCCACTCCGGTACTCTTGCCTGGAAAATCCCATGGATGGAGAAGCCTGGTGGGCCGCAGTCCATGGGGTCACTATGAGTCGGACATGACTGAGCGACTTCACTTTCACTTTTCACTTTCACACATGGGAGAAGGAAGTGGCAACCCACTCCAGTATTCTTGCCTGGAGAATCCCAGGGATGGGGGAGCCTGGTGGGCTGCCGTCCGTGAGATTGCACAGAGTCGGACACGACTGAAGTGACTTAGCAGCAGCAGCAGCCTACCTCAGTAAAGCTAGGGGAAGAGGAAGAGCCAGGGGATCAGGCACCATGTCAATTTTGGTTCACATTTGTATCTTCAATATCTGGCGTGATGCCCTGGTACATTGCAGACCCTCCATAAAGAATTTTTGAATCAATATGTATAATCCAAAACCCTAAATCTTATTGCCGAAGGTTAGGAAAAATGGGTTGGTTCTTCCAAGATCATTTTAAGAAATTAGAGGCTGTAATAAGGGTTTGAGTCACCAGATTTCGTACAACTTAAATTGCCCCTCTGCACCTTCAATTCCTTTTGGATATTTTTAGAAACTCTGTACCCAAACAGAGCTCTGCAAGGAAGATTCATGGCCACCCCCAATACTACCCATGTGTGGTATGCCACAGAGCAGAAAAGCAATCAGAAATATACTCGATGAAGGAGAGAATAGCCGAACATGAGTCCCTGGGCAGAGCATCTTGGAGAGGCCAGCCCAGCAGCTGTTTGCGTTAAACATGATTGCTTTATATTTATGGCAGAAGGGCAACAATAAGCAGTTTATAGCCTATAATCTAACACAAATGACTTGGGAAAATATTCTTAATAGATAGTTCATCTGAGTGTCCCAGGGTGTAAGGAAACCCAGCAGGGAACACTCAGAATTGGCCTTCGCTGATCTGACAAATCCTCGCTGACTGGTTGCATGTTAAAGCATTTCTCTGCACAGTTTTACATTCTTCCACTTAAGGAGATTCTGTGAAAGACTCACCAGACTCTGAGGGCACAGACTCCACCAGATACTCAGCCTCCAGAGTTCCCACTGGCTTCATAGAAATGAAGCTGCACCAAGCCAGGGAAAATGAAGCGTGACCTTGTAAAATATCAGTTTCTGGCTTTTCACCCCCTAATTGTGGGGATGTTATCATGAAGGAAGAAAAATATCGCTTTCCACACTCTATTCTGGAAAATGATATCCATCTGTGGGAATGCTGAGCAGGCATGATTGCTGTGGCCAGGCGTGATATCAGACTGACAGGCTGGGCGAGAGTTTGGTTTCTGTGAGGGGTCAACTAGAAGAAAGGAAATAGGTTCTCTGGGAATTTATGTTCTCACTGCTCTTTCCTCTGCCCTCCTCCCAATGCCTGGGGCCTTCTTGCCACTCAACAATGCCCATTTGAGCCTGGAACATCATCCTATATTGTTAGTTTTATTTTTTTCTTCACGTGTGTCCCTAACTGGACTGCATGCTTCTCAAGATCAAGTCTGAGCCTCAGGCCTGTCTGTCTCTCCTGGACCTCATTAGGACAATTCTAACAGAAATCACCTACTTTCTGCTAGAGAGTACTAGTTTCTTCTGCTAGAAAGCACACTGCCTCCCACTCCTGAACCCAGGTGATGTCTTGTATCACTACTTTCACCAGTCACCCCAAACCATGTTAAACTTGTCTGACCTTTGTTCCCATTCTTTTCCCCCTTAATAGTTAAGACTTTAAGGCCTACCATCAGGGAGTTCATAGAGATGCTTCCTAAAAGCACAAGCTGGAATCAAGATTTCTAGGAGAAACATCAGTAACCTCAGATACGCAAATGACACCACCCTTATGGCAGAAAGTGAAGAACTAAAGAGCCTCTTGATGAAAGTGAAAGAGGAGAGTGAAAAAATTGGCTTAAAACTCAACATTCAGAAAACTAAGTTCATGGCATCTGGTCCCATCACTTCTTGGCAAATAGATGGGGAAACAGTGGAAACAATGGGAGAGTTTGATTTTGAGGGTTCCAAAAGCACTGCAGATGGTGGCTATAGCCATGAAATTAAAAGACACTTGCTCCTTGGAAGGAAAGCTGTGATCAACCAAGACAGCATATTAAAAAGCAGAGACATTACTTTGTCAACAAAAATCCATCTAGTCAAAGCTATGTTTTTTCCCAGTAGTCATGTATGGATGTGAGAGTTGGACTATAAAGAAAGCTGAACACAGAAGAATTGATGCTTTTGAACTGTGGTGTTGGAGAAGACTCTTGAGAGTCCCTTGGACTGCAAGGAGATCCAACCAGTCCATCCGAAAGGAAATCAGTCCTGAATATTCATTGGAAGGACTGATGCTGAAACTGAAACTCCAATACTTTGGCCACCTGATGTGAAGAACTGACTCACTGGAAAAGAGCCTGTTGCTGGGAAAGATTGAAGGCAGGAGAGATGACAGAGAGTGAGATGGTTGGATGGCATCACCGACTCAATAGACATGAGTTTGAGGAAGCTCTGGGGTTTGGTGACGGACGGGGAAGCCTGGCATAATGCAGTCTATGGGGTCGCAAACAGTAGGACACAACTGCGACTGGACTGATCAGGGAGTTAGGGACCAGCATTGTAGCTCTCTCATAGTGATGTGAACTTTGGCGAGTTATTGAACCTCTGCGAGCCTCAGTTTTCCTGTCCACAGAATGTGGTTGTCAGTGATGCCTATCAGTGCTTCACAGCAGCATAGTGAAGACTGAGCATGATGTGTATAGTGTGTGTGTGTTTCCACAGTGCCTGCATGTAGTCAGCCCTCAATGTTCGCTTCTTGAAGTTTTGGCATCCCCTCAAGATTCTGTTGAAGTCCTAGTGCCCCATGTGTAGTATTAGTAGGTGGGGCCTTTTGGAGGACCTTATCATGCCTGGGATTAATGCTGCTATCACGGGGTTTCCACAGAGTTTCCTTGCCCTGTTGATCATGAGAGGACATAGCAATAAAGGGACAGCTGTCAGCCAGGAAGAGGGCCTCGACCAGAGTGTAACCATGCTGGTGCCTTGAACTTGGACATCTTAGCCTCCAGAACTGTGAGGAAAAAAAAACAACAACCTTCTGTTTGTGTGTGTGTTTGTATGTTACCCAGACTGTGGTACTTTGTTCCTGCAGCAGAATGGACTGAGACCTCTTCCTCCTCCCCTCTGCCTCCTTTTTCTTCTTTTTATGAGGATGATTTCATCTTTGTCTACAAACATTCACAGAATGTAAATCTTAGATGCTTTCTACTAGAAAGTGTAGTCCTAATGAGGTCTAAGAGAGTGGAGAGTTCTGAGATGTAGACCGACCTTGAGGAAAGTGCAGTCCAGTTCAACTGAGGAACCAGCAATAAAAGACGGTAAGCCCTGAAGTCAAACTCCATGGGCCTGAGAAACCTTATCCAAGTCAGAGCCTTCTAGTTCTCAGGAAAATTAGCAGAAGGAGGATAAAGTATGCTAAATTGGAAAGTGACTTGACATAAGTAAAGATCTTTAGGTAAGAAATAGAATAGCAAGTTCAAAGGACAACAAAGAGACTGTGTGACTGAAGTCTTCTGTTATGTGTTTCAAGAGTAGTAGAACATATGGCTAGAAGGAACCTTTGCTGCAGGAACCACAGCTGCATGGATGTTTTTACGAATGAACTAGGGGCTATTCAAAGTCACAGCATAAGCATCTCTTCCTCGAGCATCAACTTACTTGAAAATTAAATTTCAAATGCATCATTTTGTTCATTAAAATAAATTCACATATAATGTGAAGTAGACTGAAAAATTCACATGAAAACTTATGATAAGGAATGAGAATTTGCATTTTAGGTAGCTATTTGGAGCTGTGATGCAGACATTGTGGAAAACTTTACGTTACAGCACTGAGTGGCCAAAATTTGAGATTCACAGCTAAACCAGAGGAGTATTCCTGGTGATAGAAATTGCATGGGACCAAGCCAGTCAGAAGAAAATGATAAAATGTTAGATACCAAATCCCTTTTTCTAATTTTGTCTATAGAGACAATGAGTTTTCGAGAGAAGCTAACACTTGTCCGGGGGTACACAGCTAAGCCTCTCCAGCATTTTTTTCCCCCTTCACTTAAAAAAAATATATATGTTTGTGTTTATTGATTTATTTTTGGCTGTGCTGAATCCTTGTTACTGCAAGCAGGCTTTCTCTAGCTGTGGCACGTGGGGCTGCTCTCCTTTGGGGTGCGCAGGCCTCTCCTTGCAGTGGCTTCATTGTGTAGAGCTCGGGTCCTCGGCGTGTGGGCTCAGCAGTTGGGCTCGCTGGCTGCAGAGCTCGGGTCCTCGGCCTGTGGGCTCAGCAGTTGGGCTCCCTGGCTGTAGAGCTCGGCCTCAGTAGTTGTGGTGCAGGGGCTTCGTTGTTCCTCAGCATGTGCGATCTTCCCAGACCAGGGATCAAACCCATGGCCCCTGCACTGGCAGGTGATTCTTAACCACTGGGCCACTGGGGAAGTCCCTCCAGTGTTCTTTAAATAACAGACAAGAGATAGCTGGTCGGGAAGATCTCCTGGAGTAGGAAATGGCAACCTGCTCCAGTATTCTTGCCTGGAAAATTCCATGGACAAGAGGAGCCTAGTAGGCTAGAGTCCATGGGGTCCCAAAGAGTTGGACACAACTGAATGACTGAGCTTATACACACACGAGATAGCTCGCATGTGGGGTAGCTGTAACACAAATTGTTCCCCTGCTTCTGTGACACTCACTCTAAGTTAAACATTGCAAGTTGTAGCAGGAACCTTCTGCAATGGTTCTGATAGCTTATACGATTTTCAGGTCAGATTAAAAGCTTCCTCTTCAGTGATCCTGACTGTCAGCACCACTTCTTGTCTGTTGAAGGCTTCTAGGAAGTCTTTTCCTGACTGCTAGTAAATCATTGCCCAGATTATGATTTTCTTTACGTCGCTAGTTTAAACTCTCACTCTGGTGGCATCAGGTGAAATGGCTTCAGGAGTTTACAGTGACCAGTCTAGGGTGACCTGGGTCCTGCTGGTAGCCAAGAGTCCCACAAACACAAGTCTATGAGAAAAATCAATTCAGCTTCAAGAGCAGTGTCTACACAGGTCCCAAGGAACGTGGAAATGTCACCTACTCATATGGTGTCCAAGACACACTGCAGTAAGGCGAAAAAGCATGAACAAGACATTTGAACATACAGACTCCAGACCTCTCAACCGAGTAAAGTTTTCTTAGGACTGTAAGGAAGATTTCCAAGCCACAGACTGGAAGAAAACACTTAAAATTCACAGAGTTGACAAAGGATTACAGCCAGAAAATATAAAACTTCCTTATAAATCAACAGAGGACAGATTAAATCATAGTAGAAAATGGAATACTTCACAGAAGAAACCTGAAAAGCTGGTAATTGTGAAATAAAGGTCAACCTCATGATAATATAACAGCAAATTAAAACTGCAATGAGATAACATTTTATATCTATCATATGGAAAAAAGTAAAAGATCTAACAAAATCAAGTTTTGACTTAAATATTGAAAAGCCAACATCATATTTTCTATCAAAATGCTTATGACTTTAAATTGGCATAACCATTAAGAGAGCAATTTATTAGTACTTAATAGAGATAGCCAGATCCTATGACCTAATAATTCCATATCAAATATGTAGCCCAAGTACAGTTCCATGAAAATGAACAAAGAATATTCATGTAATAATAATTGAATTGGAAACAACCTTAATTTGTTTCATTAATAGAAAAATAGAAAACTGTTGAGTTTTTGAGATTTTATTTAAAGTAGATTACTATACAGCAATTAAAACAAACCATCTTGATCTTTATCAGCAACTTTAAAATTTTTCAATTTAATTTTAAATTTTATATGTCTATTTATTTTTGACTGTCTCAGGTCTTCATTGTTGTGTGGGCTTTTCTCTAGTTGTGGCAATGGGGCCTAGTCTCTAGTTGCGGCGTACAGGCTTCTCATTGCAGTGGCTTCTCTTGTTGCAGAGCGCAGATTCTAGGGCATACGGGCTTCAGTAGTTGTGGCTCCCAGACTCTAGATCATAGGCTCCATAGTTGTGGTACATGGGCTTAGTTGCTCTGCAGCATGTGGGATCCTCCCAGACCAGGTATCAAACCTGTCTTCTGCATTGGTGGAAGTCTTCACCACTGAGCCACCAGTGAAGCCCTTATCAGCATTTTAAATCTTGAAAATATGTTTACTGAGAGAAAAACAAGTTGCAGTGAATAACCACAATATGATGCCATTATTATAAATTTTAAACTACAGATCAATACTATAGACTATTTTTAGACACACAGTAAAAGTAATAATGACTCCCCTGATGTCTCAGTGGTAAAGTATTTGCCTGCCAGTGCAGGAGACACAGGTTCTATCCCTGGGTCAGGAAGATCTGGTAAAGAAGAAAATGGCAACCCCTCCAGTATTCTTGGCTGGGAAATCTGATGAACAGAGGAGCCTGGTGGACTACAATCCACAGGGTTGCAAAAGAGTTGGACATAATTTAGTGACTAAACAAGAACAAAAGTATAAATACATGAATGAGAAGGATACAAACCATTTTCAGTATACCAGTTACCTCTGAGGAAGAGAGTTGGAAAATGATCTTGGGAAGGGGACAAGAAAGACTTCAACTAAATGCTTTGTGGTTCAGAGCAGTCAGAAAGTTTTCATGAAAAATCCCCAGACCTGTGAGCATGAGTCTAAGTTTATACTAATTTCATGATAAAACTCCAACTGAGAAATTCAAGTTTTTTAAAAAGCAGTCCTGGACTGAGGCACTTGGCAGAAACATTTTCATAACTTGGGGTACACATGACTGACTACCACATTCATAAATCCCTACTGCTGGTCAGCTCACAAACAAAAATTACAAAACACAGTAGAAAGTAGTCCATCATGACAGAGAGTCAGCAGACACCATTAACTAGAAACTGAGACTTCCAAGGACTGGATACTACAGAACATTCCTAAGGATGCAAAACAGTAAGTTCCCATTCTCACTGAAATGGACCCTCACAACATTTACACAGTGCCATTTCAGACCATTGGCTGCTGAACCCCTCCCCACCCCTTCCTGAATGAAGGCATTCGCTGACGTTATCCTGCTGCTGTTCTACGTTGTGTTAGAAATGGAGAGGGTATTATCTCTTTGGTTCACAGACCTCAAGACAAAGAGGAACCATGTCTGGATCTGACGGGGTTTGAACTGGATGAAATGACTGAATGGGCCTTTTGAGCTGTTTCCCTTGGTTATTTAAGAGCAGAGGCATTTATTACTCAGCAGATATTCGTGTGCTCCCTTATAATTTCCAGGCCACTTGCAGTTAGTTAGGACCAGTGGGCTGTTTTTCGACAGCTGCACTAAGTGGAGGTGGCGCAGGCCGCCCCTGAACTGCAGCATGGGCGAGAAGGCCTGAGGCCTCCTGCCCTCCTCTTGTCTCTCGGTAACAGCGGCGGCTACATCTTGAGATGGTTCTGCCTCTAGATGGAAACAGCTGGGTTGCTGGATCACACTGTTTGGAAGGCAGCTGCAGACTTTGCGTGAGAAGAAGAATAAGCTTTTATGTGTTAAGCCAAAACTCATGTTGTGTGTCTCTTATATACAAATAAAGACATAGCTCATTGAAAAGAAGTTCTCATACAAAAATTAAAACTACACAGGGAGGCAGCCCACTATGAGGGAAACAGCAGAAATAACTCAAGAATTAACGGTCCTAAAGTCAGAAATAATGGAACTATATGTTAGAGATAATATCAAGTGCATTTTGAATATTTGAAGTATCATTTATAGAAATAAAGGGTACCACTGGGAAATTTTTTTAAAAAACTTTGTGAAAAATAAATGAGCAAATCTTTTAAAAATGAGAATTGCATTTCAAATTGAAAAATCAGTAAAAGACACACACACCTCACATATATTTACTCATTTTTTGACAAAGGTGAAACTGAATTGCAGTAGGAAGTGAAGTCTTTTTAATAGATTAATTTTTTATCAATTGGATATCCATAGAGAAATTAAATTTTTATTTATACTTCACATCATAGAAAAATTCCAGATATATTATAAATAAGTATGAAGATCAAGTTTATAAATGAGAACACTGAAGAATATTTTCAGGCTAAATTTCTTATATGGAATAACCATAAAATAATAACAGTAGAAAATAGTTGGACTATGTTAGAATTAGGAACTTTTGTTTGTCAAAAGATACCACTATGAAAGTGATAAGACAAGCCATAGAGTGGGAAAAGGTATTTATAGTATATAAGTATCGGACAAAGGATTGCCAGTATTCTTGCTGGGAGAATCACATGGACAGAGGAGCCTGGCAATCTGCAATCTATGGGATCACAAAGAGTCAGACACAACTGAGCATATAGCACATCCATAATACCAAAACATCCGTAATACCTAAGGAAATCTATTGCCAGAAATTTATTGATAAGCAGATTAGCAATAAAGATACTTATCCCAATAAAAAGATGAGCAAAAGACTCAAATAAGAACTTCAGAAAAAAAGTTTTCCGAAGGCCAGTTACCACTGAAAAAGATGCTCAACATCATTAGCCATTGGGGAAATACAAATTAAAACTTAAGTGTGATAACAGTACAATGCCACCAAAATGAATAAAATAAAAAATAATGTGTTTCCTAATATATCAAACAACTAGAACTTTCCTCCACTGCTGTAGGAGTGTAAGTTAAGAGCTTCTTTCTTATTCCATAGTAAAATAAAACTGAACATATGCATACCCTATGTGGTAGGCAAAATATGGCTCCCCAAAGATGTCCATGTCTTACTCTCAAGGACCTGTGAATATGTTAGGTTATATGGCAAAGAGGAATTAAGTTTGTAAACAGAATTAAAGCTACAAATCACCTAACCTTAAAATAGGGATACTACCTGGGCATTCCCAATATAATCACAAGGGTCCTTAAAAGTGGAAGAGGAAATCATAAGAGAGAACCAAATGAAAGAGTGAGAAGGATTTGAATCAAAGTTACTGGTGGAGGCACGTGAGCCAAAGCAGGTGATCTCCAGAAGCTGGAAGAGACAAGGAAATGGATTATTTCCCAGAGCCTCCAGAAAGAAAGACAGCCCTGCCAATCCATTGCCTTCTAAAGTTAAACCTTCATCTTAGCTCAGTGAGATTCATGTTAGATTTCTGATTTAAACTGTAAGTTATTAAATTTATTGTCTTAAGCCATTGTTTGTGGCAATTTGTTACAGCATCAAGAGAAAACTTATCTATCCTATGACACAGTAATTCTACTTCTGTTGAGTATACTCAACAGAAAGGCAGAACTATGTACAAGAATGTACATACAGTCTTATTCATAACTGCCTCAACTAGGAAACTACCCACATGTACATAAATAGATCACATGTAATGTCTTAAGACAACTGATACTAAACCACAGTGAGAAATGAATGCTATGCACAGTATGATGACTCTCACAAACATAATGTTGAATAAAAGAAGCCAAGAGATTTCAGATTGAAAATTACATTTACAATTAAGTTCAAGATGAGTAAAACTAATCTATGGTGTTAGAATTGTGGTTGCCTTGGCTGGGAGCTGGTGGCTGAGAAGTTTGGTTTGTGAAAATTATTTGAGTTGACATTTATGATTTATACATAATTGTGTATGTATGTTATATTACAATAAACTGTTTAACTTTAGAAGGCAATGGATTGATTAAAACAATACAGATCAGACAAAACTGAGGTGAGAAATAAATCTGAAGAACTTCTCCAGAATGCCACTAGAGGATAATAAGATAAAAAACATATTGATAAAAAGGAATGTAAGGATGAAAAGGGTCAAATTTATCTGTAATAGATACTACATAAAAAGAGAGTATAGAGCATAGGAGATAAAACATTCAAAGAGATAACACTTAAAAATTTCCAGACTTAATAAAAGGTGTAACTTCTCAGATTTAGAAAGCAATGAGTAAACAGAAATGAAAATAAACACATCTCTTGATATATTGTAGTTAAGCCAAAAGATACTATTTATCATAACAACAACAAAGGCAGTGAAATCATAATTTCAAAGTGCTGAAGAAGGAACAACAGTCAATCTAGATTTTTCCTTTTTTACTCAGGTGTAGTAAGTATAGTTTACACTGGGCAAAATTCTTTTACTGTATGGTTCTATGAGATTTGACACATGTATACAGTCAAGCAATCTCTCAGTTCAGTTCAGTCGCTCAGTCATGTCTGATTCTTTGTGACCCCATGAATCACAGCACGCTAGGCCTCCCTGTCCATCACCAACTCCCGGAGTTCACTCAAGCCCATGTCCATCGAGTCGGTGATGCCATCCAGCCATCTCATTCTCTGTCGTCCCTGTCTCCTCCCACCCCCAATCGCTCCCAGCATCAGACTCTTTTCCAGTGAGTCAACTCGTCGCATGAGGTGGCCAAAGTATTGGAGTTTCAGCTTTAGCATCAGTCCTTCCAATGAAAACCCAGGATTGATCTCCTTTAGAATGGACTGGCTGGATCTCCTTGCAGTCCAAGGGACTCTCAAGAGTCTTCTCCAGCACCACAGTTCAAAAGCATTAATTCTTTGGCGATCAGCTTTCTTCACAGTCCAACTCTCACATCCATACATGACCACGGGAAAAACCATAGCCTTGACTAGACGGACCTTGGTTGGCAAAGTAATGTCTCTGCTTTTTAATGTATTATCAAGGTTGGTCACAACTTTCCTTCCAAGGAGTAAGCGTCTTTTAATTTCCTGGCTGCAGTCAGCATCCACAGTGATTTTGGAGCCCCAAAAAATAAAGTCTGACACTATTTCCACTGTTTCCCCATCTATTTCCCATGAAGTGATGGGACCAGATGCCATGATCTTTGTTTTCTGAATGTTGAGCTTCAAGCCAAACTTTTCACTCTCCTCTTTCACATAGTCAAAATATAGAATGATTCACAAAAAAAAAATTCCCTCATCCCTCTTCATGGTCAACCCTGCTTCCACCCCAGTGTATGGAAACCACTGATATGTCTTCCATCTCTGTATTTTTTTATTTTCCAGAATATCATATAAATGGAATTATACAGAATGTAGCCTTTTCTAACTTTGCTCAATATAATGTATTTTGAGATTCATCTAAGCTGTTGTGTGTAAGTATAGTTCATTTATTATTGCTGAGTAGTATTCCATTGAATAAATGCAATACTACTTATTTTCCTAACCACCAGTTGAAAGGCATTTGGGTTGTTTTCAGTGTTTGGCATTTATTAACAAAGTTGTTATAAACATCTGCATACAAAGTTTTGTATAAATACGTGCTTTCATTTCTTTAGGGTAATGGGACTGCTGGATCATGTATGGTGGTGTATATTTAACTATATGAGTTAACAGATGGTTTTCTAAAGTGGTTGTACAATTTTGCATTAATATTAGCAATGTGTGAGAGTTCTAGTTGCTGTACACCCTCATCAGCACTTCGTACTATCCCCCATTTCCCTGCTAATCTGTGTGTAATCATATTTGGTTATCATTTTAATTTGTATCCTTTCATATGCTTATTTTCCATTGGTATAGGTTCTATTCTTAGCACTGGGACATATCACTAAGCAAAATAAAGGGACCATTCTTCAAGAAGCTCACATTCTAGCACAGGAGATAGTCAATAAATAATAAACAAGAAAAGCAAATGACTTATATGATACAAAAATAGATAAATGCTCAGCAAAAGAGGGGAAAAATAAATCAGGGTAAGGAGGAGCTAGTGTTGAGGATGGAGGTGGAGATTGCTATGTTAAGTAACGTGGTCATTGATTAGTCATATATGAGCAAAGACTTGAAGGAGATGAGAGTGTGATACGAGTAGATATTAAGGGAAGTTTGCCCCAGGCTGAGGGACAATCTGGAGAAAGGCAAGGCAGAAGGGTGCCTAGCATATTCAATGAACAGAAAAGAAGTCAGTAGGGCTGGAGTGGAGTAAATGAAGGGGACAATAATAAGGAAGGAAGTCTGGATGTCATAGGGTGCCTGCAGACCATGTAGAGCTTAAGACGCTGTAAGGACTTTGGCTTTGAGTGGAATAGGGTGTCACTACAATGTTGTAGGAAGGAACAATAGAAACAGCCCAGTTAAGGGATGGTTGCAGCAGTCAAAGATAAGTATCCTCATGGCTTGGAGAAAGGGTGTGGAGTGGTGAGAAGTGGCCAGAACCTGAATGTATTTTGAAAATAGAACTGACAGGATTTCCTGACGTACTGAATGTCGGGGGTAAAAAGGAAAGGAGCCAGGGATGATTCCAAAATTTGGGGGCTGAGAGACTGCAAGGATGCGGTTTCCATCTGCTGAGATGAGCAAAGCAACAAACAGAAAGTTTTAGGGGAAAGACAAGGAATTAAGTTTTGAATGTGTTAAGTTTGAGATTTCCATTAAACAGCCAAGTGGAAATGTTGGATAGGCAATCATATGTACAAATCCGGAGTCTGGCATAAAGATGTAAATTTAAGAGCCATCAGTATACAGATGGTGTTTAAACTCTTGAAACCAGATAAGATCGCTGAAAAATTAGTAAAGATAAAGAAGGGAAGAGATCCAAAACGGAGTTCTGAAACATTTAAACATGAAGAGATCGGGGAGAACAGGAATAAGGAGGGAATACTGAAGCAGTTTACTCATCTAGGAAGGAAGAAGAGGGACAGAGTGCAGGGGAAGGGCGTATTAAAGGGGGCGAGCAGCTGGGGGAGGAGTCAAGGCGAGGGCTCGGACTGACCCCTGACTCGGCGCCACACCCGTGTCCTTGCCAGCCTTCGTCAGGGCTTCTGTGCAGTGCTGCATGGGGAACACCGGTGACTGCCTACAGAGAAAACTGATCAAAGTGGAGCAAGGTTGGTGATGGATATGGAAGTGAGATCAAGAAGAACGTTCTCTTTTTAATGGGAGAGAATACAGCACATGTTTATGATGGAAAGAAAACCCAGTAGAGAAATGTTTTTACATAGAAAAGAGAGGAGAGATTGCTAGAATGATCGTGGAAGAGAGGGGAGTGGGAGCTGGTGCACAGATGGGGGTTTCGCTTTAAATGGGAATGTGGATGGTTCGCACACAGGTGAGAAGGCAAAGAGAAGTCTATGGATGAAAATGGTAGCAGAAGGCTAGCTGTGGTGATAGCATCTAGGGAAGGAGAAGAGTTCTTGTGACTGCTTCAGCTTGCTCAGTGATCTGGGAGCCCAGCTCAGAGACAGACTAGGGGAGAAGGGGAGGAGGAGAAGCAGCAGGAAGAAAGGGAGTGGGAGAGAGAGAAGGAGAGAGTCTCTTTTTGTGGTTTGAGGAGAAAGAGGATGTGAAAGTCACATATATCTTTGAGGCTCAGTTATATTGGGGGCAAGAATTACACAGATTTTAAAAGGGTTGGCCATATTGAATCAAAAGCCAACGTTCAAAAGCTCATGCTTGCCATCATCAGATCTACACATCTGCGTGTGTATCTACTTCTCTCTATGATTCTGACAGTAGGAATCACATGGTGCCTTTTTCTTTGGAATCTACCTAAGAAAGTATGAACTCGTTTTGATATCTTAACTTTTATAATCATAAGAAATTAGGAAAAAGTTGCAAATACAGAAGGGAAGTAAATCACTCATCATTCTACCATTCTCCTTGTTGTTTTGCCTTTTTTGTGCTGATTTTTGCTCCAATCTCCTCATAATTAGATATCACATATATAACCAGTATTGCATACTGGTTTTTTTCATTTAACATTATATATTAAGTATTTTCCATAAGGTTAATCTTCAAAACCATCATTTCAGTGGGTGAATATTTTTTCATGTGCCCACTCATGTAAATTAAACTATTATATTTTACACAACAGTTTTAATTGGATATTTTAATTGCTTCAACTGTGTTATTAAAATTTATTATTTTGAATGTCTTTGAGTGTATTTAAGCATAATACTTTGGCCACCTCATGAAAAGACTCTGATGCTGGGAAGGATTGGGGGCGGGAGGAGAAGGAGACAACAGAGAATGAGATGGCTGGATGGCATCACCAACTCGATGGACATGAGTTTGAGTGAACTCCGGGAGTTGGTGATGGACAGGGAGGCCTGGCATGCTGTGATTCATGGGGTCGCAAAGAGTCGGACACGACTGAGCAACTGAACTGAACTGAACTGAATGAGCTTGTAAATCTATCATTTAATGACTGATTACTGAGTACCAGTTATCAAGCTCCATGCTAATTATTTTTCATACATTTCACTGGATGATCTTAATGGCAGAAAAAATAATTTTATTATTTATTTTTTAATTAGTTTTTATTGGCGTATAGTTAATTTACAATATTGTGTTAGTTTCTGCTGAACAGCAGAGTGAATCAGTTATACATATACGCATCACTTTTAGATTCCTTTCCCATATAGGTCCTTACAGAGTATTGAACAGAGTTCCCTGTGCTACAGTAGGTTCTTATTAGTTATCTGTTTTATACATAGTAGTATGTATATGTCAGTCTCAATCTTCCAGTTTATCCCTCCTCCCTTGTCCCCTGGTAACCGTAAGTTTGTTTTCTATATTTGTGACTCTATTTCTATCTTGTAAGTAGGTACATTTGTACCATTTTTTAAAGGTTCTACATATAAACAATATCATATATTTGTCTTTCTCTATCTGACTTACTTGATATGAAAATCTCTAGGTCCATCCATGTCACTTCAGATGGCATTATTGTTCATTTATAACTGAATAATGAAACTCCAATATTTTGGCCACCTCATGCGGCGAGTTGACTCACTGGAAAAGACTCTGATGCTGGGAAGGGTTGGGGGCAGGAGAAGACGGGGACGACAGAGAATGAGATGGCTGGATGGCATCACCGACTTGATGGACATGAGTTTGAGTGAACTCCGGGAGTTGGTGATGGACAGGGAGGCCTGGCGTGCTGTGATTCATGGGGTCGCAAAGAGTCAGACACGACTGAACAACTGAACTGAACTGAACTGAATATTTCATTTTGTATATGTATCACATCTTCTTTATTCTTTCCTCCATTGATGGACATTTAGGTTGCGTCCATGTCCTGTTTGTTGTAGATAGTGCTGCAATGAACACTGGAATACATGTATCTTTTCGAATTATGATTTTCTCTGAATATATGCCCAGGAGTGGGATTGCTGGATCATGTATGCCTGGGTACTCAGTTGCTTCAGTCGTGTGTGACTCTATGGGCTGTAAGCCTCCAGTCTCCTCTGCCCGTGAAATTCTCAAGACAAGAATATTGGAGTGAGCTGTCGTGCCCTCCTCCAGGGGAATCATCCTGACCCAGGTACCAAACCCACATCTCTTATGTCTCTTGCATTGGCAGATGGGTTCTTTACCATTAGCAGCACCTGAGAAGCCCTGATGGGTCATATGGTGGCTCTAATTTTAGTTTTTTAAGGAACTGCTATACTGTTCTCCATGGTGACTCAACCAATTTACATTCCTACCAACAGTGTAGGAGGGTTCCCTTTCCTCCACTTCCGCTCCAGTATTTATTGTAGATTTTTTGATGATGCCCATTTCTGACTGATGTGAGGTAATACCTCATTGTAGTTTTGATTTGTATTTCTCTAATCATTAGTGATGTTGAGCATCTTTTCATGTGCCTCTTGACCATCTGCATGTTTTCTTTAGAGAAATGTCTATTTAGATCTTCAGTTCAGTTCAGTTCAGTCACTCAGTTGTGTCCGACTCTTTGCCACCCCATGAATCACAGCACACCTCCCTGTCCATCACCAACTCCCAGAGTTCACTCAAACTCATGTTCATTGAGTCGGTGATGCCATCCAACCATCTCATCCTCTGTCGTCCCCTTCTCCTCCTGCCCCCAATCCCTCCCACCATCAGTCTTTTCCATTGAGTCAACTCTTTACATCAGGTGGCCAAAGTATTGGAGTTTCAGCTTTAGCACCAGTCCTTCCAATGAACACCCAGGACTGATCTCCTTTAGGATGGACTGGTTGGATCTCCTTGCAGTCCAAGGGACTCTCAAGAGTCTTCTCCAACACCACAGTTCAAAAGCATCAATTCTTCTGCGCTCAGCTTTCGTCACAGTCCAACTCTCACATCCATACATGACCACTGGAAAAACCATCTAAATTTTTATATTTGTATATTTAGGCATATATAAAAGTTTAAAACTGATACAAAACACTCTTTTAAAATTAATTTTATTTGGAATGTAGTTGCTTTACAAAGTTGTTTACAAAACACTCTTGAACTGACTCTTCACCCTTGCTAGTTCTTAATATTTAGCCATGTTTGTTTTAAAACTTTCTAAAAAAATAACATATTACAGATAGAGTTGAAGTGCCTTATCCCATTGCCCTCCCTTATTCTCCATAGGTGAGTACTATCCAGAATTTAGTGTTTACATTGATTTTCTAATTAATTTTTTCACATGTATATATCCATGAGAAACATATGGCATTTGAGCTGCAGTATTGAATTTGCTTGTTTCAAGTTTCATATAAATGACATAATACTTCATGTATTTTTGAACTTCATTTTCCACTTGTGTTTTAGTAGGGTATTTATGTTGATACATACACAATGCTTTCATTGACTTAGTTGCATCTTTTGCACTGTATGTATAATCACCATTTATTATCCATTATTTTGGTAGGCCTTTAGGTTTGCCCAATAATTTGCACTTTTAAGCAATGCTCTAATTGGTGTCTTTTCCCATGTATGCTCTTAGATCTGGAACTGCTCAGTTCTTTAGCATATGTGTCTAGATGTGAAATTAATTAGTCTAAAATAATGTTTGGGAATCTGTATCATTTAAAGGCTCCCTGGGGATTTTTGGTGTGTAGCTGGGGCTAAGAACCACTGCTCTAGATTTCATCCTTTTCAGGGATGGTTAAATTATCGCCCACTTCTTCATCTTATAAATGTTGAACTGGATGTATAAAAATCCTGATTGCTGAGGTTGCTGCCTCAGTGTTCTAGGGCCGACAGATCTTAAGAGCAGCTGTAGATATCTATGAATATGACCTCTCAGGGGAGAGACTTCAAAACAGACTTGTTGCTAGATGATACCTTTGCAATTCATCTGTCACTGTATACGTGTTTTTACCCGTGGAAGGGAAGAATCAACACACGTGCCGAATAAGCTCAGCCAGGACTGGGAAGGCAAATGATTCTTAACTTACCTGTCACTGGTAATCAGTTACTAGAATCCTTTTCATTGTTCTCAGCAGAACAATGAGAAGGATTGTGAAGACACCTAAGGCCTTTGTGGTGGAGATCGCTATGATTGATCAGTGATGTCTGTCATGTGTCAGATATAAGTAAGCAGTCAAATAGGTGAGGTGCGTCATCACCAACCTGCCACCAGGATTTGCCTATCAGCCAGCAGTCATCCAGGAAAAGCAATTGTCTGGTGAATTGCCCTGCTGTAATTAAAGAGAATGTCCAAATGTTGTCAGTGGCCTGATGAAGAGGAAAATTTTGCCGAGTATTTTTTGGAAGTCTTATATCTTTCACTCTTTCCAAAAACTTGACCTAAATTATTTTCTGTGTCAATATGTCCTGGCTGACAGGCAAGGCGAGCTCTTGGGCTTTCTTAGGCAGGGGAGAAAATGTAGGTTTTGGAGTCAAACCTGTGCTGGAGTTCAGATCTGCCATTCATAGGCTTAAGGCCAAGGCAAAGCCACTGAGATGCCTGTGTCCTAATTCTTCACTGTAAAATGATGGCCAAACCTGTGTTACTGAAAGTCATGAGGATTGTTATCAGTATTTAACACTGTCTTAGGACAAACTGCCAATTAATGGTAATGTTGCTACATTAATATTACTGTCATGATTATTATTAAAATGCAAAATAATGATAACAGTATTACAGTTTACAGATGGGTCTGGTTTAGAAAATTCAGCTCTAGGTAGGTTTAGAAATATGTCTCCAATCGAAATAATAGACTAGCAACTGATCCACAGGACAATTGAAGATGTCTGTGGAGGCAGTGGACACTAAGGTCAGCAACAAGAATCCCTGTTAGAGCTGTGATAGAAGGTAAACCGCAGGCTGAGTTCTGAGGCCACGTGGAGGAGTAACCCACTTCCATGGGAAACAAAAGGGAAGAAATACAAAATGGGTCCAGTTACTCTGGGTATAATTATGTCTGCTATGAAAATACAAGTCCCACTGCTTTATGTCAGAACCCTGATACCTCCTGTGTGTGTGTGTGTGCACGTGTGTGTGCGTGCATGCACGCACATGCACACAGCCTCAGTCATGTCCAACTCGGCAATCTCATGGACTGTACCCTGCCAGCTTCTGCAAAATGTTTCCGTGTCTTTTTGTAGTTAATCAACTCCTCCCACAGCCAGTCCCTAGCAACCAATGATCAATCTGTTTTTAGATATGTTTTTTGCCTTTTTATGTCATATATCTAATTATAGAGTGTGTATGTTTTATACTTTCTTTCACTAATGCTTCTAAAATTCATCTTTGTTGCTTATATTGATGCTTTATTTTTATACTAAGTTGTATTCCATTCCATACTAAACGTATTCCATTACATTTGATATTGTTCAGTCACTCAGTTGTGTCTGACCCTGTGAGCCCATGAACTGCGGTGCATCAAGTTTCCCTGTCCTTCAGCATCTCCCAGAGCTTGCGCAGAAAACATGTCCCATTGATTCAGTGATGCCATCCATTCATCTTGTCCTGTCATCCACTTCTCCTCCTGCCTTCAATCTTTCCCAGCTTTGGTTATCCATTCAGCAGTTGATGAACATTTGGCTTGCTTCTATTATATGATTATTATAAATAAAACTTCTACAAACATCTGTAAACAGGTTTTTTGTGGACACGGGTTATCAGTTTTCTCGGTTAAAATAATAGAAGTGGGCGTTCTGGGTCACATAGTAAGTGAATTGATAGCATTACTAGAAACTGCCAAAGACTTTAACCTTTCACATCCCCATCACTAATGTGTATGAGGCCTCCAGGTGCCCTACATTCTCAATGGCACTATTTAATTTTAGTCAGTGAGTATATAGTGCTTTCTCACTATGATTTTAATTGCAGTTTCTCTGATGACTAGTGATTTTTAGTTTCTTTTCAAATGTTTATTTACCGTCTATATGTCTTCTTTGGTAAAGGGTCTATTCAAGGTTTTACCCATTTTTTATTAGTTTCCTTGTCTTACTGAATTTTGAGAGGTTTTCTAATATTCTGAACACAAAGCCATTGTCAGATATATGTCACTTATCTTTAATTTTCTTAATATCTTTCAAAGAAGAGATGAATTTTGATTTAGTTATCAATTCTCTTCTGTTATGGTCTGTGCTCTCTGTGGCTTATCTAAGAAATCTTTGCCTAACTCAAAATCAGAAAGATTTTCTCCTGCATCTTCTAGAAGTTTTTATATGTGTAACTCTGACATTTAGATACAGACCATTTCAAGTTAATCATATATATGGTGCAAAAAAAAGGTTGAGGTTATTTACTTATTTAGCATATAAATGGCCAATAGTTCCAGCACCCATTGCTGAAAAGATTATCTTTTACGTACTGTCTTACTCTGGCACTTCGGTTGAAAATCAATAACCATATATATGTGTGGTCTATTTCTGAACTCTTGATTTTATTCCCTTTATCTGTGACTCTCTTTTAGCCCATACTACACCATCTTGATTACTGTATATTTATAATAAGTCTTCAAGTGGGCAATGAATGTGACTATTCCAAATATATTCTTCTTATTCAGAATTACCTATTTCAATGATTTTAGTTCCTTTGCTTTTCAATATAAATTTTAGAATTTCCCTGTCAATTTCTACACAAAAAACTCATGCTAGGATATTGACTTGGATTGCATTGAATGTGTAAATCAATTTGAGATAAATTGACATCTAAAATTTCCAATCCATGAGCACAGTTGTATCTATCCATTTATAAGATTGTCTTGTTTTCTCTCATCAACATTTTGTCATTGTGAACATTTAAATCTTTTGCATCTAAATAGTTCATTTTTTTAATGCTATTATACTAAAGAGTCTGAAATACATTTCAGTTCAGTTCTGTCCTTCATGTCGTTTTGGACTCTGTGACCCCATGAATCGCAGCACACCAGGTCTCCCTGTCCATCACCAACTCTTGGAGTTTACCCAAACTCATGTCCATCGAGTCGGTGATGCCATCTAGCCATCTCATCCTCTGTCGTCCCCTTCTCCTCCTGCCCCCAATCCCTCCCACCATCAGTCTTTTCCATTAAGTCAGCTCTTCGCATCAGGTGGCCAAAGTATTGGAGTTTCAGCTTTAGCATCAGTCCTTCCAATGAACACCCAGGATTGATCTCCTTTAGGATGGACTGGTTGGATCTCCTTGCAGTCCAAGGGACTCTCAAGAGTCTTCTCCAACACCACAGTTCAAAAGCATCAATTCTTCGGCGATCAGCTTTCTTCACTGTCCAACTCTCACATCCATATGTGACCACTGGAAAAACCATAGCCTTGACTAGATGGCCCTTGGTCAGCAAAGTAATGTCTCTGCTTTTCAATATGCTATCTAGGTTGGTCATAACTTTCCTTCCAAGGAGTAAGCGTCTTTTAATTTCATGGCTGCAATCAGTATCCATGGTGATTTTAGAGCCCAAAAAAATAAAGTCAGCCACTGTTTCCCCATCTATTTCCAATGAAGTGATGGAACCAGATGCCATGATCTTAGTTCTCTGAATGTTGAGCTTCAAGCCAACTTTTTCACTCTCCTCTTTCACTTTCATCAAGAGGCTTTTTAGTTCCTCTTCACTTTCTGCCATAAGGGTGGTGTCATCTGCATATCTGAGGTTATTGATATTTCTCCCGGCAATCTTGAGTCCAGCTTGTGCTTTCCAGCCCAGTGTTTCTTATGATGTACTCTGCATGTAAGTGAAATAAGCAGAGTGACAATATACAGCCTTGATGTACTCTTTTTCCTATTTGAAACTAGTCTGTTGTTCCATGTCCAGTTCTAACTGTTGCTTCCTGACCTGTATATAGATTTCTCAAGAGGCAGGTAAGGTGGTCTGGTATTTCCATCTCTTTCAGAATTTTCCACAGTTTATTGTGATCCACACAGTCAAAGGCTTTGGCATAGTCAATAAAGCAGAAATAGACGCTTTTCTGGAACTCTCTTTCTTTTTTGATGATCCAGCGGATGTTGGCAATTTGATCTCTGGTTCCTTTGCCTTTTCTAAAACCAGCTTGAACATCTGGAAGTTCATGGTTCATGTATTGCTGAAGCAGTATTTGGGTGCAATCTCAAAAATGACAGAATGATTTCAATTCATTTCCAAGGCAAACCTTTGAACATCACAGTAATCCAAGTCTATGCCCCAACCACTGATGGCAAAGAAGCTAAAGTTTACTGGTTCTGTGAAGACCTACAACACCTTCTAGAACTAACATCAAAAAAAGATGTCCTTTTCATCATAGGGGATTATAATGCAAAAGTAGGAAGTCAAGAGATACCTTGAATAACAGGCAAATTTGGCCCTGGAGTAATGAAGCAGGACAAAGGCTAACAGTTTTGTCAAGAGAACTCACTGGTCGTGGACAACACCCTTTACCAACAACCCAAGAGATGACTTTACACATGGATATGACCAGATGATAAATATAGAAACCATATTGATTATATTCTTTGCAGCCAAAGATGGAGAAGTATACAGTCAGCAAAAACAGGACCTGGAGCTTACTGTTGCTCAAATCATGAGCTCCTTATTGCAAAATTCAGGCTTAAGTTGAAGAAAGTAGGAAAAATCACTCAGCCATTCAGGTATGAACTAAATCAAATCCCTTACATGTTTTTGAGTTTCATATGTATGATTGCTTATATCAGGAATTTGTTGTAATTTATTTTAATTGGTGAGTAGTATTCCATTGTATGAATATATCCTTTTAGTTTTTTTATCCAGTCATCAACTGGTGGATATACACAGTTTCAATTTTTGGCTGTTATGAATAATATCACTATATAGGTTTTCTTATAGATATATCTTTGCCTTTTTCTTGGGCAAGCATTTAGAAGTAAAATTACTGAGTCCTATATATGATAAGTATATGTTTAATTTTTAAGAAACTGCCAAACTGTTTTCCAAGGCATATATACCATTTTTATCCCTACTAGCAATGAACAGGGCTCCAGTTTCTCTATATCCTCTTCAAAGCTCAGTAATTTCTTACTTTTTGGTTTGCCATTCTTGTGGCTATATAGTGGTAGCTTTAGATTTAAACTGGCATTTATTTATGACTCATGATTTTTTGCATCTTTCCATATGTCTGCTTATTATTTGTATCTCTTTCTATATCTTCTTTGATGAAGTATCTCTTAAGGTCTTTTGCTTATCTTTAATTTGGCTGTTTGTCTTTTAATTATGAAGTGGTACAATTAAAAAAAGAATCCTGGATGCAAGTTCTTTTTCTGGATTTTGCCTGTTGTTAATCCCTGCAATGCCTTTCATTTTAGATATTGTATTTTTTAGCCCTAGAATTTCCATTTGATTCTCTCTGTATCTTCATTTTTTTCTACTTCTTTTAAATTTCAATATGTTTATAATAGATATTTTAACATCATTTTCTGTTAATTTTATCATCTCTACCATTTCTGGGTCTGTTTCTATTGATTTTACTTTTTTCTATTTTATAAATCATATTTTCAGACTTTTTTGTGTTCCTGATGACTTTTTATCAGATGACAGTCATTCCGAAGGGGTTCCTGGGTGGCACAGTGGTTAAAATAAAGAAAAAGAAAAAAAAATTCTGCCTGCAATGCAGGAGACTCAAGTTCAATTCCTGGGTAAGGAGGATCCCCTGGAAGAGAAAATGGCAATTCACTCTAGTATTCTTACCTGGACAATCCCAGAGATAGAGGAGCCTGGTGGGCTACAGTCCATGGGGTCACACAACAGAGCACGCACACACAATGCCAGTCTTTGTGAAATTGACATTGTTGAGTGTTCATGTTGTATATATATATTTTTTTTTTTTGAAGAGTATGGAACGTTGTCCTATCTCACAGTTAAGTTACATGAACTCAGATTTGTTACATGAACAAATCTCCTTTTGAGATTTGTTTTAAGCTTTTCTTAGGTCCATCCTCTTTGTAATGTTGTTAGCTGTATTATAAAATCAATGCTCTTCTGAGTTTTTTACCCAGTGGCCTATGTATTATGAGGGACTTTCACTGTGGCCAGTGGGAACACTGAATTCCAGTGTGAACTCTAGGAATTAAGCTTATTCTACTGCTCTCTGGTGGTTCTTCCCTCAGCCTCATATACTCCTCTCTTACAAACACTCAGCCAGAAACTCAGAGGAGCCTCTCCGTAGATTCTTAGAATCAGAAACTCTCTTCTGTTCAGCAACTACTTGTCAAGTGTGCAGTCTCACAACTCCAGATTCACTGGCCTCTCTAATCTTTGTCTCTTCAACCTTAGAGAGAATGTGTAGTTCTCCTCCCTGTACTTCAGCTTGGAAAATGTCTCCAGGCAGTAAGAGCAAACTTGTACAACTCATCTCATTTGCTTCTCATTTCAGGGAGCACAGTCATGCACTTCTAATTTTCCAGTGTGTAAAATCCATCTTTTTCATACATTGTGCCCAGTTTTCTATGTGTTTAACAAGGGAGGATAAATCCAGTTCCTGTTCCTGCATCATTGCTAGAAGCTTTGGATGAGAAGAGGGATATGATTTTACATGTATTTTAACATTATGAGACTGATGGGTTGGAAGTTGATTACAGAAAGTAGAGAATGATAGAAGCTAGGATGTAGGAGGCTATTACTATAATCCAGGCCAGACATGACAGTCACTTGTGGGAACAGTAGACATGAAGCAAAATGGTAGAATTCTGGACTTGAAGAAACAATAAACAGGATTTGCTGATTGTTTGGATGTTGAGTATAAACGGAAGAGAGCAGTGAAGGATGACTCAAAGAATTTTGGCTTAAGTAACTAGAAGAATGGGGAGGTCAGTTTCAGTAGAATGTTGGGGAGAAATTCTGAAAGAGATGAATTGAAGAAAGAATGGTAAAGAGGATTCAGACATACCGCTGAGGATACAGAACTCTCTCAAGGAGTTTAGTCAGTCACATTCCATTTCTCAAGGGACTCACAGTCTAACTGGGGATGAAGGGAGAAGTGCAAAGAGAAAATTACATTAGAGTGAGGTATACAGTAATAGAAATTTCTATAGCCAGAGATCAACTGAAGAAGTCTCTAATGTTTGTTATTGTTGTTCAGTCACTAAATTACGTCTGACTCTTTGTGACTGCATGGACTGCAGCACACCAGGCTTCCCTGTCATTTACTATCTCCCAGAGTTTGTTCTAACTCATGTCCATTGAGTCAGTGATGCAATCCAACCATCTCATCCTCTGCCACCCCCTTCTCCTCCTGCCAGTATAAAATATTTCACAGAGGTGGTGAGGCTTGAGTTGCATGAAGAAGGACCAGGAAAATTTCACCAGAGGGAAGAGGTGGACAAGGGCATTGCAGAAAGAGGGAAGAGCATGGGATAAGATGACAAATGGCAAACACTTCAGTGCATTCAGGGGACATTAATTTTCCATGGCTCAGCCTAAGGACGGAATGGGGATTTGTGAAGGAAGGCAATGCCAAAGAATGTTCAGACTACAGCACAATTGCACTCATCTCACACGCTAGCAAAGTAAAGCTCAAAATTCTCCAAGCCAGGCTTCAACAGTACATGAACTGTGAACTCTCAGATGTTCAAGCTGGATTTGGAAAAGGCAGACAAACCAGAGATCAAATTGCAACATCCGTTGGATCATAGAAAAAGCAAGAGTTTCGGAAAAACATCTATTTCTGCTTTATTGACTATGCCAAAACCTTTGACTGTGTGGGTCACAACAAACTGTGGAAAATTCTTCAAGGGATAGGAATACCAGACCACCTTACCTTCCTCCTGAGTAATCTGTATGCAGGTCAAGAAGCAACAGTTAGAACTGGACATGGAACAACAGACGGGTTCCAAGTTGGGAAAGGAGTACATCAAGGCTGTATATTGTCACCCTACTTATTTAATTTATATTCAGAGTACATCATGAGAAATGCCAGGCTGGATGAAGCACAAGCTAGAATCAAGATTGCAGGGAGAAATATCAAACCTCAGACATGCAGATGACATCACCCTTATGGCAGAAAGTGAAGAAGAACTAAAAAGCCTCTTGATGAAAGGGAAAGAGGAAAGTGAAAAAGTTGGCTTAAAATTCAACATTCAGAAAACTCAGTTCATGGCATCCAGTCTCATCACTTCATGGCAAACAGATGGAGAAACAATGGAAACAGTGAGAGGCTTTATTTTAATATTAAAGTAAATATTAAAAATAGAATATTAAAAAGCAGAGACATTACTTTGCCAACAAAGGTCTGTCTAGTCAAAGCTGTGGTTTTTCCAGTAGTCATGTGTGGATGTGACAGTTGGACTGTAAAGAAAGCTGAGCATAGCAGAATTGATGCTTTTGAACTGTGGTGTTGGAGAGGACTCTTGAGAGTCCCTTGGACTTCAAGGAGATCCAACCGATCCATCCTAAAGGAAATCAGTCCTTAATATTCATCGGAAGGACTGATGCTGAAACTCCAATTCTTTGGCCACCTGATGCGAAGAACTGACTGATTGGAAAAGACCCTGATGCTGGGAAAGATTGGAGGCAGGAGGAGAAGGGGATGACAGAAGATGAGATGGTTGGATGGCATCACCGACTAGATGGACATGAGTTTGAGCAAGCTCTGGGGGTTGGTGATGGACAGGGAAGCCTGGCGTGCTGCAGTCCATGGGGTCGCAAAGAGTCAGATATGACTGAGCAACTGAACTGAACTGAACTGAAGCAAGATAAAAAGGCAGTGAAAAGGTTAGTTGATAAAGACCCTTCTTTACCATGTATATACCTTAGACTTTATTCTCTAAGTAATGGAAATGCTTCTAAGCTCTGGAATGTGACTGGAGGAATTGAACAGGAAAGCTGGTTAAAGGGCCTGAGTAAGAAGCCATTGAACGAAGCCAAGGAGATAGTGTTTGGGGTAGGATCTCACCAAGACTTTTATTTGAGGAATCGAGAGGTTTTGGTGAGCTGATGGATGAGTGAATTAAGAGGGAAAAGAGGAAGGAGTTGAAGATGACATTTAGCTTTTAGGCCTGGCCATTTGAGGAGATGATGGTGCTACTAGCTAAACTTGGGAAAACAGATATTTGTACAATAAAATATTTTACATGCCTTCCCCAGGAGTGAGAATTCAGTCAATGAGTGCTGACTCAAAGGGTAGGTTAGAAGGGCTTTCCTCTCCTACCCTGGTGGTCTTCATCATGTCTCCTCCCTGCCTACCAGCGACATCAGAACGCCTACGGGCTGTGGGAAAACATGATGCTGTCTATGCAGATAGCTTTAATCCAGTTCCCTTAACTAGTTTGCCTTTTATCAGCCCCGGGGCTTCCCTGGTGATTCAGACAGTAAAAAACATGCCTGCAGTGCAGACCAGGGTTCAATCCCTGGATGAGGAAGATCCCCTGGAGAAGAAAATGGCAACCTACTCCAGTATTCTTGCCTGGAGAATTCAATGGACAGAGGAGCCTGGTGGGCTACAGTCTATGGGGTCGCAAAGAGTCGGACAGAACTGAGCAACTAGTTGTATATAAATACCCCTGGAACTGCAATAGATTCTGTATCAGATCAGGTTAATCTAAGAGCTTACGTTTCTCATCATACACACAAGTGACAGAGGTGATCACTCATTGTTGTACTTTGCATAGACTGGTGTCAATGCAACATTGAGGGAGAAATAACTCTGATCTTCCCAGAACAGGTCTCCCTCATGCTCTAGGATATAACCATAGTGCTCTTTTTGTTCCTCCAACCAGTCATGCCATACTGCAGGGCCTTTACGTGTTCTGTCTCTTAGGACAGTGACCTGCCCTACTTCATAACTTATTAAATATCATAGCAAGACTCTTCTTGTCTTTTGAGTCTCTTTTGCTAACCACTTTTTGGAACATCTGTTAACTTCAATTGGTCTTCATCATGTCACATTATTACTTCTCTTCCTGCTGCTGCTGCTGCTGCTAAGTCACTTCAGTCGTGTCCGACTCTGTGTGACCCCATAGACGGAAGCCCACCAGGCTCCCCCGTCCCTGGGATTCTCCAGGCAAGAACACTGGAGTGGGTTGCCATTTCCTTCTCCAATGTGTGAAAGTGAAAAGTGAAAGTGAAGTCGCTCAGTCGTGTCCGACCCATAGTCCGACCCCATGGACTGCAGCCTACCAGGCTCCTCCATCCATGGGATTTTCCAGGCAAGAGTACTGGAGTGGCTTGCCATTGCCTTCTCCGACTTCTCTTCCTAACATCTTCTAATTTGTAGTTATCTACTTTCTTGTTTAGTTGATTATTTTATATCTGTTGCCCATACAAGACTTCATGAGTGACAATCATGTTTACTTTGTCTTCACTATAAGATGATTAATATTACATGTACCTTGAACTTACTCAGTAAAGATATGTTATATGAATAAGAAAGAAAATGCAGATAATGAGGGTTATTATTAAAAAGCATTTTATCTATGAGCTAACAGAAAAAAAATATGATTTCAGGACGGGAGGAATTCCCTGTTGTTTTTGAAACCATAACACACACAGATAGTAGATTTCCCTAAGATTGGTCCTGTGTGATTGTGCAAACATAATTGCCAAGATGCATTGGTGTTTCAGCCTGGGTAATTAATGCTAATGGATGAAATAAACAACCCCAAGATCTCAGTAAGAGTGTAGGTTTTTCTCATGTTACAGAGTTTTTGATCACTGTTTTCTATGTGGTAATTTAGGGACTCCAGTGTCTTCTTTTTTGTGGCTCTACCACTTTCTCAGTGATACTTTGGGATTCTACATTGAATCCCCTCTATTATACTCAGCTAAAGGTCAGAAGGAAATCTTACCTGGTTATATAAGAGATTCCAAAGACCAACTCTGCAAGTGGTATACATCACTTTTGCACACATTCTGTTTGGTCAGAATGAGGCACATGGTCCCCATGTAACTGCAAAGGAAGCTGGGAAATGTAGTCTTCCTGTGTGTTCAGGAAAAAGAAATTGGATCTGTGAGCCTGGAGCCAGCCTCTGCTATAGCAGGGGACTTCAGTTGGTTACCGTGAAGATTATATAGTTAATATATGCAAAATACTCAGAATAGTACCCAGTGCATTAGGGACATCCATGATTCCAGGTAAGTTGCAAGAAGAGTTTCTCTGTTTGTACTAATTACTGTTTGCTAAACAAAGCTAGTATTCTCAAAGTTTCTGTCAAACCCAACAGCTGGCTGGAGAGTTTCGTGTACCCCAGTGCCTAAGGAGGCCAGCCAAAGATGCAGATGTCACCGCCAAATCTGTGCAGCACATCCTCATGCTTTGTTTAATTTGGTTCCCTGGGTGGGATAAGTCTTATGAGCAGGTGTTGTGGTTAATTAGGTGATTAATACTCCTCAAATTGGAGAGCCATTTCCCCAGTGACAGTTCTTGCTTGCTCAAATATGAGACAAATCTTCATTGATAGTTTGAAGAGGCAACTGACTGAAGTCACCAACCCGCCAGACCTCTCAGGTCATCACTCTGGCCGACCCCAGCAGCTGGCTGAGCCACCGTCTAAATGCACCAACTCAGGGAAACAAAAGCGCCCCAGATTATCTGGCCTCCTCTCAGACCAGGGCAGAGTTGACCTGGAGTCACATTAAAGGTTCTCTTCTGGGGATTCCAGTCTGTATCATCGCTCAAAGTCAGAGTCATTGTCTCTATACAGAGTCCCCCAACTTCTCTGGCAAGGTGACCAAGCCCCCTCCAAAGGCAACTCAGGCCTCCAAGTTCTTTCTCTCAAAGTTTGTCTCAGATCAATAGAAATATGCCCCCAAACCCTCATACACCACGTTCCCAGAGCCCTCTCACCAACCCCACACACCATTCTATTTCTGCCTTCTTGCCTTAGCTTCCCTCAATGCAAAGACTCTTTTCCCTCTCTTTGATTTCATCAAATGTATGTATCCTTCAAAAGCCAAATGGGATTCCTCAGCCCTCCTGGTTCAGCTTGAAGTGTTCTTCCTCTTTAGAATTTTCATAGCAATTACTATATGACCCATGCCAATTAGCATTTAATTATATGCCATATCTTTTCTTTTCTTTCACATATCTTAATTTTGTCTTCCTGATTGGATTGTTGGCAGCTGTGGTCTGTGTCTTCTCTTAGGCATGTAGGAAGCTCACAATAATCGGTTGTTTGATTGCTTAAATTAAGCTAGATGCCACTCACCCTTCTAGAAAATGGTTCAGATCCATTCCATTATACTGGCTTGAGCCACACAACTGAAAGCATGGCCACTTACTCATGTTCATCATGTGTTCCAGCTTTGTAATCACAGAGGGACTAGGTCTCTTTCTCCAGTTCTAGTTATAAAAATCCTAGGAAAGACTCTGATTTGCTCATTTCAGTCATTTGCTGAACCCCTAAAAAGTCAATCTTGAGGGAAATAAGATTATGTAAGAACAAGCAAGTTCTGAGCCACAATCACAGTACCTGGAGTAAAGAGTAACAGGTGTCCACTATAGGTGTACCTGGATTTTGGAAGATTCTGTTTCTTTATCTTCTTCTCCAAAATATATTATTTTAGAATTAGGTATTCATCATTAAGTATTTATCTTGTCAGAATGGGTCCTGCTTCTTGGGGAGACAATAGATTAACTGTCAGTAAGCCTTTACTGTTTGTGCTTTCTCAGAGAAGAGAGAAAGAAGAATTTGCATTGAAAAAAAGGTATCTTTCCCTAACCTGTTCATTGTTATCTCTCCTAGGGGGATTTAATGGGGATAATAGTCTTTTTTTAAATTTATTTATTTTAATTGAAGGCTAATTACTTTACATTAATGTCAAAGTGGAGGTTTCATCATCTCTCCCTCCCCTCCCTGTTCAACTGCTCTTCAGAGATCTGCTTTGGTGCCTCAGTGAACAGTGTGTTCTTTTCAGGGTCCCTGGTAGAAAATGGATGACATAACTCAAAGGAGTAACTGAAGAAAGTTCAATAAGGAGACTATTTAGAAAAGCAAGGCAAGGGTTAAGGAATCAACAGGGGATGGGAACTGTCAGGTTTAGGATAACAGGAAGCTGTTCTTACTCCCATCCCCAAAGAGGCAAGCAGATGGGACTAGAAATTAGAAGACAGGTCGGAAGACCTTTGATAGAGGAAGGCAGCCACTGCCAAATTGAAGCCCTTGTGGAGGAAGTCCTGCCCGCTTTCCTGCAGCTCTCTTATATCCTGCTGGTTCCCCACACGACCAGACCCAAGAGTGCAGGTGACACAGCCCATCAAGGTCAGCTTCCTTGGGAACAGAATCGGGTGACAGTGGGCACAGAATGACGTGGACAATCCATTAGACAATGACCAGCATAAATGTTAAGTTTTAATGGAGCAGGAGAAAATGTATCAGAACGAGAGAGAATATGTATAGTTAGCAAAGAAACCACCCGGGAATTCTAGAATACTGTAACCTCTTCCTCCCCCAAAGATCAAGCAGTGTTAATTAAAATAAGTAAAGCTATGACAGGAGAATAGGAAGACTGGGAAGATCACTCATTCATGGATCCATTCATTTATTCATTCATCAGTCATCAAAGATTCATTTGTACCTCTAGGCATCAAGCATGCAAAAGTGGATTAGCCATCTCTGAATGTTTGAAAACTATTACAGTAAAATGTTGGAACAAATGGATTATATATGGTGACTGCCTTAGAGAATCTAATAGTCTGGCTCAGCAAGATCTCCTAGAGAAATCAACAGTTAAACCGACTCTGGGAGACCCAGATAGGGAAGAGAAGGGTAGGATGTTCCAGGAGGGGTGTTGGGAGGGTGTGGGGGAGTGGTGAGAGATGAGGTGGTAAGGACAGAAGTCGATTTCAGAATTCAAGATGGCACTGTCAGATTTGCTAGAAAGGTCCCTTGATCATCAGAGCAAAAGATGGATTGGGAGTGGGAGGGACAAACACAATTAGAGAACCGATATGGGGGCCAGTGTGAACAAGGGCCGCACTGAAAGCTGGCTTTCAGAACCGGGAACAATGATAGGAGCACCGAACATGAAGTGGGGACAGATTCAGAGAAGAATCATGGGAGAATTAATGGGGCTCCAGAACTGAGTGGCAGTGGTGTGAGGCAGAGACAAGATGCTTTGGGTCTGTTTCGCCTTCCCCTGCATTTTTAGCCAACAGCTCTCTGAGTCTCCTTTGACTGCACCACTTCTACCTGCCTAGCTGAGTGTAGTTTGCAAAGAACCCTCACCATGGGTTCTTGTCTTCTTTGACCAAGAGAGTGATCACATGAGGTCAGCAGGCCAACCAGTCTCTTTCTCCTGGCTGTCTGGAAATCTTAGGTGCTTGGCACCTAGTTCTTGCCCTGGTTCTTGTCTTTTTTGAAACCCTCCTCTTTAATTTGTTCCTTACATTTTTACGTTACCCCAAAACCTTCTTAAAAAATCATTTCTTTACTTCAGTTAGTTAGTTATTGCGGCAACCAGAAAACCTGCTATGATTAAAATGGCTTTACACTGAGACAGAAAACAGGTTAGAAGAGAAAGTCTAAGGTGCTTTTCCTGGGGGAATGGGTGGGTAGTTTGCTTTTGAGAAGGCTATGGAAAAGTAAAGGGAACATTTTTTTTTATTTGAAAAAAGATGTAGAAATCCCCAGAGACTTGTGTAGCAGTCTGAAGATCATTCCACAGAGTATAAAAGTCATCTCTGGAACTTAGACATAAAGTCCTACCCAATAGCCTGACCTCATAAGGACTTAGACTTCTTTACACAGAGTAATTCTTCCATGCGGAGGCTGACACATTCTGCAGATTCCTTGGAATCAGTGGAGCGGGGGAGTGGGTGGAGCCCCATACTAGGCATGGGGAGCCCTGGGATCTGGCTCTGGCTGGCTTATTGATGTACTGCGTGACCTTGTACTGGTGCCTTTCCCTCTCTGAGACTTAATTTCCATGTTATTAGATATAAGGGTTGAATTTTATTGGGGGTTCTCCAAAAATTTCAAAAGAATATTAAGTTTACACACAAAAGGGCCAGTGATACTGGGAAACTGATTTTAACACTACTTAAACAATATCTGTTTATCTATCTTTATTTGGCTGTGCCGGGTCTGAGTTGCAGCGCGTGGGCTCTTTTTCACTGTGGCATGCAGACTCTTAGTTGTGGCATGCGGGATCTATTTCCCTGACCAGGGATTGAACCTGGGCCCCTGTTTTTGGAGAACAGAATCTTAGCCACTGAATCACTAGAGAAGTCCCTTGAATTGAATGAACTTTAAACCATTTTATTTTAGGACTCTTAATTACTCTTTAATACACTTATCTGTGATGCCATCATCAGGAGAGGTGAAAGTGAGCATCATTTCTTACTTTATTTTTGCCCAAGGAAACTTCCGCCCATGAAAAAACATGTGGAAGCAGCAATCATCAGAACACCGCAGAGATGGTGGATTAGGTGATATCTGAGGTTTTTCCAGCCTACACACCCCATGGTTCTGGGTAGCCAGTGTCCTGTGTACCTCCTGTTTCTCCCACTTCCCCTTTCTTGGGGTTGATTGACTCTGGGCTCTGTTCTAAGGTGGCTCTCCCAAGGAAGAGCAAACTTGAATGCCTATAAAGTCACTTAAAGATCTAGTCAGGCTCATGAACTCCCCTCCCAGCAGCTTAAATGGAAAACAACCCACCCACCCCAACACACACACATACTCATATACACATATACTGTGCTTAGAGCCCAGCCTGAAGGGATTGCAAAACATGCTCTAGTATGCATTTGAGAAAACAAAGAAAACCCTACTCCTTTCTGTTCCAGACAGTCTGAGACACTTGTGTGCCCTTGGGCCTTTGCCCAGTTCTCTCATCTGCCTCAGTCCTGGTACTAAATTGGTTCAAGGTTTGGAAGAAAGCTTCAGAGGAAAGGATGTTTAAAGTTCTTAAATGCTGAAGTCACCCATCGACCCTCCACGGCCACCAGAGGGCGATGACAACAGCATCTGTGCTGAAGGCTGCTCCCAAGAATAACAGCAGTAAACTGCACCTAATGTGTTTATGAATGATGGAGGGGCTGAAGTGTGTGCGTGAGTGCTTGTGTGTGTACATGTACATACAATTGGGTGCCTGGAGCTAAAACTTTGAAAATCTGCTAAATACAATAAAATAAAATCTGCACCTCTACTATATATTCACAGGATGTAGTCCAAGCAGTTGAAAGTTCCCTTGAAGGAAAATGCAGTGGAAGGAATCAGAGTAGCATTTGTGTGAAAGAAGATGGAAGAACTGTCAGGAGCGTAGTTGTTGCTGGCACAGCGTATGTGGGGCATGCACACGTGTTATATGACTGAGTGTGAGTGTGTATGAGAGTATGTGGAAGCATGTTTGTATACAAGCGGGTGTGTGTGATGATATGTGTGACGGTGTGTGTAGGCATTGGTGTATTTGTAGGTATGAGTGTGTGTGTGTGTATGAATGCGTATATATGCAAAGGCTCATTCAGACGTTTTCACTGTGAGCAGACCTCAAGGAAGTCTGGAAAATACTTCCTCCAGTTCCTGCCCTCTCCCTCCAAACAAACAAACAAAATCATTTCTACAAGTATTTATGGAGGCCCTAACACATGCCCTCACCACGGCATCTGGAAAAGCTCAGACCTGGCCAATTTAGAGCGGGCACTGGGAGAGGAAGGCACTAGAGGCCAAAGGGATGCCTTGCATGCAATGAGTGTTTAAAAAACACACTTTCTCTTCTTTGATGCTCCAGACAAGTCAGGGAGGCGGGCCCAGACAGTGATGTGGCCTCCTTGCTTTGAGGAAACCAAGATTCAGGTGACATGACTGACCCAAAGTCACCTTGTCAGGAAGCAGAAGCTCAAGGCCTAGGAACCCAGCACTGTCAATCCAGGGGTCCACGGCACAGCCATCTCTACTCTTACCAGCACAGCCAGTGTTGGGGCTGGGCAAAGAAGCAATGCTTCCAAGTAGGGCTTACCGACAGTGACCTGAACAACTCAGGTGGCTGTTTTCTGACACTTGTGACCGCGCAGGGCAGTCGTGTCAACGCAACAGGTCCTTCAGGAAGAAGTGGATCTTGGCCAAGATCAGGCAGGATCTTTGAGGATCTTTGTAGACGAGGCAGGGCTGCAGCTTTGATGGACTGTGAAGTAAAACATGGTGAATGAGAGGGCCGCGGTTTGGGGTCCCCATTGGCTGTGTGACTTAAGGCAAGTCACTTCACTTCTCTGAGCTCTGAGTTTTTAATCTATAAAATAGGGATCCACAAATGCCCCCTTGCGGGACGATGTTGTGACAGAAGGTAAAACTGCAAGTAGCATGCCTAGCTCAGTGCCGGAATAAAGAAAATGTATCACCAGCCTGTTCGGTCCTTGGCTCCCTGGAGTGAATAAGCCTCAGTTCTGGGGCCCTGCGGGCCGAGCGAGCCCCTCTTCCCGCCCGTTCCTTCTCCCTCCTCTCTGTGGCCTCCTCCCTTCTCGCTCCCGGGTCGCTCCTGCAAAGTTCCCAACTTAGTCGACATGACGCGCGGCGCAGCCAATGGGAGGCGGCGCTGGCGTTTTTGGGGGGGCGGGAGGGGTGGGCCCCGCGTCTCCGGTGTCTGCCCTGCTCAGTGAATGGAGAGAGCGAGCGCCGGCCAGCTCACCCAGCCGCCCCGTGCCCCAGCCGCCGCCGCCGCCGCGCTCCCGAGCCCGGCCCCAAGCCGGACCGCTCCGGGCACCGAGCCCCACTGCGCTCTCCCCAGGTTTCCGACCCGGCCCGCGCCCCGGGCCGCGGTCCGGTGGGGCCAGGGGGCGCTCGGCACCTGGGCACTCCGAGCGATGCGCAGCGGGGCAGCGCCGGCCCCGCCGATGGAGCTGCTGCCGCCGCCGCCGCCCGGCGCGCCCCGCTCCGCCCGCGCCCCGTGCGCCTGAGCGCCGAGCTCGCTCCTCCTCCGCGCTAACTCCGCTGCCCGCTCCCCAGGCCGGCCGTGCTCTTAGCGCATCTCCGCGGGCTCCACGCGTCTTGCCCTGCCGAGGCAGCCTCCTCCGGGCGCGGGCCCCTTCACACTATGGCCCCCGGGCGGACGGGGGCCGGCGCCCCCGTGCGCGCCTGCCTGATGCTGGCCTTGGCGTTGGCGAGTGTTCTGAGCGGGCCCCCCGCTGCCGCCTGCCCCACCAAGTGTACCTGCTCCGCCGCCAGCGTGGACTGCCACGGGCTGGGCCTCCGGGCGGTTCCCCGGGGCATCCCCCGCAACGCCGAGCGCCTGTGAGTACCCCTGCCCCGCCGTACCCGACCCGGGCCACCAGGCGCGCCAGATCCTTCCTTTCCCCTTGGTCGCGTTGGTTGCAGTCTCTGCCTTCCCCATCTCCTGGATCGGATCCTCCACCCTCTAAGTTGGGGGTCTGTGGCTTTGGACAGGTCAAGGGAGAGAGGGCTTGAGGCCCCCTGTGATGAGCGAAGAGCAGTGCTTCTCCAGGGGTGAAGGGTTCCAGACGCAGGGCCAACTGACAGTTTCCAAGGAGAATGCTGGCAGAAGGCAGGGGAGGAGATGACACTGCAGCCAGGGAGGTCTTAGGGTGAGAGGAAGGGGTTCGCGCTATTTAAAGAGTGAGAGAAGAAAGCGGAAGGGTGATGGGGCGACAAGGCACGGGGACTAGGAGAGCAGGCTCCAGACACTGTGACCAGCTCGGAGATCAGCATGGGCCAGCGGCTGTCTGACTGCCCTTGCGAGGAAAGTTGAGAGTGTGTCTGAAGGTCTAACTTCTGAGGAACCAAACCAGTTCAGAGTGGGCGCTTGCAAAATCCGCCCTGCGTGGAGCGCAGCCTCCGAGATGCCAAGTTGCAGCCCGGGTGAATTTTTTATGGCTAGGTTATAAATGCCTCTCCGAACGGGGCCGGAGAATGGAAATGCTGACAGCCCTTTAAATGAGAGCGAGCGCTATAATCTTACAAACCGCACTCAGCCTCGGATCCTGGGCTTGGCAGCAAGAGGAGAGGCGCTTGGAGAGTGGGGTGGAGTGACCCTCGTTTTAACCCCAATTGTGCGACCAAATATTTACTTTTCATATGTCAACGTTTTGGAAACATTTATCATTTTGATCCTCGGACCAATTTCAAAACTTGGACTGGGGTGGGCTCTTTCTAGCCTGCAGTCGGGAGTGGAGAAGGAAGGAGAAGCGGTGGAGGGGGTTGGAAGGGACTGGGAACACAGCCCAGAAGTGGGCGAGGGTTTGCGCTAGCTGGTAGCTTCCCGCGGGTCTTGTTCCTCCCACTGCCCTTCCCCGCGTGTCCTAGAGTAGGAGCAGGGTTCTTTGAGAGTCTGCCTTCCTGGCTGTAGTCTGGAGGAGAGTGGCAAGAGACTAAGATGGACTGTCTTAGAGTGTGTTATTCCTGTTAATCGCCTCCTGTCACTTCATTCTCTGCTGCCTACTCTTTATATTTCCCCGAGCGGAGACTCGGTAGAATTGCCTTCCTTTTTTCTGCTTTCCTTTGGCTCAAAGCATTTTTCCCCCAACAAGTGCAGTGATTATTCTGTAGGGGGTGAACCATACAGTTCTAGAGAGGGATAGAGCTGAACCTTCATGCATACACATGGAAAAATGTTGCTTGGAAATGTGAAATGACTCGCCTAAGGTCACACAGCAAGTTGGTGGCAATAAAAGGGCCAGAATCCAGGCTTCCACAGCTGAATCCAGACATTATATTCTACCAGGCCAGTGAAAAACTTGTTTTAGTGCTGTTTTTGGGAACCTATAACTGATAAACTAAATTCAGGTCCCTCCGCACACCAGGGCCAACCGCATGAGTGAGTGAAATAATAACTGTAGCTAATGTTTAACGAGTGCTTTGTGTGCCTCGTTTGTTTACATGTGTTATCTTACTGAATCTCTACAACCATCTTATTAGTTACAAAGGTAATGCTTATTATTCCACTTAACTGTTGTTAAGCCTTTTTGTCATTGGCTCAAGGTCATGTAGTATCTAGTTAAGTGTTTGAATTTGAGCATATCTGGCTCCCAAGTGCACACCCCTTACCCCTCTGCTGGACATCCTTGGAACAAGGGTCAGCTTGGACCAAGATCTGTAAACAGATGGTCCTGGGAGGGTTCTCCCTGGGCCGGGGTCTTAGAATAGGCAACTGTTACTGCTGCTTCAGGTGCACTCTGCAAACATTCGCTTGCTTTGACATTACTGCTCCTGTTTGGGGTCTCTTTGATATTTAAAATCATGTGGCACGTCTGAGACAGCAAAGAGAGTAGGCCCCTCTACTCCTGGCATGTAGGAAGTCCTGAAAAGCTTCAGGCACAGCTCTGCAGCCAGCATGCCACTGCACTGCCTCCCCCAGGAGACCCAGGCAATTGGGGGCTGCCCATCTGCTCTGTAATTGAAGAAACTGGGTAGAGACGAGTCCTGGGCATTCCCATGGGCCTCTGCCATCATGGCCACCAGCAGGCTTTGGCAGAGTAGGAGGTGCTTTGGAATGTGTGAATCTCATCTCCCTTGGTTCTGGTCATTGATGTCTCGTTTGGTGGGCTTGCATTAGGGTGAGGTGGTTGCCAAGGCTGGCTTTTCATCTAGTCTCTTTCCTCCTCGGGCTGGGGGGTGCGGGAAGGTTTTACAGGCAGGCTGGGTCAGAGTTTCTGCAGGGATTAGGCACAGCCTCCAACAACAGTCCCAATGATCCTTCATCATCCCACACCCTCTCTGTCAGCTCACATGTAACATTTCAGTTCTGCATACTCTTGAGGGGAGGGGGTGGAATTTCTGAGTTATGCTAAGGATTTCTTTAGGGAGGAATTTGTCATTCATTCTTCCCTTCATTCATTCAACAAACATAACTTGAGCATCCACTGCATTCCAGTAACTGTATATAAAATCATGGCATATAGAGAGGAAAACCAGTAATCCAACTTCAGGAATGTAATCAAAGGATGGAAGAAGGAACTTTCCTTTAGTGAGCCCTTTCAACTTCTCAAGGCTCATTTTTTCATGTGGCTAAGTTTTGTCAGCGGGGCTTCCTTGGTGGCTCAGTGGTAAAGAATCTGACTGGGGTTTGATTCCTGAGTCCGGAAGATCCCCTGGAGAAGGAAATGGCAATCCACTCCAGTATTCTTCTTGCCTGGAAAATCCCATGGACAGAGGAGCCTGGTGGGCTACAGTTCACAGGATTGCAAAGGGTCAAACACAACTGAACGACTAAACAGGAGCAACAACTTTTGTCAGCACTGCCTTTAGATGCTCGGGACCTTCCTAAAAGCCATTTTCTGATCTCAAATGTTTACGTTGCATTTTATAACAAAGAGGAAGCATTTTCTCTCTTCTGCATTCCTGCTGTTCTGTCTCCCAAAGAGCCTTTTATGAAGGGGTGTGTTTGTGTGGTTGTTGCTCTGCTGTTGTTGTGACCGTGTCCACCCATGGCATGCCTTTAAGGGAAATGTGCACGAGGATAATGTAGTCACCATTTGGACTTTGCTTCAGGCCTGGAATGGGGCCTGTTAAATTGTTCATAATTAAGCTGGTATCTGTGAGCTAGGGGTCCGTGTTCTAGCATACTCTCCATAATGCCAGCACATCACATGGAGAAACTCTCTGCCGTTTATAAACTACTGACCATTTTTTTTCCCTTCAGTGGGGAGGTGACACCCACAAGAAAGCAAAATAAACGCAGAGGAGAATTCAGTGTAATTTATTATCCACGGAGCAGAGATAGAGGACTAGGGGAGAGGAAGTGAATGGTGGTGCCTGAAACAAAACATTTACCATGGAACATAGAGTAAACAGATGTTGCAGTTACCCTTCAGAGTACAAAAGGAGACCACAGATGTAGTTCTTCTCCAACCACAGTCTCGGCCTAGAAAAGAAGGAGACAGATGAAAATGAACTCTCACGCAGGGTCCCTTCGCCCCATCCTGCCTAAAGGCAGGCAGAGGCCTGCTTTTCACCCACAGCGAGGTGGTGGCCTGAACAGTGGAGTGGGGCAAGAGTGGACATCTTTGGTTTTTCACTTGGCTCTGGAACATGCTGGAGACTGCTGTATTTAAATAAACATTTCCTGTTTGCGAAGGAATATGGGCTAAAGGCTGAAACGTGAGAATGTGGTAACTTAATTTTCTCCATCACTCCAGATGACGGCAAGCTTCGCCGGTGGTTGGGTCCAATAAAAACCGACACCGTGTCATAGGCTTTCCCTTACTTGACCACAGAGGTCCTGAGGTCAAGTGGGAGACTTTCCAAGATGCTCAACAGCCAGGCCCTGCATCCTGGTCCTCCCAGCCCTCCAGGCCAGCTCAGAGGACCAAGAGGCAAACTGGTGGATCCTGGGGCCTCTCTGGACCAACCATGGGAATGTGGCCTTTTCAGGGGACCAGTGTTTTCCTGCTGAGTCTACCGGGTGGGACATAAGCAGCTGAAAATATCCTGTAGGGTGCTGTGCAACTTAGAATGGATTGCTTTCCTTCTCTGGGCCTCATTTTCCTAAAACTAGGATTCTAGTCCAGCCCATGTTTTTTTCGTGTATAGCCTGTAGTTCACTGGTGAACTGTCAAGGGCCTCTTTCCCACAGCATAGAACAGAGTCTGGCACATAGTAGGTTTTCAGCAAGTATGTGTTAAATAAATTAATGATGAATCTCAAAAGTACACGTCTTTCTTTGGTTCAGTGAAAGCTGAGTGGTTATAGATTTGCATTTTTATGTATGGCTGCAGGCTACTTACTAGTAACCTATTATAGGAGTTATTAAGGGTTTCTAAAATTTAGCTTTCATGAACTAAAATTATTGCTTTACTAGAGTAACCAAGGAGTGATCCATTCCGGAGTCTGGTTGCCAGGCGTTGCTAAGCAACCTTGCAAAACTCCTACTGTGCACATGCCCATGAAAAGAGCTAGAAATCCCGATCGCTTAAACCGCAGGACTTCCTGATCAGAAGCTTATCAGCATTATCCTCCACTCTGTGGTTTTTGATCGCTGCTCTGCTTGTATTAATCCATGGATTTGTAGGTTCGCTATTCAGTTTTGCTTTTGCACATGAGCTGGGCCTTGTTTATTTCTGCATATTTGCTACTTTGATTGTTAGTTTGTTTCTCTCCAGTTCGCTTTGTTGCCATTGAGTTGTTTCTCTCCTGGAAAGCGAGAACAACAGGTCTGAGAGCTGGGGAGTCTTTGGCACTAAGTGGGTGATGCAAGATGATTTCGGAGCCCCATGCCTCCTGGCCCAGGCTGGTCTCTGGAGACAGACAGCTCTATTCTGGCTCTGCTCCATCTTTGCTGTTGCACTTGGGACAGGTCACCCCACTCCTCTGGGCTGCCATCTGTTTCATCCCTTTGCACCATATTTCCACTGTATACAGGGATGGCGCTCACACTGGCCCATCAGAATGCTATGCATGTGGCCCAAGGCATCCATGTGAAGCACTCAGCACAGTGCCCAGCATGTTGCTTTTCCAGCTACCATTCCTTATCTTACAGGGCGCAGAGTCAGTGTTCTTTGGGGGACAATTAAATGAAATAATGTACCGGAAGTGCTTAACACAGTACCTGGCACATAGGCCTCCACAAACTCTTAATGATTGTGACCACAGTGGCTATTTCCATTTCTTCATCTCGGGCCTCATCCAGCTGGAAGTTTTAAGATGTCCACTCGAAGTGTGCCTGTCAGGGCAAGTTCCCTGCCTGCACGTAGGCCGTGCCCAATCCCTTCGTGCCCGGTTCCCTCCCACTCCTCCCCAGCTAAGCCCAGGTTGGCCTCTGTTCTGTAAAAATGAGATTACAGTCGAAGTGGTTCATATCTTTTCCATGAGTATGCTGCTCTGTGGAATATTTAAATAAGGAATGCATTTTATTTATTTATTTTGAGGGGGTAGGATTTTCATGTGGAATTTTTGGCCCTGACTTTATTTTTTCAATGCTTATTCCTTCTGTCTTTGCCTAAATACCTACTTTTACTGAATTCCCTTGTCTGCCTCTGTTACTGCTTTTACTTGAAACAGCTGTATTTACTAGCATGCTCCACCCTTGTTATGTAAGGTGGTCTTAACCCTTTTTTTAACTGCTGGAAAAACAAAAAACAAACAAAAACAAGGGATAATTTTTTTTTCCTGAGAGACTTTCTGAAGCACTACTAATTCTGGATAGAGTAGATCCGAGGGTGCCCTGCTGTGGTTTCTGGTGTTGAGTTTTTTTGAGGCTCCCAATTATATTCATTATTCTCCAGACTTAAATCCATTTTACTCAGATGGGGAGAACTCTGCTGGGGGACCTAGACGGTACTGTGAAACTACTGCTCGCTCCGGTCTGCCGAAGGCTCCACTTTGCTTCCCACCCTCTGTGGTCTTCGTGGTTCTGTTACTGGCACCGTGCTTGGTCCAGCCATTCCCCCAGAAACAGTGTCAAGTGTGTGTGATGAAAGATCCTCAATACCGAGCAGACTGAGAAGTGGAAAAGGAATACTTTTGTGAGTAGAGGTGTGGATTTCAGAGCCAGATGGGGCTCCAGTCCTGGTTCCCTGTTTAACTAACTGGTCACCTCAGTGTCTTTGTCTATAAACTGGGAGTGATAATCATCCTCAAACGGGACGCTGTATCAGATGTATAGACTGCCCGAATCCCAGCGCATCCTCCATACATACACCTATTACCGTGCTTGTCACAGTTCTTATTGACTGCAGCCTTCATTCTGGAGCACACTCAAGATAAAGCCTCATCTGGAAAAATATAGACTGTTGAGGTTGAAAGAGGTCCTCTTGTCCAAGTTTCGACCATGTGCAGGTTGGTCTTCCAGCAGCATAATTTGGGGGAAAGCGGTCATTCTCCTTTGTTTGATTACATTTAGTGGTGAGGCCCTCAGTTCTTCCTAAGGCAATTTATTCCATTTTTAAAAGCAGTTCTAAGAAAAAATGTTTCTTTGTTTGGGGGTTGGACTTATCTCCCTTTACTTGTTATTACACAGAGCAAGCAGAATCCTTTTCCCAAATGATAGGATTTCAGACATCTTACTGCTGTTGTGTTTCTCACCACCCACTTACCCAGGCCTTCTCTTTTCTTCTATAAACTTTCATAATTACCTCAGCTATTCTGTGTGTGTTAGACTTCGAGAGAAGCACGCTCTCCTCTCATAGTTTTCTTCCTTTAAACAGATCCCAGTCCTCTTTGCCTTTCACTAGTTTGCATGGGGCCTTCCACTCCCTCACTGTCTTGCTTCCTGTCCGTGCCCGCTGCAGGGCCTCCTCACTTGGCTCAGCCCTGGGTTGGCTCATTCGGACCTTGCTGTTCACTGTCCCTGTGTCTTCCCGTCCTCCATACTGTTGACCTTATTTTCTCCCATCCTCGACTTGTGCACTTGACTTTTGGCATCTAAGTACAACACTTTGCATTTATCCTAATTAAATTTTGGCAAATAGTTTCACCAGCTTTTCAGGAGCATTTCTCTGTTGATTTTCCTTCCAGCATATTAACCACTCCTCTCCTCATTTCCTCTGCAGTTTTAGTGAGTTTGCCCTATAGATCTTTATCCAGGTTGTCAATATAGTCAGCAATGTTCTCTCGGTTTTTTTCCATGTCTTTCTATGGTCTGGGGTGTAGATTACATAAGTACATTGTCCTGTTCTTCCTGGCTGGGGTAGATACAAATCTCGAGGTCTTATTGGCCTGTAGCATCTTCTTTCCCTAGAGTTCTATTGTTCGTATTTTCTCTGGAATGATTTCCTATTAATATTTAATTCCCCTGTGTGTTGAATTTTCTCTGTACTCTTGGTTTCTTGTAGCCTTTTCCTTCATGACTTTTGCTTCATCCTTCTTCTGTCAAGTTTGGTGCCAGAAGCACCATCAGCCTGCAATGTGGGGTGTGTGCGTGTGTGTGTGTGTATGTGTGTATGCGTGTTATTCTCTCCTGTGAAATATTCTAGCCTGAGAAATCAGGCCCTTCTTTTCAGCAGCATGGCCCATCTGAGAACTTCTGTTTTTCAAAGTGACTCCTTTGACTCTCTGGGGTGCGCACTGGTACGGATCCCAGTTGCTTGGAAAAGCGGGTGATGAATATGATGCAGGACGCGGTGTAGAGGACCGACGTGTGCAGGTGCCCCCGAAGCCCCTGTAAGCACTGGCGGCAGTGGCACCGGTGCTCTCCATCAGCACCACCGCGCCTGTTCCTGGGGCTCTTGTTTGGGCCTGGTGCCGCTCTCTCTCTTGACATGCATAGACTCAATTTTCAAACCATCATGCCAAACAGGAACTCCTGTGTCCCCGTTTTATAGATAAGGAAACAGAGTCGGAGAGGTCCCTTCCCCAGGTGGGAGGTGTAGAGCCAGGGTTTGTCCAGGCAGCCTGGTCTCCGGTCTGCACTCCCACCACGGGTCACGTTATCCTTTCCCCAAGTTAAGTTAGCACACCCTTGTCCATTCTTCTAAACCTAGTTCTCAAAGAATGATCAGAAGGGAAAAAAGCAAGATCCTGCTGAATCAGTGAGAACCTATTGATGCAGGGTATCCTGAGAGGGGCTCTGGTGCTATGTTCTGGCCACCTGGCAAGAGCTAGCCTGTCTAGTTTGGGGACGTATTAGTAGTTGACATTTGAATTGGAGAAGTGGGTTCCCATGGCTAGAAATAGGAATGTAGTTTAGATTCACAGAGTTCACAGTTATAAGAAACCTAAGAGGGCCTGAGCCCCATTTGACATGATTGGGGCTGCTCTTAAGAAAGTTTTATCTAACGGGGGCTTTCAGGGTGTTTAGGACTAAACCCAGTCTTAGGGAAAATATCACCATTGTTATGTGACTAATTACCATGATTTTTTATTTTAGAGTTGAGGGGAACAACCGTCCAAGAACATTCTAATGTGGCTTCATTTTTTTTTTTTTTTTAACGTGGGCCATTTTTTTAAAAGTCTTTATTGAATTTGTTACAATATTGCTTCTGCTTTTTTTGTTTGTTTGTTTTATTTTGGATTTTTGGCTACAAGGCATGTGAGCTATTAGCTCTCTGACCAGTGTCTGAACCTGTACCCTGCAGTGGAAGGCAAAGTCTTAACTGCTGGACCACCAGGGGAGTCCCCTGATGAGCCTTCTTGGCGGGCGTTTTCCCCATGAGTATCTGCCTAGCTTTTGCCAGGGATTGTCTTCCCTTCGAGGTGGTGGTACCACTCACCTTCTTTCAGCCGTGATCTCTGGACTCCTGCCACCCTGAGGTTGGGTCCTGCGGGTACAGGATGTGTATAAGATGCAGTCTCACTGGAATGAACGCGACTTCACTTTTCATGGTTTTATCGCTGCTTGTGTGGGCTCAGATTCCTCTTCTCTTGTCCGAAATGCCAGTCTGAGTTCCTGACCCCTGATTCATTCTGCACTTTGGCAACAGCATGGAGTGTGGTTCCTGAAAGTCTGCCAGCACGTTGAACCACCCACTTTGACTGCCTCTTGCGTTTCTCAGCCTCCCTAGTCTCTGTCTGCTCCCGGTGTACCCCCTCCTTGTTCCCCAGCCCTCAATTAGTAGATGCCCCAGCTCAGACCCGTCTGCATGGTGTGTCTGTGGTCTCTTCCCATCTGAAGTTTGTGGGCTTGACCATGGGTGTACGCATCTTGTGTGTCTCTCCTGGCCCCTGTCTTGACCCTTCCAAGCTTGGCTTCTTACCCAGTCCTTCCCTGCAGGTAGCTCTCCATTGCCTAGTACTGAATTTGGACTTTGACCATCTAAACCTCAGTTCCTGAGATTGTATTTCAGGAGTATCTTTGTGGCCTGGACCTTAGTTGGAGACTGGAGACTGCCAGTCCATGGCTGTGTCCTGCAGACAGCCTGAGACTTCATCTTCAGGGCCACACGAAGTCTTTCTTAATGCCCATGGTGGTGGGGAGAGGTCCTCTGGGGCTGACCCCTGTGAATGATGACTATAACATGCTTCTAAACTCCATGCAACCCAAGCAGAGAATAGAGCGGCTTCTTCTGTGATTGGAAAACTCAGCAATGATGATTTCATTGGCGAGCTATCCTGCTCAGAAATGTGTTATGAAAGTTTCTGGATCATCTAGTCCTTCCTGATATTCTATTGCTCCCCTGCACCTCTGCCAAGCTCTGTAATGTAGGTAGAAAGTGTTTTATATGTGAAGTTTCGAAGAGGTGTTAATGTGAAACCAGTGGAGAGTACAGTTTGACATAACCTTTAATGAGGAAAAAGACCTAGGGAGAAACCTGGTTTCCATCCATTTTTTTAACTGCAGAAACTTACAGGAGTATATTTTGGAGGCTTAATTGTCTCATCTGTAACCTTTAGAAAGGTGGGAATAACACTTCTCTCATGGCACTGATGCAGAGTTTGAATGAGATCAAATGTCTGCAAATGTCTCCTAAATCTAGTGCTGTGGCAATGACTTACTGATGCTGCCCACAAGAGCTTTATCAGCTAAATCCTGCATCTAAAAGATGATCAGGGTTCATCTTAGCATCTTATATTTATAGGTGAGGAAACAGCAAATTCAAAGGACTTGCTCAGGGTCACCCATGTTTTTGAATTTTGACTGGGCTTTTCCTTTTCATTTATCAAGATTCGTCTTTTACAAATGCAAATAGAGCCTCATACCAACACCAGTAACCCAATCAGGTAGAGTTGAGAGAACTTTTCACCTGAGTAATTACTAACCAGCGGTCTCAAGAAAGTAGAACCATGTAAGGGGCTCCTTGAAAGATGGAGTCATTTAAGGGAGCTATTTATCGAGTGCTAATGCTGGGAAAGATTGAAGGCAGGAGGAGAAGGGGATGATAGGATGAGATGGTTGGATGGCATCACCAACTCAATAGACATGATTCTGAGTAAGCTTCCGGAGTTGTTGATGGACAGGGAGGCCTGGCGTGCTGCAGTCCACGGGGTCACAAAGAGTCAGACACGACTGAGGGACTGAGCTGAACTGAACAATGATGACCAGGACTTCCCAGGGGGCAAAGAATCTGCCTGCGATGCTGCAGATGCAAGAGGTGTGCGCTCGATTCCCGGGTTGGAAAGATCCTCTGGAGAAGGAAATGGCAACCCATTCCAGTACTCTTGCCTGGAAAATGCCATGGAGCCTGGCGGGCTGCCATCCAGGGGATCACAAGAGTTTGTCACAACGGAGCACAGCACAGTTCAGCAGCATAGAATGATGACTAAAGCAACTGAAATATCCTCATAACCGGAATAGCTCAAAATAATAGGGAACTCAATCTGGGCTGAGCTTTCCCACCAGGTGACTGACAAGGTGAAAGCCACCTGAAAGCTAGGTTCAGAGAGAAGGAGATTTATGGGGTGATGGGGAAAATGAAGGATGAGACATCGAGCATTCAGGAACCACTGGTGAAAGCAAGCCCCACTCATCCCTGTTACTGGGTACAATATGTAGGAAAACTCACACATCATAAAAAAAAAAGTACAAGTAGAATTTGGAAAAAAAAAAACGCATGGGGAAAATATTAATATGAGAACAATTGTATCCGAGAAAGAATTCAAGTATGCCTCCGCAGCTAGCTGGCAAATAGCACAAGTTCTGCATTTTATTAGAGTCCTGCCTCTGCATGGAACACTGACCTTATTTGAGAAGCATTTCATAAGCACTGACACACAGCGCAGCAGCATTTGAGGCCATGAGGAGACGCAGGGCCTCCTTTGGGAGGCCAGCTTCCTCTCCCGGGCCGCCCTAGCTTAACTAGACTGCTGGACATGGTTTCCCTGGTGCTGATCCCCCCAGTCTTCTCTCTGAGGCGTAACAAAGCAAGCAGGAGTTTCCCCAGGGGAGAATGAGGAAGGGGGCTTTGGACCACAGGTTGCTGTTTGGACAGGTTTGCCTGGGAGTGGGGTAGGTGATGGGGAAGACAGCTTTGAGGGGAAGGGTCTGAGAACTTCCATTTGGGCCAGTTTCTTCTTTGGAGAACTCAGGTTGTGCTTGTACGTATGACTGACTGTGTGGTTCCTGGGCGCCGTTCAGCTGATCCTTTGGAAGGGAAGACCTGGGGCTTGCAGTAGCCCTGAGAAATGTATGCAGTACATCTCCTCCTGCTAGAAACTGGCACTTTCCTCTCCATCTGCTGCCAGCTTACAAGTCCTGAATTTCTGCCATGGAACTTGGTTCTATCCCTCCCCCTCATTCCCTTCTCTAGCTAAGAGGCTTTCAAACTTTGCAAGTAGCTCTGGAGATCATCTGGTCTACCTGCTTCACACTGATCTCAACCCACCCGGACAGATACGTGTCTCAGAACTGTAATCAGAGGGGACCCCAGCTTTGTGGTGTGAGCTGCCCTCATGAGAAGTCTGTCCTGCTTTCATTTCAGCCTCAATCACAGCATTTGGTCCTCAATAATGATCACTCAGAGCTGTCGGAAGCCTCTGCCAATCTGAGAAACCAGGGAGACAGAAGAAGGGACCAAATCTAGTCGTAAATAAATAAATAAGGAATATTGTGGAACCCAAGGGGAGAGGCACCAAAGGAGCTTGATTAAGGTATAGAAAGGGAGGATCCCAGATTGAAGGGAAAAAACAAACAAACAACCATACACACAGCTGGGAACCAGGACTAGAGAAAAAATCCAAAATGGGAAGGCCAGTTACTTCATGGGAGGTTTTAATGTCTCTAATGCTCCCCCCGCCCCGCTTCTAATTACTTCATGCCACAAGATGGTAACCAATCTGCTTTGTTTACTCTGTTCAGGCGTACATTTTAATACTGAGACACTTCCCTTAAGCTTCTTCTTGCCATGTGCCTTCCTTATATGTTCTAGAAATTTTGCAAAGATCGAAACCTCCTCTAGGTTTTTTCCCGACTGGAGCTGCATGCTGATTCAAGCCACATTCAGCCAGGAAGCCCTCTTCCCGTTTTAAAACAAGAGACATCTCCTTCTGAGAAGACTGCGCTACAGTTTCCTTTGTCTGTGTTGCTAACGAACAAGGAGGCCCCATTGCAAAACGGTGTTTCATGAGCAGAGTGGGGCTGATAGCACATCTTGCCAAATGTGGCTGTGTGTAGTTGTGTGGGGGTGTGGGGGAAACAGCTTTGTCAAGCGGAGGGCTGAGGGAGGCAGCTCTGGGGAATTTTTAGCGACTGCAGAATGGTGTGGTGGAAAGAATGTTTGCCTGGGAATTTGGAGACCTGGCTGCACCTCTGACATACTGTGTGACCTTGGACAAGTCACTTGACCTCTCTGGGCCTCAGTTTCCTCATCTTTTAAGGGGACAAAGGGAGGAGGCTGGCAGATCTCCAAGGTTCATTTCAACCCTATACATCTTCACTTTTCGGGCTGGGATTTGGGGTTTAGACCTGAGCCAACAAGTAACCAACCCCAGGGACTTTCTAGAGGCAATCAAGAGGCCAGGACAGCTGCTTCAGGGAGTGGCTGGTCCTTGATTAAGGCTCAAATAATTAGCTCAGTTCCCCAGTAAGCCTTCTGAAATTAAGAAAGAAAAAGATGTTTAGTGTCAAAAATAGCAGTCAGTGTTTCTGAAAACTGATTGGCTCTGGGCTTTGTAGACTCTGCACAGGCAGAATGTCCCTCCCTCTGTAGCAGAGCAGTTCACAGTACTGACGCTGGAGTTAGTGTGGCCAGGGCTTGAACTAGCTAAGCAGTCTTGGGCATGTTCTTTAATAGTCACCTGTGTCCTTGGGCTGTGGGAGGATCAAATGAGGTGTTACGTGTCAAGCTTAGAGGACATGCCTGGTCTTAAATAACCACTTTAAAAGCTATTATTCTGATTACTATGGCTGATTCGAACTTCCCTGGTGGCTCAGAAGGTAAAGAATCTGCCTGCTGTACAGGAGACTGAGGTTTGATCACTGGGTCGGTAAGATCCCTTGTAGAAGGGAATGGCAACCCACTCGAGTATTCTTGCCTGGAGAATCTCACAGACAGAGGAGCCTGGTGGACCTCAGTCCATGGGGTCCCAGAGTCGGACATGACTGAGCAACTAAGGATGCATGCATGGTCGATTTACAAACCACTGCCAAAACTTAGTGTTGTAAAACCATGGTCATTTTATTACGGTCCATGATTCTCTGGGTCGGGGTGTGGGACATGGTTCTGTAGGATAGCTCGTCTCTGCTTCCAGATGTGTGACATGTCATAGAGAGAAGGGAATGACTGTGGGAGACTTGAATGGGTTGATACTAGAATCCTCTTCAGGCTGTTCACCCATATGTCTGGCACCCAGGTGGTTTAACTTGAAGACAGCTCTGTGGGGATTGTTGACCAAAGTGCCCATGTATAACCCCTCCATGTGGCCTGAGCTTCCCTGAAGCAGGGGGTCCTTAGAGTGATCTAACTTACATGGAGGCTCAGAACTCTAAGAACCCTTGGGTCAGTAAATAACCCAGGAGCAACATGACTTTCTATAAACTAACCTTAGAAGTAACATAGTGTCCCTTTTGTGATTTCTATTGCTGTAAACAAGGCATACTAGCCCAGGTTAAAGAGGAGGAACCACTTCTGGAAGGAAGAAGTCCCAAAGAACTGTGGCCATGTTTATAAAACCTAATAGTCATATAGTTATCATGTTTATTCTCCATACTTTGTAACTAATATCCCAACAAGATTAAAAGCTTCTTGAGGGCAGGGGCTGTGTTTCTCTATGGGTTTAAGTACAATGCTTGTGAAAATAAAACCAAGTCAACGCATTTAAAAAAATAAAATTGAATTAGATAGGCAGGAGGTTTGGTGTAAAGTCCCTTAGCTTTAAAGCCAAAGAGATTTGGATTGAAAAAAAAACCTGGCTAAAAATGTGCCCTTTGTAAAATTATCAATAATGGTCTTTCTAGACTGTTTTCTTATTAAAAAAAAAAAAAAGAAGACAATAATACCTATTTGAAGGACTGCTATAAGAATTAACAAAATGCCCAAAATGTAGTTGATGCTAATGGGCATTGTGAGGCATCCTGGCACTGTGGCAAGCACTCGGATGCTCACGCTGGCAGCTCTGGTTTCAAGTACACTGCTTATTATCCTGTATCAATAGACAGTCCTTCTATTATGTGGAGTCCTAGGAGCCTCATCTGTAAAACGGGTATAATGGTAAATACCTTTTAGGGTTATTGTGAGGATGAGAAATTCATCAACTAAAGCTTTTAGCTCAGTCCCTGACACTTAGTAGAGACTTAATACATAGTACCTATAAATTGGGCAGCTGCAGCTAACAACTGTAGTTCTCTTGTTTGTAAATTGAATCATCCACAGATTTATGCCTTGAATAATTATATATTTAATTACACAATAGCCTCGTTTTCCAAGTCCCTGCATTCTAGGGTCTTTTGATGTCTAGATCTGGGAGGATACCCTCATGGGATAGAGAGCTGGTTCTGTTTTGGTAAGGAGCCAGCTAGGGACAGTGCTAGCTAGGAAGAGGAGAAGGGGATGACAGAGGATGAGATGGTTGGATGGCATCACTGACGCGATGGACATGACTTTAAGTAGGCTCTGGGAGTTGGTGACGGACAGGGAAGCCTGGCATACTGCAGTCCATGGGTCACAAAGATTTGGACACGACTGAACGACTGAACTGAACTGAATTGAGGGACAGTGCTCTGTTTGAATACTTCTGCAGCTGGCCTTTTGCTTTTGACCCCAGAGCGCCCCCTGACCTCCTTCACTGATAGCCCGTAGTTCTTTTTCCTTTTGCATCTATACTCTTTCTTACTGTTGTGTAGAGCAGTAGTGTCAGTCACTCAGTCAGGCCCAACTCCTGAGACCCCATGGACTGCAGGACCAGGCTCCCCTGTCCATGGAGTTCTCCGAGCAAGAATACTGGAGTGGAGGCCATTTCCTTCTCTGGGGATCTTTCCAACCCAGCGATCAAATCCAGGTATCCCGCATTGCAGGCAAATTTTTTACTGTCTGAGCACCATGGAAGCCCACTGCTGTTTAACTGGGCAAACGTGCTAGCTCTTTAGCTATAATTCTAGATAATCTGATCAAATAAATTGACCTTGTTCTTAGAAGAATGCACAAACTCACAATATTTTGCCAATGATTTTGGAGCCATTCACAGTCATTTTTCTGGGTGGCAATTTTATTCTGAATGACACTATCTGTTTCAATGATTACATGGACTTCTGGGTTTTTGCTATGTTCTGGTTGAGGTTCATGGACTTCCCAGGTGGCTCAGTGGTAAAGAATCTGCCTGCCAATGCAGAAGGCGTGGGTCGGATCCCTGGGTCAGGAAGATCTCCTGGAGGAGGAAATGGTAAACCATTCCAGTATTCTTGCCTGGAGAATCCCATGGACAGAGGAGCCTGGCGGGCTACAGCCCGTGGAGTCATAGAGAGTCAGACACGACTGAGTGACTGAGCATGCACACACGCGTGCTCTTAGGTGCATAGTGTACCTGCACACACACGTGCTCTTAGGTTCATGGTGTACCTGTGAGATGGTCTTCTGTCTTCATGCTTTTGTGAGTCCCTCCATCCCCTCAATCAGAGGAGACTTGTTGTGTTGTAGCTGCCGAGGATTCAGCCTCACTTCCTAGAAGAATATTCTCTTTTGCCCCCATGGGGTACAGTCTTGTGGATTTGTAATCAGGGACCTTGCCTTCTCCAAGTCAAGGGATCGGCTCATAACCCAAGTCAGGTCTATCTGGGACTTCCTCCTGGCATTGGAATCTGAACCAGAGGGACAAAGAAGTTGGACATGATGTCTTGCCATATCATCTAAGTACTTGTGCAGGGACCAAACATCCCTGCTTTCCCTTCCCCAGACCTGATTTTAAGATTCCCATTGGCTCCAGAAGACCCTTATGCCTTCAAGTGAATTACCATCTGCTGAAGATTACAAACTTACAACCAAATAACTCTAACTGAGAAAGCCACAGACAGCAAACTTCGGGGAGAAAGTGGCATAATGAGAAAGATTATGCCTGGCATTTGGAGAAAGGCAGACCCCGGTTTGAATCACAGTATTACCATTCACCAGCTGGGTGCCCTTAGGCAAGTTCACTTTGCTCTTAGGATGTCAGCATCATTGTAAAATAATGGTAATGAGTCCTGAAATTCAGATTCTCAAACTTGGTTGTGTGTTAGAATCACCTGGGAAGATTTAAAAATTACAGATCCTTGGATTCCATCTCTAGTGATTCTGTTTTAATGATTTTGAGGTGCTTCCTGGATGTTGTGATTTTTATAAAGTTCCCAGGTGTTTCTGATGTGCAGCAGTGTTTCGGAAAACTGACCTAAAGAAAATTTCCCAATTATAGAGAATACTAAATGAGATGTTAAGTAAAACACTTAGCATCATGTTGCTGTTATTCAGTCGCTGAGTCGTGTCTGACCTTTTGCAACCTCATGGACTGCAGCGGGCTGGTCTTCCCTGTCCTTCACTATCTCCCCAAGTTAGGTAGCTTTATATAAGGATTGATAAAAGTCACTCTCCTTTCCGTTTCCTTCTTAAGGTGAGCTCTAATCACTTGCTTTTGCTTCTAGCACAGTTTTCTTTGTTTTGAGTAGTCATAGCAATGCGTGACAGCCACGGTGCAATATAACCCTGATTATTTATACCACTTGAGGTGAAGGCCAAGTGTAGCCAGAATTATAGAATATACAAAAATGTGATTACTTTCACATCCATGGAATAACTAGGGCGAGTTCAACAATGCTTTCTGAGAGCATTCTATGGACTAACTGCTTTAATGGGTAGATGAAATTGATTTATAATTACTATGGCAACAGCAGAATGGAATGATGTCTTTCCAAGGGACCTGGATTAAGATCCCAGAGGATTCTTTCCCAGGTCTGCCCTGCAGCCTGCAGCGTGGCCTTGCCTCACACAGTTCAGCTCTCAAGTTCTCAGTTTCCCTGGATCCTGTTGTCTAGCTGGTGCAGCTTCAACAGTATCTTTTAAGGAAATATGTCGCTGTGACTGTTATTCAGACAAGGATGAAAAGAATCTGTAGGAAGCAGAGTGAAAGCAGGGCCTTGAAACTCTTAGAGGAGATACTGTCTATGTGTCTGTACGCTGTTTCTTGCATCTGCCACCCCGTTAGCTCCTACCCCACAGAGTCTCCCATATCTTGCCTTGTAGAAACTTACCCAAACCTCTGTCTTTATAAGGGGCTTCTCTGGTGGCTCAGATGATAGAACAATCCTCCGGCAATGCAGGAGACCCAGGTTCCATCCCTAGGTCAGGAAGATCCCCTGGAGAAGGGAATGGCTACTCACTCCAGTGTTCTTGCCTGGAGAATTCCACAGACAGAGAAGCCTGGCAGGCTACAAGAGTCCACGGGGTCACAAAGAGTCAGACGTGACTGAGCGACCAACACTTTCACTACCTTTATAAAGTCTTTTCTGCAAAGAGGATGCAAAGGGAAAATGTCTACCTACCCAGGGCTTTTCTACCTCAGTACTGTTGACATTTTGAGTGGGATATCTTCTTGTCATTGTGGGCTGTCCTGTTCATTTTATAGTGTTTAGTATCATCCCTGACCTCTACTGGCTGGACTGAAGAAGCACCTCTCCCTAGTTTGACAACCAAGACATGTCTCCAGACATTGCCGGATGTCGCCTGGGGGACTAGATCCCCTCTAGTGGAGAACCACTGCCCTCCCCATCT